>NW_006239024.1:1009476-1084646 GCF_000226075.1 Solanum tuberosum | reverse complement strand
ACATGGTCTATGTCGGTTAAGGCTTATGTCCCAAATAATGTAGTAGTATGAACAAGAATAGTAGTTATGAACTATGGGTACTTATGAAGCTATACTTGGTATGGTTAAGAGAATAGGATCTTACTTTTGCATTGCACAAGTATGGTTTGAAGGTATCTATGGTGTGTTCCTTTTATGTTATGGTGACCTATGAGATAAATATGGTAGTGTCTTATGCTTATGGTATATGTTTGAGGGATTGTTGCTATAGTTGCCTTCCATGATATGATTGACTAAAGGTGATAGTTCCCTTGTCTATATGAAGTAAGCTAATAATGAGACCAAAGTAGGGTAAATATGACTATGATGACTTCAAGGTTATGCTTAGTGTGAAGGGTATTATCGGATGCTTTTCATACATTGCACTAGTGTGCTTTGAGGTTACTTAGAAGTATAGAGACCTTATGGGAGATAAGCTTAAGACTTGACCATGTATATAGACTATGATTAAGATGACCAAAAAGGGATACTTGGCTTGGGTGGTATTATGGGATGCTATTCATGCATTGCACATGTATGCTTTTAGGTTACTTGAGAGTAGTACTGTTATGGTAGAGATGACTAAGAGTCAAATAATGCTTATATGATGCTTATGTTGGACACTTTTCTTATTATGGTGATATTTCCTGTTATGCTTAAAGTTTATGTTTCATGAAGTATGTCATATGATTTTGGATTATGTCATAAGTTGACTAACCCTTATCTTATGTTCTTATGATTATGCTAGCTAACATATTTAGTATAATTTGTACTAACGCATACTTTGCCTACATTCTAATCAAATGTAGTGTTTTGGAGATTGAGTTCCATTCTTGAAGATGGGTTTCTAAGGAGCTAAGGAGTTGAAGATTTTGATGAGTCCTCATAGCTTCGAGGACAAAACCCGCCATTTTCTTTATGTCTTTTCTTTCATGTTTTGAGACTATTGTATTGGATGTGTCCCAAGAGTTTTATTCTAAAGTTGTATTATATGGTTCGATACAAAGTATAGAAAGACTTCCACTTGCTTTTATGATAATGACTTCGATTGTAAAAAGTTTTAAATTTTCCATACTTTTCTATTATCTTATGTTCATGATATGCTAAGGGATTGTATGTGACCCCTTCGGGGTCAAGTACGCCGTGTTACTTCTAGGGTATCCCCTGGGTCGTGACAAATTTGGTAATCAAAGCACAAGGTTTAGAATGGTTCTACGATTGTCTCAAACCATGTCTAGTAGAGTCTTATTCATAAATGTGAAGCTCACCACATTTATGAATAACAGGCTATTGGATGCTTAAGAAATCTCACTTCTTCATTCTCTAAGTCGTGCCATAGAGTTTAAATATATAAGGTCTCTCTCCTATTCCTTATCCAATGGTCTTTAGGATATGACTACTCAAAGGGCTTATGCTAGAAGGAGTGGGGGAGAAAAGGTTGGTTGACATACCAATTATGGCTATGTTACTTGATGGATTTGAGATGATAGACTATGATGTTGTCGTTAGTATGAATGGGTTGCATTATGGTTATGTTTATTTGATGGTAGACTCCAACTTAGTCATGATGAGTTTTGAGGTATGTTTATAGATTGGTTGAATAGGGTGTTGAGTAATGCCTAGATGGGTTGAGTGAGTAGACTACTTTAAGAAGGGTAGAGGTGTAATTCACCTTGGTTTAGAATCATTTTGTGTGATGGTTATGAAAGCTTAGTGATGACTTGCTCCGACCTTAGAATTGAAAAAAGTGATGCTTAAAAGAGTTTGTATAGGCTTGCTCCCAAAGGGGAGATAATGTGCTTAGATAGCAAGGTCGTTTAGTGTCCTTGATATTCATGAGTTAGGTTTGCTTGAAATTTTCACCTTGAGAGGTGTAGTGAGTATGAGAAGTTTAGTCCCGGTTTGGTAGGCTCATATGAGATCTTGAGTCGTGTTAGTAAGGTTGCTTGTGAACTAAAGTTGCTTAATAAGAACCTCTCTAATTTAGAGGTACCGGTAGGGATCTTAGACCGGCAAGTTAAGAAATAGAAGAACAAGGAAGTTGTTCCATAAAGTGGTTTGGAGTGTAGTTAGTGAGGGTTTTAGGTGAGGGTGCTACTTTGGAGGCCAATGGCCAATGAGATGTCCCAATGTCCTCATTCATTTCCTTCTATTCCTATTCTAGCTTGAGATGATAAGTTCCTTTTCATTGTGTTATGTGTTGGAGTCATGTGTATTTTATGTGTTGCCATGATTTCCTTATATTCATGTTCATGAAAACGCTTAGGTCTTGATAGAAATGACTTAGGTGCATTGTTTTCCTCATGTTGTAGTGAATTTGAGTAGATTTGCATATAGACTTCATTAGGTGAATAAATGAGCATGCCTTAGTTTGGAGTTGAAAGATTCCTCCTTGAATAAATGCTTTTTGAGAGTAAATTGCATTTATGCTCCATGAGTGTGTTGAGCATGTTTTAGTTGGGAGATGGTAGTTCCTCCTTGAAAATGATTAGGATTAGAATTTCATGCATTTTGGGTTTGTAGAAGTAGTTCCTACTCCCTTGTGTTGCATTGAATGTGTTTAGCTTGGAATTGAAGTTTTCTTGATTGGTTGTGTGCATTTAGATATGTTGCATGCATTATGGGAAGCTAGTTAGAGTTGTGACTTTGAGAAGTGTTTAGAATCGTCATTCGAGGACGAATGATCCCAAGGGAGAGATATTATTACCCCCCCCCCCAGAAACTAGTGAACTAAATTAGAGAGTTCTAGAGTCTTGCATGCGAGTTTTAGAGTTAGAAATGAGGGTGAAGCTCGTAATACGGCTTCCCGTACTTATAATGAGGGTTTTAGGGTTAGGCCGTCGAGGTATGGTCCCCCAAGGACCACCCAAGGGGTCATTGAGGAGGGCCTCAAAACAGCCCCAAAAGTTGTCAAATTGCAACCACCTACTGGCCGTAGATGGACCCACGCCCCGTGGGTTTTGGTCGTGGGTCAAGGCCTGAGTTGACCTGCAATTTGAACCCACAGTACCTCACCTACGTAGGTGCAGCACGCTCAGTAGATCCACCCACGGTCCGTGGGTGGAGGAGTCGTAGGTGTGAGCAGATTTTGAAATTTAGTTTTAAAGTTAGGGGTTTGGGGGGTTAATTAGTAATTAGTTAGGGGTTAAGGGAATTCGGTTAGTTAGTTATTAAACCACCTATATAAGCCTAATAGACTCCTAAATTAAGTGATTTAATTCATTCTTCAAAGAACCCAAATTCTCTCCAAATAATTCTCTCTCTAGAAGTGAAGAAGAAGAAGAAGAAGAGAAGGAAGATGGACAGATCTTCCGCCATTGTTTCTAACTTTGTTAGGGCTTTGAATTGAGGTATGTTAGCTTATCTATGTGTTCTTCTACCCATAGAGCCCCCTAGGTTTTCCCCCAGTTGTGAAGTCAAAACCCAACTATAACTAGGGTTTCTTCCTACATTGTGAGTAGTGTTTAGGTATGATTCCAATCTAGTGGATAATACCTAATTATGAATGAATTAGAATTGAATTGTGATAATATGATGAATTTATGTGATTTCTATGGTTATCCCTAGCCTAATTGATGAATTTGGTATTATGTGAGTTTATGCCATGAAAAGTGAACTTGATGATTCTTAGGTGATCTTCTAGAATTAGTGCTATGAGTAGTAATTGATTAAGAATACAAACATATTGAGATGAATAGAACTAGAAGAATGTGAATATGATGGATCTTGACTAGTAAAGTTGAAGTTGAACCGTTATGGTGGATTATCACTAGAATCACCTAGTAATGAAGAATATGATTAGAATACCTTGAAAACTAGGTATGAATGTAGATTGTAGAAGTGAAGCTTTAAGGATAGGACTTGTATTCATGAATGGTGATCACCAGGGCTTGATAGTAAAGCTAATATGACTAACTATAGATGCCAAGACTTTGAGAGTAAAATCTACATGTGAATAGAAGCCTAATGAATAGAAGTGTGAGGAAAGACCCTTATCTACCTAATTCACCTTATGAATAATAGATGGTAGAAGTGATAGAATCACTTGAGTCGTGATGATATACTTGTCTAATGTAGAATTCTAGACATGATATTAGGCATGCGTATGAACTTAGCATGAAAGGGGTTCTCACATAGTGATGGTTCTAGGGTTTTGAGGGCAAATCCAATATGATGAATTATATATGTTAAGGCTCTAAGAGTGAAGCTTATGAGATAATGGTAGACTATTAGATAGAATGGTTATGATAAGACCTTACTACCAAATTTGCCTCATGAAGGTTTGGATGTATAAAGTGATAGAATCACATGGTTAAGAGGACATCCATGTCTATTGCTTGAACCCTAGGTGGGATGATGGAAAGTAAGAATTGAACCTCAAGGAGGTGAAGTATGAGATTTGTCTTGTAGTAATTGAACTATTTGAATTATGAATATATCCATGTCTAATGTAGTCATTCTAGATGTGTTGATTTAATTTGAGTTTTGACCTTAGAAAAAGGGGCAAAGATATGATAGTGTGCATGTTGTATGAAGTTTAGTACATGGTTTAGAGACACTTTGAGAGTAAAGTAAATATGATCATGACCTAGTTGTAGTGTTGTTGAAAGGTTAATTCCATATACACACTCATGCATGAATATGATTTAATGTGGAAGGTTTGTCACATGTAGTGACTTTAAGGTTGGAAGACTGGTCTCACCTAATTGAATCAAAGGTTCTAGAGCTATCATAAATAGGTCATGGATGGTGATAGTTGCTCACACATGATATAATAAGCTATAGTATGAGTTATGTCGGATTGAGTGTCAAGACATTCTGCCACAAATATGAACTTTAGTCAATACTTAATGTGAACTCAATGGGACTTAATGCCTAGCACCAAGTGGATAGGAATATGAGATGGAAGCTTTTACACTAGTTGAGTTCGGCTTTCAAAATGGGTTCCTTTTACACTAGTTGAGTTCGGCTTTCCAAATAGGTTCCTTTTACACTAGTTGAGTCCGGGTTCCCAAAGTAGGTATCTCATGAGATGGAAACCTTCTACCATAGTTGAGTGCGAGTTTCTAGAAGCAATCTCCTTATCCCATAACTATGTGCCCACATAGGTTACTTAGCTAATGGTTTCACCCAAGCTAAGAGTATAGTTCTACCCTCGGCAAGTAGAGCAACCCCTTTTTGATGTTGGGTAAACACCGGATTCCATGTTAGCTCACATGGTCTATGTTGGTTAAGGCTTATGTCCCAAATAGTGTTGTAGTATGAACAAGAATAGTAGTTATGAACTATGGGTACTTAAGAAGCCTTACTTGGTATGTTTAAGAGTATGGGATCTTACTTATGCATTGCACAAGTATGGTTTGAAGGTATATATGGTGTGTTCCTTTTATGTTATGGTGACCTATGAGATAAATATGCTAGTGTCTTATGCTTATAGTGTATGTTTGATGGATTGTTGCTATAGTTTCCTTCCATGATATGATTGACAAAAGGTGTTAGTTCCCTTGTCTATATGAAGTAACCTAATAATGAGACCAAAGTAGGGTAAATATAACTATGATGACTTCAAGGTTATGCTTAGTGTGAAGGGTATTATGGGATACTTTTCATACATCGCACAAGTGTGCTTTGAGGTTACTTGAAAGTATAGATCCCTTATGGTAGAGAAGCTTAAGACTTGACCATGTATATAGACTACAATTAAGATGACCTAAAAGGGATACTTGGCTTGGGTGGTATTATGGGATGCTATTCATGCATTGCACATGTAGAGATGACTAAGAGTCAAATAATACTTATATGATGCTTATGTTGGAGGCTTTTCTTATTATGATGATATTGTCTCTTATGCTTAAAGTTTATGTTTCATGAAGTATTTCATATGTTTTTGGAATATGTCTTATACTGACTAAACCTTGTCTTATGCACTTATGATTATGCTAGCTAACATATTTAGTACATTTTGTACTAACGCATACTTTGCCTACATTCTAATCAAATGTAGGGTTTCAGAGATTGAGTTCGTTGAAGATAGGTTTTTAAGGAGCTAAGGATTGGAACATTTTGGTAAGTCCTCATAATTTCGAGGACAAAACCCACCATTTCCTTTATGTCTTTTATTCCATGTTTTGAGACTATTGTATGGGCTGTGTCCCAATAGTGTTATTCTAAAGTTGCATTAGATGGTTTGAGACAAAGTATAGAAAGACTTCCGCTTGCTTTTCTGAAAATGACTTCGACTGTAAAATATTTTAAATTTTCCATACTTTTCTATTATTTTATGTTCATGATATGCTAAGGGCTTGTATGAGACACCTTCGGGATCATGTACGCCGTGTTACTTCTAGGGTATACCCTTGGGTCATGACACTAATTGGATCTTGCCCTCTTGCCCTTTGCGTCTATCCTTGATGTTAACCCTTACGTTTAGCTCTAGTTTAGCCTACTAGTTTCTGGGGTGTTACAATATCTCCCCTTGGGAACATTCGTCCTCGAATGACGATCTAGACACCTTACGGAAGTAAATACTCAAGACTAGAAGCCCATCATACGTGCCACATCAAAATGATCCAACATTCTAAGGAGGAAACATCAACTCCACTCAAACATACTCAATGCATCACAGGGAAGTAGGAACTACATCTAACAACCCATTATCCATGAAAACGCAACATTTCTCATATTCATAGGAGGAACTACTTTCTCCAAACTAAAATAATGCTTAACACAATCTCATGGAGCCCTTATGCAATTTACTCTAAAAAATCACAACTAAAGCACATTCAACAATTTATCTCATGAAGCATATAGGCAACTCTTACTCAATGCACAACAACATGAAGACAATCAATCATAAAAACTCATTTTCTTACTAAGCATAAATTTCTCAAGAACATGCATAAGATAGGGAAATCCTAGAAACACTCAATAACACACATGACTTCCAAAACAAGGAAAACTCAAGAGGAACTACTTACCTCAAGCTAGAGTAGAAGTAGAAGGAAAAAGATGAGGATAACAGGACTTCATATCGGCCTTGGTCTCCCAAGTAACACCCTCAACCAAATGATTCCTCCACAAAACCTTTATGAAAGCTATTTCCTTGTTTCTCAACCTCTTAACTTCCGGTCTAGAATCTCTAAAGGAACTTCCTCATATGAAAGACTTTTATCAACCCCCAACCCTTCTAAGGGAATTATGGATGCTAGATCTCCAACACACTTCTTGAGCATAGAAACATGAAACACTAAATGCACCGGAGCCAACTCATTGGGCAAACCTAACTCATAGGCAACTTTCCCAACACGTTTCAAAATTTGGTATGGGCCTACGTACCGGGGACTAAGTTTCCCTTTCTTGCAAAATCTCATCACACCCTTCATGGATGAGATTTTCAAATAGACCCAATCGTTTACCTCACATTATAGATCCCTTTTCCTCACATCGACATAAGGCTTTTGCCGACTTTGAGCCATTCTAAACCTCTCTCTAATGAGTCAGACTTTCCCAATGGCCTCATAAACTAATTCGAGACCTAGTAGGGCAACCTCACCCACCTCAAACTAACCAATGGGAGACCTACATATCCTACCATACAAGGCTTCGAAGGGAGCCATACTGATACTTGAGTGATAACTATTATTGTAGGCAAATTCTATTAATGGAAAGTAGTCATCCCAATTACCCTTGAAGTTATTTACACATGCCCTTAACATATCTTCCAATTTTTGGATGGTACGCGCCCCTTGCCCATCGTTTTGGGGATGAAATGCCGTGCTAAGCTTAACTTTGGTGCCAAAGCCTTTTTGGAATGACTTCCAAAGTGTGAAGTGAATTGAATACCCCGATAAGAAATAATGGATAAAGGAACCCTATGCAACTTCACCATTTCTCTTATGTATAGCTTTCCATAGACTTCCGCCGAAAAAGAAACGTTGACGAGAATGAAGTGAGCTTATTTTGTCAGCCGATCTATAATGACCCAAATAGAATCATGTTGCCTTCTGGTGCGAGGCAAACCCACAATAAAATCCATATTTATCTCTTCCCACATCCAAGTGGGGATACCTATATCTTGGGATAAACCCCTCGACCTTTGATGCTTAAACTTAACTTGTTGACAATTTGGACACCTAGCCACAAATCCCGTAATGTCCTATTGTATCCAGTTCCACCAATATACTTCTGATGAGTCCAAGATTTGGACTCATTTAGGGATTTGTTTTGATAGTTTTAGAGCTCCTCAAATGCCTAATTTATCCAATAAACTTATTTTAAAGACTTGATTTCCAGGTATGTTGACTAAGAAGCAAAACAAGGACACTAACAAGCAAAAAGGAACAAATGAGTTGATGAAGTGGAGAAGAGCAGACCCGGTGATCGCCAAGACCATTCGTCAAACCGCCGAGTGGGTCTTCAAACCGCCTAAAGTTCCAGCGTGCCAGCCCTGAGGGTAGAAACCAAGTCGGTAATAGAAATGGGCAGTCAACGAATCACAGATTGGTTCCACGATGACAAAATGGATTACCCAAAGTTACAGAATGTTAGGATGCTGAGAACCAATGAAAAATGGCGATGGAAGAGAGAAAAGGGCAGATCGCCGAACCACTCGGCGAACCCGACTTACCTCGCCTAATGGCTTTTTATGCCAAATTTTGGGAAACTATCTATTGGATTTTAAATGTAATTCTGAGGAGTTCTCTCACAGATATTATAGTTTCCATTCTAGACTTAGAGTTTTCTCTAGATTTTTGAGTTGGACTTGTATAATTTTGGAGGATTTAGAAAGTGGGTCTTTGAATTTCATTCTTAGAAATCATTATAAAGGCTTGGAGACTCTTACCCAGACTAATGCATTTGGTAATCATTTCTCTATTTTTATGATGTGTAGCTAAAACCCCAATTCTTAAGGAGTGATCATGTGTTTATTTGTCTAATTATCATATGGTATTATTATTTGATGATGAAATTGCTATTTAAATGTGGGTTTAATAATTAGCTGACTTTTATTTTATGAATTGTAGTTGCAAATGGAATTCTAATTTCGAGTTCTTAGCTTGGTTGAGAAAGAAGTTATGGGACCAAAGCTTTTGATTAATTATTTATCGGTATTGGGTTTATATGGTTTCAGCTCGATAGAGTGAATCTTAAATCAAATCCAACTCATCTAGCTCGAGATAGTGTATGTATTAAGGTTGTGGGCTGGTTATGTTGTTAAGCTTGTTGATGTTCGAAAGAGATCACTTGAGCCGTAATAGTTGTTTGAGAGAAAATTATTGCACTTAACGTCTAGCCTACCCACAATGTTTCAGCAAATCAACATTAGATTTCAATTACTCATATAGCATAATTAGCCTATATTCGATTACATCCCAAGAATATCTCTCCATATTGTTATTTTCCCTTGTTTTCATTGTTGTTTCCACTGTTCATTCCAAAACCAAACCCCCCATTTGACATTTGTTGTCACCCTTTTAGATTTTATTGTATGTTTTCAATAATTTTTATTCCTATAACCATTTAGAGCACGTTTGTACTTATTATTTGAATTTTAGACACGTACTGCTCCCTGTGGGTTCAACCTCGACTCCTCGTTAGGTTTCATACTGCTTAATGATCATTTTCACCTAGAATTGGAAGAGGTGTGTTTGAAACGTTAATCAGTATGGCGCCACTGCCGGGTAGTGGTGTTGTTTGATATTCTATTATTGAAGTTAACTTGTTTTATTTTCATGTTATAGCTGAACCAACTTAATTAGTTTTGTGTTTTTGTTGTTTGTGTTTAACAACGGAAGAGATGAGTGTAAACGGGAGTAATGGTAGCCATGTGGGGCACCAAGATGACATTTGAAATCTTAACGATGTTAATGACCCAATTCAATTGGGTGGTGCTGGTGCAATTCATCTACCTCCGGCTGAAGGAAACGATATTTTCCATATTACTAGCACAATGCTTCAGCTCCTAGAACTAAAAGGATTATTTGGGGGCCTAGATGATGAGGATCCCCTTGAGTATATTAGGAACTTTGTGGATATCTATGGCCCGTTCTCACTTAAGAACATATCCCAAGAATCAGTCTCCCTCAGGTTGTTTCCATTCTCTTTGATGGGTGAAGCTACTAAATGGTTGGTTGAGTTACCGAGGGACTCATCACCTCTTAGGATGAGCTTACCACAACATTCCAAGTGAGGTTCTTTCCCCCATCGAAGATAACGACTCTAAGATATGGCATCGAAGGTTTCAAACGCTTGGAAGGTGAGCCAATCCATGCGACATGGCTAAGATTTAAGAAGCTGGTGCTTCAGTGCCCAACTTATGGACTTTCAAATAATGTGCTGCTGCAACACTTCTATAGGAGTCTCGATTCGGTGAACAAATGAGTGGATGATCAACTATCTTATGGTGGTATAATGCAACAGCCCTATGAAGTAGCGTCTCAAATTCTTGATTGCATGACGAAGATCAATAGGGCATGGGACATTCATGAAGATCAAGTGTCTCCTCTCACATTTAGAATGACAAAATAACAGATAAAAAAAGAGACAAAACCATTGCTAAAATGATGACCCAGCTAGATATCTTTGCCAAAAATGTCATGGGTGTGGGTACAAAGAATATTAATAGTGTGGGTGTTGGTGGAGTAAACCGTGATGAAGCACAATTTGAAGCGTTGTACAATGAGGAAATGAACTTCCTAGCCAATCAAAAAGGAGGTTATCATGCAAACTACCCAAGGCCGGGTGGAAATCAAGGTTGGAGCAGAGATGAGGGCTAGAGAGACCGTGACAGAGAGTAGCATGATTGTAACGCCACTTGGAAGGAAAGAGAGGGGGACAAGGACAGGTACGTCCCTCCCCATGAGCGTTAAAAGCCTAAGGAATCCGAAGGTGGCTGCACAGAAGATATGCTCTCACGTATTCTCAAAAAAGTTGAAGTGTTAGAAAAGGTGTTGAAAGAAATGAAAGAGGATGTCTCAACTCTCAATCAGATGGTGACCTCTCACTCAGTCTCTATTAAGCAGCTGGTGACCCAAATGGGTCAAGTTTCTTCTCATTTGAATCTAAGACAACAAGGGGGTTGCCTAGTGACACAATGGCAAACCCCAAAAATAAAGTTTGATTTGGTATCCTCGTCATGCCATGACGTTAACTAAGGCACTTCTTAGGAGGCAACCCAATTGTTCGATGTTTTTAAAGTTTGCTTGTGAATAACGTGTGTTGATTGTGCAGGTTGAAAAGTGAAAAGTGTGGGAAAGTGAGTAATTTGGCGAGCCAAATTCCAGTCGGCGCTATGCCGAATAGGTCGGCGAGCCTCGACTTGAACCTTTATTGGAACTACCAAACTTGAAGGGCTCTATAACACTCGGCGGGCTATTTTCTCAATCTGTGACTCACTGAATAGGTCAGCGAGCCCAACTTTGTTCTCTGTTTGATCACCCAAAATTAAGGGAGTCCTATAAAAAAATCAGCGAGGAAAATACCACTCGACTTATCACAGAGTGGTTCGGCGAGGACGACTTACTCTGCCGAAGGTACCAAAAACTGAAAGGTTTTAAAGGCCAAACAGTTTAAAATTTAAAAATCCTTCAATTTATCCTAGTTTTAACTCTTGTACGCTCTCACTCAACTTTAGATCTTTCATATTTTCTTGATTTTAGCCACTCTTTGTGTGAAATCGTTGATCAGAATTGTGGAACTTTTTCGCCTAGCTATACAACTTTTGAATTCAGCATAAAGTTTGGTTTTCCGAACCCTGTTCTTTAATTTTGTTGTTGAAATCAAATGCAATAGGTAAATTTAATTGCCTTAAATTGATTGATTTATGTGTTCTTACTTGTAAAATTGAGTTTAAATTGTTGGGTGGCGGTGTATATGTAATGGGTCCAGTGGGGAGAAGTCTAAGTAACCCCGAATTATGCTAAATGACGTAATTTGCCTAATGATGTGGTGTTTGACGTCATTCTTAAGGGCAAAAGTCATCAAATGGCTAATTTTGGCCAAATTGGGGGAAGTATGAGTACCCCGATGGTATGGGTAGTATGGGTCTATCTTAATTGAATGGTGTTTGTGTTTGATTTTAAATTCAGAGGGTGCAGGCTTGATTTTGAAGTTTGGGGTTGAAATCTGGCATGTTGGGCTGTTTGGCGAGCTACGCCAAGCTCACCGAGTAGTTTGACAGTTCACAAAAGTCCCCCTCAGATCTCCCTTAATTTCCATAATTGGTTGAGTTTGTTTTGTAACTTTCGGTGAGAAGCCTGAGCTCGCCGAGTTCACTCGGCGACTCGCCAAAAGTTCTTCTTGATCGCCCTTTCTGCGCCCCAAACCCCTAAAATGCACAGTAACTTTTGGCGAGCAACTTCTAGCTCGTCGATTGGTATCGGCGATTCGCCAAATAGCCCTGAACATTATCGACCTATCTTGTTTGTGATGGTGCTTTTGGCGAACCCGATATGGCTTGCCAAAGTGACTCGGCGAGTCTTTCTGCAACCCATTTTCTACAATATTCTGAAATTTTTTCTATGTTTTTCTCTATTGTTTTGCAGGTATGGCTAGACAGAAAGTTTCAGGAAGAGACATGCCACCCCGCAAGCGGGAAAAATGAGTCGTTATAAATGAGGATGCAACTGCATCCAAGGCTAAGACATCCAAACTCCCTACAAAGGGAGGAAAAGGCAAAGGAAAGGGCAAGGCGCCCGTGGTGGACATCCCCAATGATCATAGTGCAGATATTCCAGCCTTTCACGAGGTGCATCCGGCTACCACCGAAGACGATACTTGGGCTGATGCTTTTGCTGCCGACTATGAGGCCACGACAGATAAGGAGTAGCTTGAGGTGCGAGATGAGGATGTTTATGAGGACCTGGCCGACTTAGAGGGTGCCATGTTCGAGACAACTAGGCATGCCTCCTTGAGAAAGATTGTGACACCGGGCACTGATGCCCCGATAGATGGAGGGACTAAGATGTAGACTGCACCCCAGGATTAGCCTGGCAGGATGATTTTTTACCTCCATCTCTATTTTGTTGTTTTAGTTGCATTTGAGGGCAACTGCTTATTTTATTGGGTAGGGTGAGGTATTTCCATACCTACCTTATGTCTTGTGATTGTTTTGTGAATATTGGTTTTGAGTTGATGATATTTTTGTGAATATTGGGCTTTAATATATACATCTTGATTGTTGAATTGTGTTGTGGATGTTTTAGCTTGTGGCCCATTGTTTTGAATGAAATTGGTTTTGAACCTAATTTAAAAATTTTGTCACCTCTTTTGTGTGTGATTGTGGCTGTTCTTGTGCAAATTTGAGTTTCAGTTGTGGTTAATACAGATGACTTAAATAGTGCTCCTAATTGAACAAAATGAATGTGCGGCTACGATGAGGCAAACGAAGTTACATAGACAATAAGTGAACTCTTAGCATCTTATTGTGACTAGCCGGTTGTGCAATGAGTCTCTTGTGATGAGCATTGCACGTGTGCTAGAAAGTGCATAGTCTTGTTTGATATTGGTACCAATGCCTTGTGTGATGAGATTACTTTGAACATTGTGTGTGGTGACACCTAGATTTTGCCCTGTTGGTCCGATTGATTGAGTGATGCAAGCACTTGAAATGATCTTAGGCAAGAATGTTGAAGAGTGAACCAACTTGACATTATACCTCTTTTATGGCCTACCTTGTCAGATGTGTGACCTTGCTTGGCACCTTTTGAGTCTTACCTCTTTTCTTGGAAGAAACTTGAGCAATTATGACCTCTCTATAGCCATTCACCGATAACTTTCATGAAGTATGGTTTGTTTGAATATCAAACTTAGGCCAAAATGCTAAGTTAGGGGTGTGGTGAAAAGAGAAGGAAAGTCAAAAAGTGTGAGAAGTCCCCCCTTGTGTGATTGATTTGAAAAAGATGGAACCCCTCCATGTAAAAAAGAGAGAATAAAAGATAAAAAGGAATAAAAAGAAAGAAAATACCAAAAAAGTTGTGAAATAAAGTAGTGAAAATTGCAAAAGAAATGGGGTATCTGGAGGTTCAAATGAAGTTGAATAATGGGGTGAATTTTGAGCATGTTCGAAATGTTAAAGAAAAGGAGGAAAGTGAGGTTCAGACCATATTTCATGAAGGTAGAAGCCACTAAGCCTAAATGACCTTACCTTTACACTTTGCCCCATTACAAGCCTTGAGAAGACCTTTTTGATCTTGAGCAAGCTAAAACGAATGTTGATTGGAAAATAAGGGCAAATCTATGGGTGAAGTCATGCATGTGTTCATCTTTGTGAGTGTGAGAGTTGTATGTGATTTCGAAACTTTATATTGTTGAGAAATTTTGTGTGAATATGGAATCATCTTTGTTGTGAGGGAATTTGAATACCTTTGTTGAGCTTGAACTTGCATTTGAAGCAAGCATTGTGTTTTTGAGCACTCTTGATGATGGTGAGTCACAATTTAAAACATTGAGTGCACATTTGATCATCGTATGAGTAATTTGAACCTTTTTGTGTGCATTTATGTTGAATCTTATGCAGCACTATTTGTAGATATCCTTATTGAACTGCTGATCTTGAGTTTTACTTGAGGACAAGCAAAAATTTAAGTTGGGGGTGTTGATGAGTCCGAGATTTCGACTTATTTAAGGTTTTGTTTTGATAGTTTTAGTATCCTCAAATGCCTAATTTATGCTATAAACTTATGTTAAAGCCTTGATTTTCAGGTATGTGGACTAAGTAGCAAGGCAAGGAACTAACAGGCGAAAAGGAACAAAACAAACTGAAGAAGTGGAGAAGAGCAGTCCTGGTGATCGCCAAGACCACTCGGCGAACCGCCGAGTGGCTTTTCAGACCACCTAAAGTTCCAGTGTGTCTGCCCTGATGGAAGAAACCAATTCAGCAACATAAATGGGCAGTCGGCGAATCGCTAATCAGTTCCGCGTTGACAAAATGGATCGCCCAAAGTTATAGGACGTGAGGATGCTGAGAACTAATGCAAAATGGTGATGGAAGAGAGCAAAGGGAGGATCGCCGAACCACACGGCCAACCCGACTTACCTCTCTTAATGGCTTTTCAGGACAAATTTTGGGCAGCTATAAATTGTATTTTAAATGTAATTCTGAGGAGTTCTCTCGCAGATAATACAATTGCCATTCTAGACTTAAAGTTTTCTCTTGAATTTTGAGTTGGAATTGTATAATTTTGGAGGATTTGGAAAGTGGGTCTTTGAATTTCATTCTTAGAAATCATTGTAAAGGCTAGGAGACTCTTACCCAGGCTAATACATTTGGTAATCGTTTCTATGTTTTTATGATATGTAGCTAAAACCCCAATTCTTGGGGTGTTATCATGTGTTTATTTGTCTAATTATCGTATGGGTATTATTGTTTGATGATGATATTTCTGTTTTAATGTGGCCTTAATCATTAGCTGAGTTTTAATTTATGAATTGTAGTTGCAAATGCAATTCTAATTTTGAGTTCTTAGCTTGGTTGAGAAAGAGGTTTTGGGACCAAAGCTTTTGATTAATGATTTGTGCGTATTGGGTTAATATGGGTTCAGCTCGAGAGAGTGAATCTTAAATCCAATCCTATCCATCTAGTTCGGGAGAGTGGATGTATTAAGGTTGTGGGCTGGTTATCTTGTTAAGCTTGTTGATGTTCGAAAGAAATCACTTGAGCCGTAATAGTTGTTCGATAGAAAACTATTGCAGTTAACGTCCAGCCTACCCACAATGTTTCAGCAAATCGTCATTAGATTTCAATTACCCATATAGCATAAATATCCTATAATCGATCACATCCCAAGAATTCGTCTCCATATTGTTATTTTCCCCTGTTTTCATTGTTTTTTCAGTTGTTCATTGCAAAATGAAACCCCCCATCTGATATTAGTTGTCACCATTTTATATTTAATTATATGTTTTCGATAATATTTATTCTTATAACCATTTAGAACACGTTTGTACTTGTTAATTTAATTTTAGACATGTACCGCTCCCTTTGGTTTCGACCCCAACTCTTCGTTGGGTTTTATACTGCTTAACGATCGTTTGCACCTAGAATTGGAAGAGGTCTGTTTGAAATGTTAATCAACCTCCCGCAAGTCATGGTATATCTTGGTGGTTCCAGGGTGAATCGAATACCGAGAACTATGAGCTTCCGACAAGATTAGCTCTCTCAAGTCCTCAACATTAGGAACAGATAATCGACCTTGGTATCTAAGTACACCATCTCCCCCTTGGGAGAAAGCCTCAACTGATTTCTTAAGTACCGCCTCTTTCAATTAAACTAAAATAGGATCAAGGCCTTGCTTAGATTTCACATCCACCACAAAAGACGACTCAGACCCATTGTGAACCATGACACCACCATTGGTGGAATCCACTAATTGAACACCTAACCGGGCAAACCTATGAACATCCCAAACCAATTCTTTCTTATCATCTTCCACATGAGCAATACTTCCCATATACAACCTACTAAGAGTATCCGCTACGACATTGGCCTTGACGGGGTGATAAAGAACCCTCATGCCATAATCCATCAATAATTCAAGCCACTTCCTTTGGAGAAGATTCAAATCTTTTTGACTAAACATATATTGTAAACTCTTATGATCGTTGAACACATCAACATGAACCCCATTTAGGTAATGCCTCCATATCTTTAAAGCAAAAGAAACCACCGCTAACTCGAGGTCATGGGTAGGATAATTCTTCTCATGGACTTTATGTTGCCTTGAAGCATAGGCAATCACCTTACCATTTTGCATAGGCACACACCCCAACGCAACTCTAGAGACATCACAATACACCACAAAACCATCCGTACCTTTCGGTAAAGTCGAACACTGGAGCGGAAGTAGCTCTATCTTTCAACTCTTGGAAAAAAAATTTCCGACCAAATGAACTTAGCCTTCTTTTGAGTCAAAGTCGTCAATGGACAAGCAATGGAGGAAAATCCCTTAACAAACCTTCTATAAAAACCGGCCAAACTCAAAAAGCTTCTAATGTTCGAAGGAGTTAGAGGTCTAGTCCAACTCTTGACCGCATCTATCTTCTTAGGATCCACCTCAATACCCCTACTTGACACAATATTCCCAAGGAATGCCACGGACCTTAACCAAAATTCACACTTACAAAACTTTGCAAAGAGTTGATGGTCCTTAAGAACTTGCAACACAATCCTCAAATGGTCCACATGCTCATTCTCACTCCTTGAATAGATAAAAATATCATCGATAAGCACAATCACAAATATGTCTAGGTATTGCCTAAACACTCTATTCATCAAGTCCATAAACGCAGCTGGAGCGTTAGTTAAACTAAACGACATCACTAGGAATTCATAATGGCCATATCATGTTCAGAAAGCCTTCTTTGGCATATCAACCCCTCTCACCCTCAATTGGTGATAACCCGAATGAAGATCAATCTTTGGAAAATAACTAGCCCCTTGAAGTTGGTCAAATAAGTTGTCTACCCTTGGAAGAGGATACTTGTTCTTAATGGTCACCTTATTCAATTATCGATAATCGATGCACATACGAAGAGACCCATCTTCTTTCGAAGAAATAACATCGGAGCACCCCATGGTGAGATACTCGATCGAATAAAACCCTTGTATAACTGTTCCTTCAACTATTCTTTCAACTCCTTTAACTCAGCCGGGGCCATTCTGTAAGAAGGAATTGAGATAGGTTTCATATCTAGGAAAAGGTCAATATTGAAGTCTATTTCCCGCTCGGGAGGATTACCGGGTAGATCATCTAGGGACACTTCTGGAAACTTATTTACAACGGGGACCGACTCAAGAGTAAGGGTTTCAAAATCTACATCCCTCACCATAACAAGATGGTAAATGCAACCCTTGGAGATCATCTCTCTAACCTTCAAACGTGAGACAAATTGACCCTTAGGCATATAATTTTCCCCCTTCCACTCAAGGACAGGCTCATTGGAGAATTGAAACTTGGCTACCCGAGTTCTACAATCAATCGACGTATAACAAGAGTGCAACCAATCCATACCAAGTATAGCATCAAAATATAGCATGTCAAGCTCTACCAAATCAAAAAGAGTAACTCTATGGGATAGGGAAATGGGGCATCTTCTATACACCCTCTTAGCCACCATAGAATCACCAACAGGAGTAGAGATAGAAAAAGGTTCTTACAACACATCGGGGAGCACATCACATCTCATTGCCACATATGGCGTCACAAAAGATAAAGTAGCACCAGGATCTAACAAGGCATAAATATCTATATGGAAAACTTTTAAAATACCTGTGACCACGTCCGGAGAAGTTTCTTGGTCACCTCGGTTTTGGAGAGCATATAAATGGTTTTTCTTGGGAACATTGGAGTTTGAAGCACTAGGAGGAGCTTACCTGCCATCTCTTTCCTTAGCCATAAGCACCGGACAATCCCTCATTTTGTGCTCACTCTTTCCACAACCAAAGCAAGTATCTGTGCCGGCTAGGCACTTACCATCATGCTTCCTCCCACACTTTGCCCAAGTAGACCTAGCCATATAAGAACCACTACCATTACCTCCTTGAGGTTTAGGGTCATACACCCTATCCTTGTTGACCCTTGTAGTAGCACTAGAGGAACCTTGGTTGGAAAACCTTTGTTTAAACCTTGGTCGACCTTGTCCATCAGACCAAGCATTGGAGAAGTTCCCATCATCGGTCCTAGTCCTTTTTACCCCTCTATACTTTTCCATGAGTTTTGATTTCTCAAATTGTTGGGCGTACACCATAAGACGTGAGATATCCATATCATGATGGAGCATTGTCATATGACATTCTTTTTTTACCATGTCGGACATGCCCGTCAAAAACCTACTCATCTTAGCCCTCGAATCCGCCACCATAGTTGGAGCATACTTGGACAATTGAGTAAACTTTAGGGCATACTCCTTCACACTCATACTTCCTTGACGAAGGTTAATGAACTCTTCTACATTAGCTTCCCTAAACTCTAGGGGAAAGAAACTATCAAGAAACACTAATTTAAACAATTCCCACTCTACGGGACACGCTCCTACAAGCCTCTTCCCCTTCCATTGAACATACCACACTTGAGCAAGATCTTTCAATTGATAAGCGACTAACTCCACCTTGTCTTCAGGATTAACCCCCATAATAGCAAGTACTTTATAAACCTCGTGGATAAACCTTTGAGGATCCTCCTCCACTTTGGAGCCATGAAATTAAGGCGGGGTTGGGGGGGGTTCATTCTTGTAAAATCCCTCACTCTTGAAGCCGTTGAATTCACATTAGGATTCACAGGAGCTAAAACATCCCTATTGGCCTGAGTTGCCAAAGCTTGGGTAAACATTTGAAAAGCCAACCTAACCTATGCATTTGTCATATTCTTAGCTAAAGGATCAACCAGAGATTGAGGAGGAGCTCATTGTTCCACATTATCACCCTCACTCCTTCTAGAATTAGACCTTCTAGTATTCATATCTTGAAGAACATAGGGCAAGGATTAGGAGAGAGATCTTATAGAGTAAAACTCTATGGAACGACTTAAAAGTAATGAAAGAAGTTGAATTTCCTAAGCATCTTGTAGCTTATCTTTCATAAATATGGCGCACTTCACACTCATGAAAAAGACTATACTACATGTGGCTTATGAAACATAATCCTAGAATCATTCTTAACCTTGTTCTCTAATTACCAAGTTTGTCATGACCCAGGGGTACCCCCTAGATGTAACATGGCGTATAGAACCCCGAAGGTCTCACAACCCAGGGGTACACCCTAGATGTAACATGGCTTACTTGACCCTGAAGGGATCTCATACAACTCCTTAGCATATCATAACATAAGATAATAGAAAAGTATGGAAATTTTAAAACTTTTCCCATACAATCAAAGTCTTTATAAAACGCAAGCGGAAGTCTTACTACATTTTGTATCAAACGATCTAAAACTCAACTTTGAATAAAAGTTTGGGACGCAACCCATACTATAGTCTCAAACATAAAGAAAAGACATAAAGGAAAAAGGTGATCAATCCTCCATGCTATGAGGACTCACCAAATCTTCAATTTCTTGCTCCTTCTAAGAACCTAGCCTTAAAGATAACACTCAATGTCGTAGGACCCTACATTTGATGTGAATGTAGGCAAGAGTATTCGTTCATACAAAAGTACTAGATATGTTAGTTAGCATAACATCATAAGAGCAGAACATAGGGGTTAGTCAACATGAGACATAATCCATAATCATAAGAGGTAATAACACGGTCATAATCATAATCTCCAACAAAGGCATCATATAGTCATTAGTCAGCATAAGGCATACATCTTGTACATAGGAGAGACATGATGTTCATGGCATAGTCTATACTTTAGACCTTCATATCATAAGACTACTATACTCCTAAGTAACCTCAAAACATACTTTTCCAATGCATGAATGACATCCCATAATCCCATTCACACTAAGCATAACCTTGAAGGCACCATATTCATATTTACCATTTATTTGGTCTTATTCTTAGGTTACATCATATGGACAAGGGAACTATCACCTTGAAACAATCATATCATGGAAGGCAACTATAGCAACAATCTAAGCTAAACATACATTATATAAGAAAAAACTTCATAGGTAGCTTCAAGTCATACTTGTGCAATGCATGGATAAGACCCCATAATCCTAGCCACACTAAGTACAACTTTAGGCTATCATAGTTAAATGATTACTACTTATCATTCTAAACTACCAAGAAATAGCACCCTATTAGGCTAGACCAAGCTATCATGGAAAAACATATTAATCATGCAAGCCCAAACTATTCTTGGAAGGGTACGAGTGTTCCATCCTAGCTACCATGCAAACATTCTATGATGCTAATGCAAGCTACCCTTAGGAGAGTTTTCATTTCTCAATCCTAAGCTACCCTTAGGAGAGTATGATTTATCAATCCTAAGCTACCACGAAATGGTCTTAGCCTAACCAAGTCATGCTATCATGAAGGCATTCTATAATGCTAGTTCAAGATACCCTTAGGAGAGTACGAGTCCTCAATCCTAGGCTACCAGGACTACTACTAACTCAAGATACCATGAAAGCACCCCCACCATGCTAATTCAAGCTACCCTTAGGAGAGTATGAGTCATTAATCCTAAGCTACCATGACTACTGGTAACTCGAGCTACCAAGCTTGGTCTTGTCTTACCAAGTCAAGCTATACATGAAGGAATACGATGTCTCAACTTCAGGGTATTCTAATCTAATATGCATGATTCATTTTAGGTGAGTAAGCCTTTCAACCTAGAATCATTTTACATGAGAAAACCTTTCATCTCCTAGCATATTCATGCCTAAGTGTGCATATGATAATATCCTTTGAACAACACAACAACCAATCATGATCATCGAGACTTCACTCTCAAAGTGTTCTTAAGCATATGCAATTTCAACATATTAGCTTTACTCTCAAAGCCCTAGAAATCAATCATGCCTCACTACAAGCCTTACTCTCAAAGCTTTACTTCTTACAAACATCAATTATATCTAGATTTCAAGGCATGCTAATCACACGCTTCATTATCAAGTGATTCTAGTCATAATTCATCATAAAGGCTCTACCTCATTCATTACTAGTCAAGACCCTTCATATGTACATTGTTCTAATTCAATTCATGTTCACATACTTCTATTCTTGAACAATTACTATACATGCCATCAATTCTAGAAGATCACCTATAAATCCTAAATTTCACTTCACAAGGCACAAACCCACATTCATCAATTTCATCAATTAGACTAGGGTTTACCATGGAAAACATATAATATCATTAATATATCACGATTCAATGCTAAATCAATCATAAAAAAGTACTATCCACTCTATTGGAATCATACCCAACCCTACCCACAATACAGTAAGAAATCGTAGCTAGAATAGGGGAATTTCTTCATCAATTGCGGGACATCTAGGG
The DNA here is from genome assembly GCF_000226075.1 of Solanum tuberosum. Classification (NCBI taxonomy): domain Eukaryota; kingdom Viridiplantae; phylum Streptophyta; class Magnoliopsida; order Solanales; family Solanaceae; genus Solanum; species Solanum tuberosum. The sequence continues at coordinate 1,062,683 of NW_006239024.1, read as the reverse complement.
GGCTATGTGGATGGAAGAATCCATAGATGAATAAGCTGACATACCTTGATTCAAAACCCTCACAAAATCTTGCAACAATGGAGTCTTGTTCTTGACCTAAGCTTTAAGCTCTATCTTCTTCTTCAAATCTTAGAGAAAGAAATATTTGAGAGGAGAGTATTTTGGGAATTTGATTTGGGTCTTGGGAAATAATGACTTAATTGGGTGGTTAAATGGTTAAAATACTTTATATAGGTGTATAAATTCCATACAAAATGATCCCCATTTAAAACCAACTAAAAAGGAATTTACTAAAAGACCCCTCACTAGGCAGACAAGGTGCCTGGCACCACGACAGGGCTCATGAGCCATGGTCAAGACCACGAGCCGTGGTCAAGACCATGAGCCGTGGTTCTTAGGCAGTGTCTAAGACTTGTGATATTTTCCCTCCACAAACTAAGGCTTCTTCACGAGCCTTCCCACGAGCCGTGGTCCTCACCACTGGCCATGAAGTGGCTCGTGAAGATGAGCCATTTTTGGGCAGCCTTGGATGGTACACTGACACACCACCACGAGTGGCCCCACAAGTCGTGCTCGTGGTCCAAGGCAGTGCCATGGAAAGCTTGGGGCAGCCTTGGCTCTTGCCCCTTTGCCTTGGCTCATGTCATATTTGCCTTGACTCTAGCCCTCAATTTAACCCTAGATGGTCTACTAAACTATGGGGTACAACACGTACCTTGGCTTTTAACCCTTAAACTCCTTATTCTAAGTACGAGAAGTCTTATCTGCGACTCTAACCCTCATATCAAAATCTTGAACCCTAACATAAGGCTCTAGTTTAGCCTACTAGTTTCTGGGGTGTTACAATATCTCCCCCTTGTGAACATTCATCCTCAAATCACGATTCTAAACATTCTTAAGGATACGACTCTAGACTAACAGCCCATCGTGCATGCAACTTATCTAAATGCACACAACCAAGGAGGAAAACTTCAACTCCAAGCTAAACATATTCAATTCAACACAAAGGGAGTAGGAACTACATCTAACAACCCAAAATGCATGAAACTCTACATCTACTTATATACAAGGAGGAACTACCATCTCCTAGCTAAAACATGCTCACCATACGCTAATGGAGCATATATGCAATCTACTCTCAAATCATTTATTCTATGAGGAATCTTTCAACTCCAAACTAAGTCATGCTCATTTATTCATCTCATGAAGTCAAATAGGCAACTCATACTCAATACACTACAATCATGAGGGAAAACAACGTACATAAGTCATTTCTATCAAGTTTTAATCTTTTTCATGAACATGCACCATATAAGGAAATCATGGCAACACACAAGCACCCAATGACCTTGCTATTTGGGCACACTATCTCCCCCTTGGGAGAAAGCCTAAACAAACTTTTCTAAACATCATTCTTACTAAAGACAATTTCAAGTCTCACATATTAAGTCACAAAAGACCAAACAATACCGGAATCTAATGAAGCATAAAACACATATCGGTAGTCACATTCGAAGATCACTCTTGATCATTTTTGGCTTGGAGGACATAAAACCTATTCTTCTTTTGGGCACTCTGATCCGAACCACTAGGATCAACTTGCTTACCCTCTCTTCTCATAGCCTTTACCTTTACAATCCCTCAATTTGTGACCACTTTCACCACAATTAAAGCAACCTCTTTTCAATTCTACTAAGGTCGGATCAAGACAATTCTAGACCATTTCAACTCATATCATCACCTTTGGTGGGATCTACCAACCAATCATATCTAGGTATTATCTAAACGCCCTACTCAAAATGACCATATTCAAGATCAATCTTAAAAGATAACTAACTCTTTGAAGTTGCTCAAAACTTGAACTCTTCTCCTTCACCTGACTAGGTTGTACATGCAACCCTCAAAGTCCACTTTCAGACAAAGCATAATCCAAACTTATGGTGTAGACTTTCCCTCTTTCCACTCTCGGATAGGCTCATTTGGGAACTAACAATTTGACTATACGGGTTCTACAATCACATATGAGCATAAAACTTAATACTACCAATCCATCCTAAGTATCACATCTAAATCTAACATATCAAGTCCTATTTAGTCACATTGCCATAATTTGCATCACAACCAACATTTTCTCCCTCACTCCTTGTAGCATGAGCCTTTCAAGTAGTCATATCCTAAAGACCATCGGATAAGGACAAAGACATTATAGAGTTAAACTCTATGGCACAACTTACTGAATGAAGAAGTGAAGTTTCCTAATCATATAATAGCTTCCTATTCATAAATGTGGCGTGCTTCACACTTATGAACAAGACTATACTAGACGTTGTTTGAGACAATCCTAGAACCATTGTAAACCTTGTGCTCTGATTACCATGTTTGTCATGACCCAAAGGTACACCCTAGATGTAACATAGCGTACTTGACCCCGAAGGGGTCTCATACAAGCCCTTAGCATATCATAACAGAAGATAATAGAAAAGTGCAGAAATTTTAAAACTTTTCCTATACAATCCAAGTCTTTATAAAACGCAAGCGGAAGTCTTACTACACCTTGTCTCAAACCATCTAAAACTCAACTTTGAATAAAACTTTGGGATGCAGCCCATAAAATAGTCTCAAACATAAAGAAAAGACATAAAGGGAAAAGGTTATCAATCCTCGATGCTATGAGGACTCACCAAGTTTTCAACTTCTTACTCCTTCTAAGAACCTATCCAAAAAGATAACTCTCAATGTTATCGGACCCTACATTTGATGAGAATGTAGGCAAGAGTATGCGATAATACAATAGTACTAAATATGTTAGCTAGCATGACATCATAAGAGCAAAACATAGGGGTTAGTCAACATTAGACAAAATCCATAATCATAAGAGGTAATAACATAGTCATGAGCATAATCTCCAACATAGGCATCACATAGTTATAAGTCAACATAAGGCATGCATCTTGTGCATAGGAAATACATTACGGTCATGGCATAGTATATACTTTAGACCTTCATATCATAAGAGTACTATACTCTTAAGTAACCGCCAAACACACTTGTGCAATGCATGAATGACATCCCATAATTCAATTCAATTAAGCATAACCTTGAAGTCACAATATTCATACTTACCATTCATTTGGTCTCATTCTTAGCTTACTTCATATAGACAAGGGAACTATCACCCTTAAACAATCATATCATGGAAGACAACTATAGCAATAATCCAAGCTAAACATACATCATATAAGAAAAAAAATGTATAAGTAGCTCCAAGTCCTACTTGTGCAATGCATGGATAAGACCCCATAATCCTACCTACACTAAGTACCACTTTAGGCTATCATACTTACATGATTACTACTTATCATTCTAAAATACCAAGGAATAGCACCCTATTAGGCTAGACCATGCTATCATGGAAAAATATATTAATAATGCAAGTCCAAGCTATTCTAGGAAGGATATAAGTGTTCCATCCTAGCTACCATGCAAACATTCTATGATTCTAATGTAAGATACCCTTATGAGAATATGATTTCTCAATCCTAAGCTACCCTTAAGAGAGTATGATTTCTCAATCCTAAGCTTCCCTTAGGAGAGTATGATTTCTCAATCCTAAGCTACCATGAAATGGTCTTGGCCTAACCAATTCATGCTATCATGAAGGCAATCTATAATGCTAATTCAAGCTACTCTTAGGAGAGTATGAGTCCACAATCCTAGGCTACCATGCCTACTACTACTCAAGCTACCATGAAAGCATCCCACCATGCTAATTCAAGCTACCCTTAGGAGGGTATGAGTCCTCAATCCTAAGCTACCATGACTACTACTAACTGAAGCTACCAAGCTTGGTCTTTTCTAACCAAGTCAAGCTATACATGAAGGAATACTATGTCTGAACTTCAAGCTATTCTAGTCTAACATGCATGATTCATTTTAGGTGAGTATGCCTTTCAACCTAAAATCATTCTATATGAGAAAACCATTCATCTCCTAGCATATTCATCCCTACGTGTGCATCTTAGAATATCCTTTCAACAACACAACAACCTATCATGATCATAGGCAGTTCACTCTCAAAGTGTTCTTAAGCATATACAATTTCAACATATTAGCTTTACTCTCAAAGCCCTAGAAATCACTTATGCCTCACTACTAGCCTTAATCTCAAAGCTTTACTTCTTACAAACATTAAATATATCTAGATTTCAAGGCATTCTAATCACACGCTTCATTATCAAGTGATTCTAGTCATAATTCATCATAAAGGCTCTACCTCATTCATTACTAGTCAAGACCCATCATACTTACATTGTTCGAATTAAATTCATGTTCACATACTTCTATTCTTGAACAATTACTATACATTTCATCAATTCTAGAAGATCAACTATAAATCCTAAATTTCACTTCACAAGGTACAAACTCACAATCTTCAATTTCATCTTTAGACTAGGGATTTCCATGGAAAAAATATAATATCATCAATATATCATGATTCAATGCTAAATAAATCATAAACAAGTACTATATACTCAATTGGAATCATACCCAACACTGCCCACAATATAGGAAGAAACTCTAGCTAGAATTGGGGATTTTCTTCATTAATCTAGGGAATTCTAGGGGCCTCTATGGATGGAAGAATCCATAGACGAATAATCTAACATAACTTGATTCATGGCCCTAACAAAAGCTTGCAACAATGGAGTCTTGTTCTTGACCTAAGCCTCAAGATCTATCTTCTTCTTCAAGTCTTAGAGAGAGAAATAGTTGAGAGGAGAGTATTTTGGGAATTTGATTTGGGTCTGGAGGAAATTATGACTTAATTTAGTGGTTAAAGGGTTAAAATACATTATATGGGTGTATAAAGTCCATACAAAACGACCCCTACTTAAAATAAACTATAAAGGAATTTACTAAAAGACCCCTCACTAGGCAGCCATGGTGTCAGGGCTCACGAACCGTGGTCAAGACCACGAGCCATGGTTCTGCCCGTGGTCCTTGGGAAGTGGCTAAGGCTTGTGATATTTGGCCTCCACAAACTAAGGCTTCTCCACGAGCCTTCCCACGAGTCGTGGTCCTCACCACTGGCAGTGAAGTGGCTCGTTAAGATGAGCCATTTTTGGGCAACCTTGGATGGTACACTGCCTTACCACCACGAGTGGCCCCATGAGCCGTGGAGGCCACCATGAGCTGTGGAGGCCACCATGAGCCGTGAATGCTCTCGTGGTCCAAGGTAGTGCAATGGCAAGCTTGGGGCAGCCCTGGCTCTTGCCTTGGCCCTTGGCCCTTCACCTTGGATCATGCCCTCTTGGCCTTGACTCTAGACGTCAATTTAAGCCTATATAGTCTACTAAACTACAGTGTGCAACACATACCTTGACGTTTAACCCCTGAACTCCTCATTCTAATTCTAGGAAGTCTTATCTACGACTCTAAGCCTCATATCAAACTCTAGAACCCTAACATAAGGCCTTAGTTTAGCCTACTAGTTTCTGGGGTGTTACAGAAGTACTACACACAAGCCACTTAGTTTTCATAACATAAGCAATAGAAAAATGAGAGTAAAACGCGTTTGAAGTGTAAAATTTTGATAAAAGGAAAGTGGAAGACTAGACACTAAGTCTCAATATAGCCATCTATTACAATGTTTTAATGAAATAGGGCCTAGCCCATACAACATGTCCAGAAAAGGAAATACATGAAACAAAACTACAACATCAGAACAAGCCGTCCTCAAACTATGAGGACTCACCAACAATCTCAGAAGATACACAAGTCCAAGCTTTAGCCACTAGAATGATCACCTCGAGAACCAGACCCTACAGTTGGGAAAAATGTAGGACAAGTAGGCATTAGTACAAAAATTCACTAAGTATGATATTCATGCATAAAAACATAGAAGACATGCAAAAAGGAACATTTCATTTGAAAGCATGCACTTTACCAAGTTTAAAGATCATCAAAAAATTGTGGCAAGACATAAGTCATAACCATAGCCAACATAGTCATTATAATTCTTAATACCTTTGAAAACTCATATTAAAGCTTCTTAACTAACCATAGTTCCTAATTTCTTTTCTTTTTCTTGTTGTGGGAATAAGCCTTAACTGACATGAAACCACGTGAGTTATAACATGATCTCCTGGTGTTACCCACACCAAAAAGGGATGTTTTACTTAACTAAGGTAGAACCATACATTTATCTTAGGTGGATCCATTAGCTAAATAACCTATGGGGGCACATACTTTATGGATAAGGGGATTGGTACTAGAAACCCGGCCTCTACTATCGTGAGTGCTTCCATCGCAAGAGATTATTCCTAGAAACCCGACGTCAACTAATGTGAGGGCTCCCATCTCATATGAATATCCAGTCGGTGCTAAGCATTAATGTCCATGGAGTACTTATTATGTCTTGGCTTAATTCATATTCATGGAAGGATGTCCTTGACAATCAATCCAACTTAATTCATAGGACAGCTCTTAGATCATGCGTGAGAATAACCTTTCACCGTCCATATCTACATATAGATTCAATAGGTGAGAAAGCCTTGTCAATATCAAGTCGGTGCTAAGCATTAATGTCCATGGAGTACTTATTATGTCTTGGCTTAATTCATATTCATGGAAGGATGTCCTTGACAATCAATCCAACTTAATTCATAGGACAGCTCTTAGATCATGCGTGAGAATAACCTTTCACCGTCCATATCTACATATAGATTCAATAGGTGAGAAAGCCTTTCAACCTACTGTGAGAAAAACTTTTACATCGTACCATATTCATGCATAAATGTGTAAATGATAATATCCTCTCAACAACACAATAACTACATCATAATCATAAACACTTCACTCTCAAAGTATTTTTGAAGCATATACATAAACTTCATAAAACATGCATAATATCATATTTTGCCCTTTCAAGGTTCAAAGCTCATATCAAATCAAAACATATAGAATTCACTACATTAGACATGGATATCATCATAATTCATGTAACCCAATTACTACATACATAATTTCATAACATTATTCTTTCGTCAACAAACCCACATCACAAGATCATAATTTAGAAATGTGGAGATTTCATGGGTTCCTGGGGATACAACATAAAAACCATATAAAATAATCAATTCATACTGAATACAACATAATTCAATCAGTAGAATCAATTTTGAAAGGAACCCATGACTTTGGTATCAAACCCTAACATTTGGGGGATTTCGATCTTTGATATTGGGATATTGAAGGGGCTCCATGGATGAAGGACTACCATACCTTATCAATGAAGCCCAATGAATTTGGTGTGAAATACCTAGCTTCTTGAATCCTAGTTCCAACCTCCTTCTTCATCTTCTTCTTCAAGTTCTAGAGAGAGAATATTTGGAGAGGATGAACTTTTGGGAATTGATTTGGGTTTTGGAAATATGAGGTAAATGGGTAAATTTTGGGGAAAAATGACTTACATAGATGTAAAAAACTTAAGGGAAAACGACCTCATTTAATACCCCCTTAAAAAGGAATTTCCCAAAAACACCCTTCACTTAAGTGACCCGCCCAAGGACCATGGTAGGCTCCACGAGCTGAGGTCATGACCACGAACCATGGTCCCGTTCGTGGACCTTGAGGTAGTGGCTTGGCACCAAGGCTTGGCTCCTCAAATGGTGAAGGCATCACCACGAGCCTTCCCACGAGCCGTGGTCTTCACCACTGTCCATGAAGTGGCTCATGGAGATGAGCCAACATGAGGCAGTCTTAATGAGGCTACTGGCTCAACACCACAAGTGGCACCATGGGGCATAGTGGCCACCATTGGGCGTGAAGACCCTCGAGGCAGTGTGGGTAGTTCGATGGGAATTTTGGGCAGCCTTTGCCCTTTTCCTTGGCTCTTTTCCTCTTGCCCTTGGCCATTGGACTCCTTCCTTAACGTTAACCCTTACGTTTAGCTCTATTTTAGCCTACTAATTTTTGGGGTATTACAATGAACCCTCCGGAGTTTCATGGTGCCAAAGTCGAGGAAGATCCTCAAGAGTTTATCAATGTAGTCTATAAGGTTTTGATGAACATTGGAGTTACGCCGGTAGAGAAAGCGGAGTTGGTCTCTTACCAACTTAAGGGAGTGGCTCAAATATTTTATAATCAACGAAAAGAAGGGAGACCATAAGATGCAGGTCCTCTTGATTGGTAGAAGTTCAAAGCCATTTTTCTTAATATATTACTTCCCCTAGAGATGAGGGAATCAAAGGTGCACAAGCTAATTAACCTCCGACAAAGGAGTATGAGTTTGAGGGAGTATGCTCTAAAGTTCACTCAATTGTCGAAATATGCTCCAACAATGGTTGCGGATTCAAGGGCTAGAATGAGTAAATTTGTTTCGGGGGTGTCCGAAATGGTGGTTAAAGAGTGCGGAACCAACATGTTCATTTATTAATGGATATCTCTTGTCTCATGGTACATGCTTAACCTATTGAGAAGGAAAAAATTAAGGAAAAGTATAGAAAGGTAAAAAGGGCAAAAATTGGTGATGGTAATTTCTCTCATGCAAGGTCCGATAGGCAAGGTCGTCCTAGATTTCAACAAAAGTTTTCCGACCAAGATTCCTCTAATGCTACTCCAAAGTTCAACCAAGATAGGGTGTCTAACCCTAAGACTCAATGAGGTAATGGTAGTGGATCTTCAATGCCTTGGCCCAATTGCACTAAGTGTGGAAGGAAGCACGATGGTAAGTGCTAGCCACCACAGATGGTTGTTATAATTGTGGAAAAAGTGGTCACAAAATGAGGGATTTCCCGATGATTACTGCCAAAGGGAAAGAGGGAAAACAAGCTACTCCTAGTGGTTCGGGCTCCAATTCTCCTAAGGAAAACCGTTTATACGCTCTTCAAACTAGAGGTGACCAAGAGAGTTCTTCGGATGTGGTTACCGGTACATTGAAATTTTTTCAACTAGATGTATATGCTTTACTTAATCCTGGTGCTACTTTGTCTTTTGTGACGCCTTATGTTGCTATGAGGTTTGATGTTCTCCCCAATGTGTTGTTAAAACCTTTTTCTGTCTCTACCCCTGTTGGTGATTCTGTGGTGGCTAAGAGGGTCTATAAAAAGTGTCATGTTTCCTTGTACCATAGAGTTACTCTTGTTGACTTGGTAGAGATTGCTATGTTACATTTTGATGTTATCTTGGGTATGGATTGGCTGCACTCATGTTATGCATCTATTGATTGTAGAACTCGTGTAGTCAAATTTTAGTCTAAATGAGCTTTTCCTAGAGTGGAAGGGAGGAAATTATATGCCTAAGGGTCAATTTGTCTCTTGTCTTAAAGTTAGAAAGATGATAGCTAAAGGTTGCTTTTACCATCTAGTAAAAGTGAGGGTTGTAGATTCCAAAACCCCTTCTCTTGAGTCGGTCCCCGTCGTAGATGAGTTTCTGGATGTGTTTCCAGTTGACTTACCCAGTATTCCTCCCGAGTGGGAAATAGACCTTCTCCGAGATATGCAACCTATTTCTATTCCTCCTTACCGTATGGCTCCGACAGAACTTAACGAGTTGAAAGATCAATTGAAGCTTTTGTTAGACAAGGGTTTCATTCGACCGAGTATGTCTCCATGGGGTGCTCCAATTTTGTTCATTAGAAAGAAGGATTGTTATCTTCGTATGTGTATAGGCTATCGTCAGTTGAACAAGTTGACTATTTAGAATAAGTATCCTGTTCCAAGGATAGATGATTTATTTGACCAACTTCAAGGGGCAAGTTATTTCTCTAAGATTGATCTTCAATCAGGTTATCACCAATTGAGGGTGAGGGAAAATAACATTCCGAAGATGACTTTTCAAACTTGGTATGGTCATTATGAATTCCTAGTAATGTCATTCGGTTATGGTCCAGGACTTGATGAATAGAGTGTTTAGGCAATACCTAGACATGTTTGTGATTGTGTTTATCGATGATATTTTGATCTATTCAGGCAGTGAAAATGAGCATAGTGATCATTTGAAAATTGTGTTGTAAGTTCTTAAGGACCAACACCTTTTCGCAAAGTTTAGCGAATTCAAATTTTGGTTGAGATTCGTAGCTTTCATTGGTCATATAGTCTCAAGTAAGGGTATTAGGGTAGATCCTAAGAAGACGGTTGCGGTGAAGAGTTTTCCTAGACCTCTAACTCCTTCGGATATTAGAAGTTTCATGGCTTTAGCCGGTTATTACACAAGGTTTATTGAGAGGTTTTCTTCTATTGCCTCTCCTTTGACGACTTTGACTCAAAAGAAGGCTACATTCATATGGTCCAAATTATGTGAGAAGAGTTTTTAAGAGTTGAAAGATCCGGTGTTGACCTTACTGGAAGGGACAAATGGTTTTGTCGTTTATTGTGATGCTTCAAGAATTGGGTTAGGTTGTGTACTTACGCAAAATGGGAAAGTTATTGCCTATGCCTCAAGGCATCTTAAAGTTAATGAGAATAACTATCCTACCCATGACCTTGAACTAGCGGCGGTTGTTTTTGCCTTAAAGATTTTGATGCATTATATGTATGGTGTGCATGTAGATGTTTTTATCGACCACAAATATGTGTTTAATCAAAAGGATTTGAATCTTCGCCAAAGAAGGTGGATTGAGTTATTGAAAGATTACGACATGAGTGTTCTTTATCACCCGAGTAAAGCTAATGTGGTAGAAGATGCTCTTAGTCAGTTATCTATGGGTAATGTTGCTCGTATTTAAGAAGAATAGAAAGAGTTAGTTTGAGATGTTCATAGATTGGCTCGATTACGTGTTCAATTTATGGACTCCACCAAGGGTGGTGTTATGGTTCACAATGATTACGAATCATCTTTTGTGGCAGATGTGAAAGTTAATCAATGTCTTGATCAAATTTTGGTAGAATTGAAAAAGGTGGTACTTAAGAAATTCGTTGAGGCTTTCTCCCAAGGGGGAGATGGGGTAGTTAGTTACCAATGTTGTTTGTGTGTTCCAAATGTGAATGATTTGAGGGAACAGATCTTGGATGAAACCCATAGTTTGCGGTATTCTATTCACCCGGGAGCCACCAAGATGTACCATGATTTACGGCAGGTCTATTGGTGGAATGGGATCAAGAATGATATTGCGGGATTTGTGGCTAAATGCCCAAATTTCAAACAAGTGAAGGTTGAGCACCAGAAATCGGGACATTTATCCCAAGATATTAGCATTCCTACTTGGAAGTGGGAAGACTTGATTATGGATTTTATTGTTGGTTTGCCTCGCACCCGGCGACAACATGACTCTATTTGGGTGATAGTAGATCGATGACAAAATTGGCTCATTTCCTTCCCGTCAAGGTTTCCTATTCGGTGGAGGACTATGTCAAGTTATACTTGAGAGAAATGGCGAGGTTGCATGGAGTGCCCTTATCCATTATTTTTTATTGCGGTACCCGATTCACTTCTTAGTTTTGGAAGTCTTTCCAAAAGGGGCTTGGCACTAAGGTTAAGCTTAGTACGACCTTTCATCCCCAAACCAATGGGAAAGCGAAGCATACTATTCAGACTTTTAAAGATATGTTAAGGGCTTGAGAGCTTGTGTGATTGATTTTAAGGGTAATTGGGATGAACATTTGCCATTGATTGAGTTTGCCTATAATAATAGCTAGCACTCGAGTATTGATATGGATCTGTTTAAGGCACTATATTGTAGGAGGTGTAGATCTCCCATAGGTTGGTTTGAGGTGGATGAAGTTGCCCTAGTAGGTCCTGAATTGGTACATGAGGCCACAGAGAAAGTTTGACTTATTAGAGAAAGGTTGAAAATGGCTCAAAGTCGGCAAAAGTCGTATTCCGATGTGAGAAAAAGGGATCTTCAATTTTATATGCATGATTGGGTTTACTTGAGAATTTCACCTATAAAGGGTGTAATGAGGTTTGATAAACAACAAATCTTAATCCCCGATATGTAAGCCCATATCAGATTTTGAGGCGTGTTGGTAAGGTTTCTTATGAGTTAGATTTTACAAATGAGTTGTCATTGGTGAATCCGGTTTTCCATGTCTCTATGTTGAAGAAATGTGTTAGTGATCCGACATCCATAGTCTCCTTAGAAGGGTTGGGAGTTGATGAGAGTCTTTCTTATGAGGAAGTTTCAGTTGAGACTTTAGACCGAAAAGTCAAAAAATTGAGAAATTAAGAGGTAGCTTCCGTGAAAGTATTGTGGATGAATCAATTAGTTGAGGGTGCTACTTGTGAGGTGAGGCCGATATGATGTCCCGATATCCTCATATTTTTCCTTCAACTCCTACTCTAGCTTGAGGTAATGAGTTTCCTCTTGATTTGACCTTTGTTTTGGAGTCATGTGTTTTTATGAGGTTCCATGATTTCCTTATATTATGCATGTTCATGAAATAGTGTGTTTTGAAAGAAAATGAGTTTACATGTTTGTTTTTCCTCATGTTGTTGTGCATTGAGTATGAGTTGCCGATAAACTTCATGAGTTGAATTGATGAACATGCTTTAGCTATGCTTTTTGAGAGTGATTTGCATATGGGCTCCATGAGATTGTGTTGCACATGCTTTTAGTTTGGAGAAGGTAGTTCTTCCTTGAACATGAGAAATTTTGAAAATTCATGCATATTGGGTTGATATATGTAGTTCCTAGTTCCTTATGAAGCATTTGAGTTTGTTGAGCTTCTAGTTGATGTTTGCTACTTATTTATGTGCATTGCATGCATAATGGGCCGATAGAGTAGTTTTATCCTTTTTTATTTTTTGAGAACATTCTAGCTCGGAGTCAATAGTTCCTCTTTGGTTTCATGTATTGCATTGTTAGGTTGAGTTGTTAGTTCCTCTCCTAAACTTGTAGAACCAATTTGAATCTCATTTGAGGACGAATGGTCCTAAGGGGGAGATATTTTAACACCCCATGTTCAAAAAGACCTAAATAGTAGTTGTCCAGATGTTACAGGTGCCAGACCATGGTGGCCACCCACTGCCCGTGGATGGGTGTGGTCCATGGTTGGCCTGCCCAAGTAAGATTTTAGGGTCCAAAACCACGGCCTGACCAACAGACCATTGGTCAAACCACGGTCCATGGTTCGAAGCCCCAAAATTCAAGTTGCTGAACTCAATGATGGTCCACCAGGACATACCGTAGGTCAGACCACGGTTCGTCGACTGGGTCCGTTGGTGGCAGTTGACAGTTAATTTTCAGGGTTAGTTAGGTCTTTTTCTAATTAATTAGTTTCAATACTATGTCATTTTGGTTATGTTTAGAATCTCTATATAAACCGTTTTAACCCCAAATTCATCTCATTTACTTCATTCTTCTAAATTCACCAAAGAAACCAATTCCTCTCCAAATAATTCTCTCTCTAGAACTTGAAGAAGAAGAAGAAGGATTCACCTAGGGTTTTCAAGCTAAGGTTCCAATTCCTCTATTGAAGGCTAGTACTTGGAGTTAAAGTATGGTAGTTTTCATCGATGGTTTCCTTTCATCCATGGAGTTTCTAAATCTCTCTATTTCAAATGGTAGGATTCCCCAATTTAGATAGGGTTTTCCTCAATTAGCATGGGTTCCTTTCATTATTGATTTAAATGATTGAATTATGATGTTCTATACATGAATTGATAAATTGAAATGCTTTTATGATGAATTCCCCCATGAACCCATGGAATCCCTATGTTTTGAAGTAGTGAATCATATAATGAGGGATTTTTAGTATAAAGAAAGTGTTTTATGAAATTGAGCATGTATTACTAGTTTTACATGTATTTATGATAAAATCCATATCTAAGACATGTTTCTAAGAGTTTATTATTGAAAGTGGGTTTTGACCTCAAGAGGTAAACTATGGACTTATGCATTGATTATGAGATTTATGATAATGTATTAAGGGTGCTTTGGGAGTAAAGTACCAATGATGACGTTGTTGTGTTGTTGAAAGGACATTCTCATAAACACATAACTAGATTGATGTGAAAGGTTTTTTCACATAGAAAGAATTCTTAGGTTGAAAGGCTTTCTCACCTAAATGAATCAAGAGTAAGAGTTATCCTAATGAACTAGCTTGGATTAGTTGTACAAGGGATACTTTTTCATGAGTTATGAAGTCAAGTAAGAAGTGACTATTCCATGGGAATTTATGATTAGCACCGAGTGGATATTGATAGTGAGATGGAAGCTCTCCCGTAGTAGAGGTCGGTTTTCAAATAATCTCATGAGATGGAATCTCCCCCGTAGTAGAGACCGAGTTTCTAGTATCAATCTCCTTATCCCATAAACTATGTGCCCACGTAGGTTGATTAGCTAGTGGATCCACTTAATCAAGATGTTCATGGTTCTACCTTAGGCAAGTAGAACAACCCTTTCCGGCGTGGAAGACACTTGGTGATCATGTTATAGCTCACATAGTCTCATGTTGGTTAAGGATGATTTCCCCAAATGAAATAAAGAACTAAGGTTACTTCAAGAAGCATCTCACATGTGTTAAAAGGATTTAAAGATGAAGTTAGCTTGCATTGACCTTGATTTTATGACTTATGTTTTATAAAGCTTTTTATATCATGTTTAGCTTGGTCAATTGCATATTATGAAATGAAATACCCCTTTTATTTTTAAATGTTTTATGCATGGCTACCATATTTGGTACAATGTTTTGTACTAATGCATACTCTTACCTAACTTTTTCCCAAATGTAGGGTTCGATAGTCAGGTTTAAGGTTTTCGTTGCTAGTGATTAATATAACGTTATAAAAAACATTCATCCAATTCTAAGGGTCAACGATCATTAATCAGTATATAATCGAACTAAATGAGCTAGGTTCAAATCCCACAGGGAGCGGTATGTGTTTAAGATTCAATAGGAAAGTGTGAACATGATCAAATCAGCCATAGGGATAGACATTATCAAATGAAAACATGATTCAAATCAGGGGGTGACACGAATGTCAAATAAGGGAGTTTTGGTTTTAATTATCAGCTACAACAAAAGCAAACAACACGAAATAACAATAATGAGATGGGTTCTTGGGATGTGATTCGATTATAGGCTAATGTAGACAAATGGGTAATTGCAACTGTTAGGAAATAGCAGTAAATTAGTGAATAAGCTAGACTGTAGAGGAAGTAAACTTTTGCTCGAACAATTTAGCCCTAATCAAGTTGATTTCTCTCGAACATCAACAAGCATGCAAAATAAGAACAACATACGTTTTAGTCCATTCACTCTCTCGAGATGAATGTGTGGAAAAGGGTTTAGGATTCACTCTCTCGAGCTGAACCCATGACAACCCAATACCCACTAACCATCAATCAATAATCTTAGTTTTAAAACCTCTCTCTTGAGCAAGCCAAAAACACAGGGGTATAACTGCATTTGCACCTACAATTCTTAAATTAAACAACAATTAATGATTGAAATAACTTATAAACAACATTTAAACTAACAATTAGCAATACCTGTAAACTAAATCAGCCCATAATCACACCCCAAGAACTCATCTCAATATTGTTATTTCGTCTTATTTGTTGTTGTTGTAGCTGATAATTAAAACCAAAACTCCCTTATTTGACTTTCGTGTCACCCCCTGATTTGAATCATGTTTACATTTGATAATGTCTATTCTTATGGCTGATTTCATCATGTTCAGACTTTCCTATTGAATCTTAAACACGTAGCGCTCTCTATGGGATTCGACCCAAACTCATTTTGTTGGGTTATATACTGATTAACGATTATTGACGCTTAGAATTAGATGAAGTATCTTTGATAATGTTATATTAATCAAAATGGCGCCGCTGCCGGGGAGTGATGTTGGGTAAGATTCTTTGGTTAAGTTGAATATTGTTCTTTTTAGTCATAGTTGAATCTACTTACTTTCAGTTTTGGTTTGTGTGTTATTATTTTGAACAGAGGAAATGAGTGTGAACGGAAGTAATGGTAGCCAAATGGGCCACCAAGATAATATCGGCAACCTCAATGATGTCAATGAGCCTAATGTTAGTGACCCTCATCTAATGGGTGGAATTGGTGTTGTTCTCTTGCCTCCGGCTAAAGGGAACGTTGTGTTCCACATTACAAGTATCATGTTCCAGCTCTTTCAATTGAAAGGGTTGTTTGGTGGGTTGGCTCATGAGGATCCCCATGAGCATATAAGGAACTTTGTTGATGTTTGCAGGCTATTCTTCTTCAAGGACATATCCCAAGAGTGGGTCCGGTTAAGGTAGTTTCCATTTTCTTTAATGGGAGAGCTTGTAAGTGGTTGGCTGAATTGCCATGAGACTCAATCACTTCTTGGGAAGAGTTTGTCAATGCATGTCAAGTGAGATTTTTCCCTCTTTCGAAGATGGTGACACTTCGGGAGAGTATCCAATCTTCAAGCGTTTGGAGGGTGAGCCAATTCAGGAGACTTGGCTACGGTTCAAGAAGTTGGTGCTGCAATTCCCAACTCATGGTTTGCCCGACAACGTTTTACTGCAATATTTTTACTGAAGTCTTGATTCGGTGAACAAGGGAGTAGCATACCAACTTTCTCCGGAAGGTTTGATGCAACAACCTTACATTATAGCAGCCCAACTCTTGGATGGTATGATTAAAATTAATCAGGCTTGGTATACACCCGTGAGGATCAGTCTCCCCTCTAACATTTAAATTGACCAAGGATCAGCTTGAGAAAGACCAAGAGAGGGACGAGAACATGGCTAAGTTCATGACCCAACTTGACATTTTGTCCAAAAATGTCATGGGAGATGGTGCTACAAGTGTCAATGTTGTGGGTGACAGGTGTGTAAACCCCGAAGAAGTCAAGTTTAAAGCGCTATATAAAAAAGAGGTGAACTTCCTAGCCATCCAAGGTGGAGGTTTTCCTGCTAACTACCCAAGGCAGGGTGGTAACCAAGGTTGGAATAGGGAAGAAGGCTACAGAGATCATGATAGAGAGTGGAGGGATCGTAACCCTACTTGGAAAGAAATAGATGGGGAGAAATACATGTACATTCCTCCCTACGAGCATCAAGAGCCAAAGGATTCTGAGGATGGTTGGTCTGAGAATACGCTTTCTCTTATTCTCGACAGGGTTGAGGGGTCTAACAAAATTTTGAAAGAAATGAAGGAATATGTGTTGACCTTTAGCAAGACGGTTACTTCTCACTCCATCTCTATCAAATAGTTGGAGACCCAGATGGGTCAGATCTCATCTCATTTAAATCTGAGACAACAAGGGAGGTTGCCTAGTGACATAATGGCCTACCCCAAGAATGAGGTTTGAGCGAGGACTTGCGTCGTACCACGACATTAACTAAGGCACTGCTTGGGAGTCAACCCATGCTTTATTTTCTTTCTTTTTGTTTAAGAAACAATCGTGTGTTGATTGTGCAGGTTAAAGTGTGAAATGTGTTTGAAAAGTGCAGATTGGCGAGAAAAATGTCCAGTAGGCGACTCTCCGAAGAGATCGGCAAGCCCGACTTGGACTCAAGAAATTCTAAGGTTGGAGTCTGTAAAAAACTTGGCAGGCCGAGGAGAAAATTGGTGTGTCGCTGAACGGGTCGGCGACCACGATTTTGTCCGCCGTTTGAACCCCCACATTAACTGGAGGTCCTGTAAAACTTTGCGAGGTAACTGACCACTTGGCGTGTCACCGAGTGGTTTGGCGAGCAAAATTAACATCACCGAAAGGGCGAGAACTGGATGGTTTTTAAAGGTCAAAGGTTCAAAAGTTCGAACTCTTTCACATTCCCTAACTTTCTGACTTCCCAAAATCACACCCACATTATATTTTCCCATATTTTCATATTTTTACGTCGATTGTGTGTTCGAAGTTAGAATTCATTGCCGCCTAGCTTTTCAAAGTATATATTCGGCATAAAAGGTTGGTTTTCTAAACCCTGAACGCTTAATTAGCAATTAATCTCATTTGCAATTGTTTTGATCATAGTGATGTGTGCTGGGCCTCTCTAACTCAATGTTTTTCTTCTTGTGTGCATGTGTGCCTGTATTAATTTGAATATTTTGCCCAAATTGCCTATATTGTTGATATCCTGATATTCGTGCTTTAAAATTAATCTAAATTGTTGGGTTGTGATAATTTGTTGATTGGGTCTAGTCGGGTGAAGTCTGAGTAACCTTCATTTGTACCAATGATGTGCTTTGCCCAATGATGTAAAGGTTGACGTCATTTTTAAGGGCTAAAGTCGTCAGATGGCCAAATTTGGCAAAATCGAGAGAATTCTGAGTATCCCAAAGGAATGGGTAGTATGGGTCTTAGTATAATTGAACTAGTGTGTGGTTTGATTTTGTTTTCGGAGGCTACGAGTTTGATTTTGGAAGTCGGGGTTGGAAGTAGGCATGTTGGGCAGTTTGGCGGGTTGGGTCGAGTTCGCCGAACCACTCGGCGGTTCATCGAATCCCCATTGATCGTCGTTAATTTCATGCTAATCTTGTATTTTGGTTCTGTAACTTTCGGCGAGAAGCTTCTTTGATCGCCCTTTATGCGCCCCTAATCCTTAAAATACACTGTAAATTTGACGAGCTAGTATGTGCTCATCGAATGCTGTCAGCGATTCGCCGAAAGGCCCCTCCCATTAATGACATGCCAATTTTTTTGAGAATTTTTGAGCCAATCCTTTCGGTGAGCCCGATCTAGCTTGCCAAAGTGATTCGACGACTCACTGTGTGCAATATGATTTCTATGGTTTTTCTTGTGATGTTTCTAACTTTTTTCCGATACTTTTGCAGATATGGCTAGACTAAAAGTGGCAGGTAATAACATGTCGCCCTGCAAGAGGACTAACGAAATCACAATCAACGAGGATGCAACTACATCAAAGGCAAGGGCTACCAAACTTCCCACCACAGGTGGGAAGGGAAAAGGGAGGGGCAAGGCACCTGCTCCTACATCACCGGAGGCCATCTCCGACAGTGATGGAATCTATGCAATTCACCTCATCACTTCTGAGAGTGAGGGTGAGCACTAGGAGCATTAGGCTACAACTTCTGAGCTTGAATATAAGCTACTAGCAACCTAAAGATCGGAGTTGCGATCCAAGAGGTTGAATGATCCATCTAGGATTAGGACCCCTCAAGCCACTACTCCTCCACCTACTCTAGCACAGGCTGTGGTTCCTGCACCAGCTGTACATGGTCCTCCTTCTCGGTCTATGAATAGACTGAAGACTGAGGGATTGAGGACCATCATCAAAGAAAGGAGGTTGTCTACTGATGGAGTCATTGACAGATACCCGGAGATCAAGAGCTGCTTGAGGTCCCACAAGTTCCATTTTTTCACTGAACCCCATTCCAAATTGAGTCCGGGAGTTCTACACTGCTTATGGAGTGTTAGTGCGACAAGGGAAGAAGTCGGCCACCAAATTCAAGTCGGTAGACTATGTGGTTGTCAGGGGAAGGAAAGTGAAGTGTGATAATGCTTCTATCAATGCAGTCCTAGAATGTTCAACGAGACTTGAGGATGACTGTCAATACAAGATCAGGAGAAAAACGTTGGAGAATATGCAAATGTGGTTGGCTCTTCTGATATCTCATGGTACTCCTAAGTGGATCGAGGTTGAAGCACCCATTGAGAAGAAGGACCCTAATATAGCAGCAAGGTTCTGGTTTGGCTTTATCAGCAGCACTATCATGCCATCCCAGAATGAGTAGATTCTCCGCCACACAAAAGCAGCTTGTCTTGGTTGCATCATTGCTTGGATAAGGCTGAACTTGGGGATGATCATTGCACGTGAGATGCTCATGAGGGCCAAGTAGCGCCAAACATATTTACCTTTCCCGATGTTAATTACCGAGCTAAGAAGACAATCTTAGGTGCCTCGACATGAGAAGAAGGATGGGGAAGTGATTCCCACATCTTCTACCAACATCCAGAGGATTGAGGAGGATTAATTGAAAGATGAGGCCGAGAAGAAGAAGGTAACCCTTGTGGATACATCCCCGGTTGTAACAGCCCGTATTACGCATATGCTTGTTATATTCTTGTGATATTTGACATAGCCTTATAGTATAGGTGAGGGAACATGATTCTTATATGATAAGTGTTTGGTTAAACTAGTTCGGAAGGTGATGTGATGCCTTGCACGTCTCAACATGTGTACTGCAAGTTAACTCCAACGCGTGTAGTTAAAGACATAGTAAGGTGGTAATTGAGTTTAAAGTTGAAAGTTAAGTACTAAGTTAAAGCAAAAGGGTTTAATATTTAGAAAATGGAATAAAATAAGTGATCTGCTTGCTTAACTTAACTAAGCTAGTAGCTGACAAGTAGGTGCATCACCTACTTTTACTTATTGACCAGTCCAAGGACTAAGTAGCTGCATCACCTACTTGAGCTATATGGATCTAGTTAAAAATGCCAAGGTTTATTGATCAGATTTGGGCCTATGCTAATGGACTCACTTGAGGCCCAAACTAAGTTATATAAAAGGAAAATAAAATTTAAGCCCAGCAGCCAAATCTGTCAAGGCCCAATATTTAAGCCCAAGTGAAAGCAATTAGGTGCATCACCTAGTTTGACCTTTTGAGCTGCTTGATGTACATAAGCCGGTGCATCACCTACTTGACCAAATAGTTGCTGAAAATGAAGCTTTCTAGAGCATATTCTTAAAGGTGAAGAAAGCTCAATATAAGATATATTGGCTGCTATTCTCACTCATTTTAACAAACAATATTGAGGATTAACTCCAGCTCTCTCTGTCTCTCTCTCTTTTCTCTTAAGGATTAAAACAGCAGCCTTAAAGCTCTTCTAGGGTTCTTGAAGAAACCCCCATATATACGAGACAAGGTAAGTGAAAACACTTATGGATTTAGCTTAATTTTCCCATGAATGATTAGGAAAACATGTTATTCATGCTCAAGTATAAGCATAAAGGCATAATATTTCCAGAAGCTACTGCTCACTTCCTTGGTTATTAAGATACGTTTCTTTTCTTCTTTGGTTTAAGTGTGAAGGGAAGTTGAAATTCTAGAGGGATTCAATTTATAGGAGAAGTTGCAAAAATTGAGGTAAGGTGACTGCTCCATTTTCTTCCTCTTTATGTATGAGTTTGAGTAAGGAATTATGGGTGTGCTATCATAAAGAACTAAAGTGGGTGGTGAGTTCAATAACTGATTGTATGGTAAAGAATATATGAGGCTATTTTGTCTGTATTGTTGTTGGTGCAGCTTGGGTAATCTTGGAAAAGGATATATAATGTATGTATTGGGCAGAGAAGGAAGGTGTGGTGATACACATTATTTTGAAGGTTGTATGGGCTCATTATCCGTCAAGTTAGCTAATGTTTTCTGAGACACACGGTGTGATAGCTGCTAATTTTAGTTTATCGACTTATATTGTAGATTAAAACCTAAAAGGGGAGGCTGAATCGCGATAGTTGTATTGGTAAGAGGATAAGGTATGTAAGGCTATTTGATTCAATATTCTTCAGCATGAAATCTAATACTTGCAATTAATATCAATTAGTGAATTTCCTAATTTCTATTCCTAGTAAAGGAAACATAGTGGCAGCGTAAGATCTCCAAATAACTAACAATATTTTTCCCTCTTCTTAGTGTATAGAATAACTTCATTATATGTTCACTACTCTATACGTGTGTAATTATCCTCCTATGTGCTGGTATAGATATGGTATTTGCAAAAGCAAGTTTTGTGAATCCTCCTCTTAGTCAATTGAAGTGAATTTTGTCATTTAAGCTCACAAGTAATGCATTGATGTTACATAGATCCTTATGTCATTGTTACTGCCTTGAAGAATTATTTTCATATCTTTTACTACTGGTCCTTAGTTCCAAATATAAAAAATTATTACGACCACCAAAACAACAATCTCAAAGATTAAAAAATCTAAGTGAACCAATCTATATAATTAAGGGTGGCAGCTCATGGGTGAAAGCCTAGCATAGGCCGATCCCAGTTGGTATAGAAGTGTGGCAGCTCAGGCGCGAAAGCCTAGCATGGGCCAATCTCGATTTATGTAATTATGAGGACCGCATCCCATGGGTTAAAATGCCTAGCATGGGTCATCCTCGTCTACCACTGATCAGCTGGTCATTTGTATCACATGCTTTATAAAGATCATAACACATAGAAATGTAAAGACAAGAATGTAACATACATGATCCCATAAGAGTTAACAAAGGTGGTCTTCTGTTCTTATTTATACACACATATATTGATATTTGGTTTCATTTGAACTCTTTTTTTATATATGTTATTGCCTTACATATTCAGTACATTTTCTCGTACTGACGTCCCTTATTTGGGACGCTGCATTTCATGCTGCAGGTACATGTACTTCAGCTAATAGACCTCCTCAGTAGGAGCACACGACACTAAGCTACTTTTGGTGAGCTCCAGATTGATTCAGAGCTTTACTGAGTCCTTGGTAGATTTATTTTGGTATTGTATCGTAGTTAAGGGTAAGGCGGGGTTTGGCTCGTCCTACTCTAAGGTTTTCTATCTTTTAGAGGCTTTGTAGACTTTTGTATCTGGTTCAGTTGCGTCTTAACAAGTTATTGCCTCAACGGCCAAGTCTTGTATATAAATTTTGGGTCTAATTATGTTCGTTTGTATCACTTCATCTTATGTGAACTTGTCACAAGATTGTCATAGTTATATGCATAGTAAGCATAGGTTACATGTTGGTTCTCTCGGGCCTTTAGGGCATTGGGTGCCTGTCCGTCTTAATGGGATTTGAGGCGTGACAAAAGTGGTATCAGAGTAAGTCATCCTAGGTAGTCTCTAAAGCCGTGTCTGTGTGGAGTCTTGCTTATGGATGTGTTATGCACCACATTTATAAACAGGAGTCTACGGGACATGTAGGAGTTGTCTCCTTTCTTTCATTTCTTAGATCATGTGATAGAACCAGTGTTGTAGGTGAATCGTATCTAACTTCTAAATTGCTTTATTATAGTAAAGATGTTGATTACGAGAAGGAGTAAAAGTACAGGCAAGCGAGTAGATGTGGCTGCCCAAGAAGGGACCAACCAACCACCACCTAACCAAGCTGTTCAAAGTAAGGCTCAAGATGAGTCTCTATCACAGACTTTCCTGACCCCTCCATCTCCAGAAGATATAAGGAGGGAAGCTGCACCTCAAGAACCCACTATTAATGCTACCGAGCAAGATATCAGGAATGTAGTCCAATTATTGACTCGTATAGTTGCTGGCCACGGCCAAAGGTAAGAAGGTCTAGTAATTGGTACTACTGGTGTAGATAGAGCAGCAGGCATGCGGATACGTGACTTTCTTAATTTGGACCCTCCATCATTCACCGGGTCAGATCCAATGCACTTTCGATGTTATGCATGAAAGTGGTAAAGAGGCACTTGAGCTAGCAGCATATAGATTAAAGGGTGTGGCTATATTGTGGTATGAAGCTTGGAAGCAATCTAGGGGAACAGAGGCACCTTCAGCTACATAGAAAGAGTTCAAAAAGGCATTCCTTGACCAGTACCTGCCATTGGAGATCCGCGAGGCCCATGCGGATCAGTTCTTAAATCTCCACCAAGGAAGTATGAGTTTGAGAGAGTACAGTCTCAAATTTAATTCCTTGTCCGGGTATGCTCCTAATGTAGTTGCTACTATGGAGGATATAGTTCATCGATATGTGGATAGATTAGATTCATATCTGGTTAGACATTGTACCATTGCTTCGTTGAATAAAGATATGGATATAGCAAGGATGCAAGCTTTTGCGCAAAAGTTGGAGGATCAAAGGCAAAGAAGAAGGACACAAGATTCAGAAACAGGGCATTCTAAAAGGGCCAGATTCAATGGGCAGTTTACACCATCCCAAGGTGAGTTTAGGCCTCGGTTCTTTAACAGACCGCCTAGGCCAACATCTTCCTACTCTACAGCTAGTGCCCCAACTCAGTTTCAAGAGTCTAGGGGCAATCAGTTTGGGCAAAGAAGTGAAAGCCAAGGTTCACGAATAGCGGGGTACCTAGAGCAGG
The DNA here is from genome assembly GCF_000226075.1 of Solanum tuberosum. Classification (NCBI taxonomy): domain Eukaryota; kingdom Viridiplantae; phylum Streptophyta; class Magnoliopsida; order Solanales; family Solanaceae; genus Solanum; species Solanum tuberosum. The sequence goes on along the minus strand of NW_006239024.1, from coordinate 1,038,753 downwards.
GAAGTATGAGCCTATCAAGACCTCCTCGATAGTCTTGTAAACAATGCGGAAGAAATCATATAGGTGTATGTCTGTTTGGGACAAATGTTTATTTTTGGTGTGGTACACCGGGTCATATGATGAGAAATTGCCCTCATAGGGGTGTGGGTGGGGTGGCACAACCTACTAGATAAGTTGCTGCATCCTCATCATCATCACCCTCTTTGGGTAGGGGACAGATGCCTACTCGTCGTGGTAGAGAAGCTAGGGGAGCATCTAGTTCTAATGGAGTTCAAAATCGCACATATGCTCCAGGGGATCGACGAAATTTAGAATCCTCGCTGGATGTGGTTACAAGTACATTGTCCATCTTTTCACATAATGTATATGCATTAATTGATCCGGGGTCTACACTATCATATGTTACTGCATTGATTGCTGAAAAGTTCAAAAGAACACCAGAATTATTAGTGAAGCCATTTGAAGTGTCTACACCGATTGGTGAGTCTATTATAGCTAGAAGGTTTTATCGTAATTATATTGTAACTGTTTGTGATCGTGATACATTGGCTGACCTTGTTGAGCTAGAAATGGTAGATTTTGATGTTATTATGGAAATGGATTGGTTAGCTTTTTGTTAAGCCACGGTAGATTGCCGAACTAAGATGGTGCATTTCCATTTTCCAAAAGAGGTAGTCCTTGAATGGAAAGGTAATATTGGGGTACCAAGAGGTAAATTATTTCTTATCTTAAGGTAAAGAAGATGATGTCCAAAAGATACATATGTAATCTAGTGAGAGTGAAAAATATAGATGCAGAACCACTAACTCTTCAATCCATTCCGGTAGTGAATGAGTTTCCTGATGTATTTCCTAAAAATCTTCCGGGTTTGCCTCCAGAACGAGAAGTAGAGTTTGGTATTGACGTGATTCCAGATACTCAACCTATATCCATCCCTTCATATATAATGGGCCCGGCAGAATTACGGGAGTTGAATGAGCAATTAAAAGACTTATTAAGGCCTAGTATGTCCCCATGGGGAGCACCCATTTTATTTGTACCCAAGAAAGATGGCTCGTTAAGAATGTGTATCGACTACCGACAGTTGAATAAAGTAACCATTAAGAACAAATATCCCCTCCCTAGAATTGATGATTTGTTTGATAAGTTATAAGGTGCTAGGTGTTTTTCAAAAATCGACCTGAGGTCAGGTTATCACAAAGTAAGGGTCAAAGACAAACATATTCCCAAGACAGCTTTCCGGACATGGTATGATCATTTTGAGTTTTTAGTCATGTCATTCGGGCTAACAAATGCATCATCAGCTTTTATGGATTTGATGAATAGGGTATTCAAGCCATTTCTAGATGTGTTCGTGATAGTATTCATAAATGACATTTTGGTGTATTCAAGATCAGAAGATGACCATGCTAATCACTTGTGGCTGGTTTTACAAATTCTTCGTGATCGTAAGTTGTATGCGAAGTTCTCTAAATGTGAGTTCTGGTTGAAATTTATGGCATTCTTAGGTCACATTGTATCCGATAAAGGAATAAGGGTTGATAACCAGAAGATAGAAGCCGTGAAAAACTGGCCAAGACCTACAACGCCTACGGAGATCCGTAGTTTCCTTGGATTGGCAGTTTATTACAGCAGGTTCGTTGAAGAATTCTCTTCCATTGCTGCACCCTTAACAAATCTAACACACAAAGAAACCAAGTTTCAGTGGAGTGATGAATGTAAAAGAAGCTTCCAAGAACTGAGGAATAAATTAACTTCTACACCTGTATTGGTACTTCCAGAAGGAATAGAAGGGTATGCAGTGTATTGTGATCCTTCGGGAGTGGGCCTAGGATGTGTGTTGATGCAGCATGGTAAAGTAATAGCTTATGGCTCCAGGCAGCTGCGGCCACATGAGAACAAATATCAAACTCATGATCTAGAGCTAGCAACAATTATATTTGCTTTGTAGATATGGCGCCACTACTTGTATGGAGTTCATGTTGACATACACACTGATCACAAGAGTTTGCAATATATCTTTAAGCAAAAAGACCTAAATCTAAGGCAGTGAAGATGGCTGTAGCTATTAAAAGATTATGACATTGATATCTTGTATTATCTCGGTAAAGTAAATGTAGTAGCTGATGCATTAAGTCGTAAAATAATGGCAAGCATTTATGGGCAATCTATGGAAAGATAAGGAATAACTAAGGATATATGGAAACTAGCTAGCTTGGGGGTTCGCCTTCTTGAATCTCCAGACGAAGGGGTTGTTGTGCAAAAAGTAGCAGAATCCTCATTAGTAGTGGAAGTGAAAGAGAAGCAGTACACTGATCCTATTATATTACAACTTAAAGAGAATGTACAATAGGGTATGACAAAGACATTTGAGCTTACGCAAGAGGGTGTACTTCAGTGTCAAAACAGATTCTGTACCTCGTGTAGATGAATTAAGAAAGAGGATTATGATGGAAGCACATCATTCGAGATATTATGTCCATACATGGTCAACTAAAATGTATCATGACTTAAAAGAAATGTATTGGTAGGGGGACATGAAGAAGAACATTGCGGAATTCGTAGCTCAATGTCCAAATTGTCAACAAGTAAAAGTAGAGCACCAAAAGCCCGGAGGTTATATGCAGTGTATAGAAATTCCAATTTGTAAGTGGGACATGATCAACATGGATTTTGTCACTGGTTTGGCTCGCTCACTATGGAAGTTTGACTCCATATGGGTAATAGTTGATAGACTTACCAAAGCAGCGCACTTCTTGCCGGTGAGGACTACTTATACAGCTAAAGAGTATGCAAGGTTGTGTATTAAAGAGATAGTTTGACTACATGGAGTGCCAATATCTATTATATCTGATAGAGGAGCTCAATTCACTGCAAATTTTTGGAAGTCATTTCAGAAGAGTTTGGGAACACAAGTGAATTTAAGTATAGCCTTTCACCCCCAAATAGACAGTCAGGCAGAGCGTACAATTCAAACACTTAAGGATATGTTGCGAGTTTGTGTATTAGACTTCAAGGGTAGTTGGGATGATCATCTACCGCTTATTGAATTCCCTTATAACAATAGCTACCAATCAAGTATTAAAATGGCACCTTATGAAGCTTTCTATGGTAGAAAATGTAGATCCCCGATTGGCTGGTTTGAAATAAGTGAAACTGCCTTATTTGGGCCAGAGCTTGTTCATCAAGCTATGGAAAAAGTCAAAGTGATACAGCAGCGGCTAGAAACAGCTCAAAGTCGACATAAATCATATGAGGGTGTTAGAAGGAGAGGACTAGAATTTTCTATAGGGGATTGCATATTCTTGAAGGTGTCACCAATGAAAGGGGTGTAAAAAGGGAAAGTTGAGTCCACGCTATATAGGGCCATATAAGGTTATCCGAAGAATTGGCCAAGTTGCGTATGAGTTAGAGTTACCTCAAGAGCTTTCAACTGTTCATCCGGTGTTTCATGTCTCAATGCTTCGAAAATGAGTAGGTGACCCATCTCATATTACTCCTACTGATGATGTACAGGTTACGAGAAATCTCACTTATGAAGAAGTACCTATTGCTATTCTGGATCAACAAGTTAGGAAATTAAGAAATAAAGAAGTAGCTTCTGTAAAAGTATTATGGAGGAACCAACAAGTAGAAGAAGTTACATGGGAAGCGGAAGAAGCAATGAAATTGAAGTATCCTCATCTCTTTCAGATCGATGAGAAGGATGTAGATCCGTAGTTGAGGCGTTAACAAGTAAGTATAAGTCTATATGTATTATGTGATTATTAGTAGTATTAACTTAAGCTTGAACCTGTTAGTGCTGGAAAACCATGCTAACATTCGAGGATGAATGTTTTAAGGGGGGAAGGATGTAACAGCCCGTATTACGCATATGCTTGTTATATTCTTGTGATATTTGACATAGCCTTATAGTATAGGTGAGGGACCATAATTCTTATATGATTAGTGTTGGTTTAAACTAGCTCGGAAGGTGATGTGATGCCTTGCACGTTTCAGCATGTGTATTGCAAGTTAACTCCAACGGGAGTATTTAAAGAGATAGTAAAGTGGTAATTGAGCTCAAAGTTGAAAGTTAAGTGCTAATTTAAAGCAAAACAGTTTAATATTTAGAAAATGGAATAAAATAAGTGAGCTGCTTGCTTGACTTAACTAACCTAGTAGGTGACAAGTAGGTGCATTACCTAATTTGACTTATTGACCAGTCCAAGGACTAAGTAGCTGCATCACCTACTTGAGCTATATGGATCTAGTTAAAAGGGCCAAGGTTTATGGATCAGATTTCGGCCTATGCTAATGGACTCACTTGAAGACCAAACTCTATATGGATCTAGTTAAAAAGGCCAAGGTTTATGGATCAGATTTGGGCCTATGCTAATGGACTCACTTGAGGCCCAAACTAAGTTAAATAAAAGGAAAATGAAATTTAAGACCAGCGGCCAAATCTGTCAAGGCCCAATATTTAAGCCCAAGTGAAAGCAAGTAGGTGCATCACCTAGTTTGACCTTTTGAGCTACTTGATATACATAAGCAGGTGCATCACCTACTTGACCAATTAGTAGCTGAAAATGAAGCTTTCTAGAGGATATTCTTAAAGGTGAAGAAAGCTCAATATAAGATATATTGGCTGCTTTTCTCACTCATTTTAACAAACAATATTGAGGATTATCTCGAGCTCTCTCTCTCTCTCTCTCTCTTTTCTCTGAAGGATTAAAACAACAACCTTAAAGCTCTTCTAGGGTTCTTGCATAAACCTTATTCTCTCTGCAAGACAAGGTAAGTGAAAACACTTATGGATTTATCTTAATTCTCCCATGGATGATTAGGAAAACATGTTATTCATGCTCAAGTATAAGCATAAAGGCATAATATTTCCAGAAACTACTGCTCACTTCCTTAGTTATTAAGATACTTTTTTCTTCTTTTTTGGTTTAAGTGTGAAGGGAATTTGAGGTTCTAGAGGGATTCAAGTTATAGGAGAAGTTGCAGAAATTGAGGTAAGGTGACTGCTCCATTTTCTTCCTTCTTATGTATGAGTTTGGGTGAAGAATTATGGGTGTGCTGTCATAAAGAACTCAAGGGGGTGGTGAGTTCAATAACTGATTGTATGATAAAGAATATTTGAGGTTGTTTTATATGTATTGTTGTTGGTGCAGCTTGGGTTATCTTGGAAAAGGATATATAATGTATGTATTGGGTAGAGAAGGAGGGTGTGGTGATATACATTATTTTGAGGGTTGTATGGGCTCATTATCCGTCAAGTTAGCTACTATTTTAAGGGATTCACGGTGTGATAGCTGCTAAATTTTAGTTTATCATGACTTATATTGTAGATTAAAACCTGAAAGGGGAGGCTGAATCGTGATAGTTGTATTGGTCAGAGGATAAGGTATGTAAGGCTATTCGATTCAATATTCTTCGGCATAAAATATGATACTTGCAATTAATATCAACAAGTGAATTTTCTAAGTTCTATTCCTCGTAAAGGAAACATAGTGGCAGCGTACGATCTCCAAATAGCTAACAATATTTCCCCCTCTCATTAGTGTATAGAAATACTTCATTATATGTTCACTACTCTATACGTGTGTAATTATCCTCCTAAGTGCTAGTATAGAAATAGTATTTGCAAAAGCAAGTTTGGTGAATCCTTCTCTTAGTCAATTGAAGTGAATTGTGTCATTTAAGATCACAAGTACTGCATTGATGTTACATAGCTCCATTGTTACTGCCTTGAAGTATTATTTTCATGTCTTCTACTAATGGTCTGTAGTTCCAAATATAAAAAATGATTATGACCACCAAAACAATAATCTCAACGATTAAAGAATCTAAGTAAAGCAATATGTATAATTAAGGGTGACATCTCAGGGGGGAAAGCCTAGCATGGGCTGATCCTAATTGGTAAGAAAGGTGGCAGCTCAGGGGCGAAAGCCTAGCATGGGCCAATCCCGATTTGTGTAATTATGAGGACCGCATCCGAGGGGTTAAAATGTCTAGCATGGGTCATCCTCATCTACCACTGATCAGCTTGTCATTTGTATCACAGGCCTTATAAAGATCATAACACATAGAAAGGTAAAGACAAGAATGTAACATACACGATCCCAGAAAAGTTAACAAAGTTGGTCTTCTGTTCAGATTTATACACACATATCACTACAAGAAAAAGCCTTATTTATGACCAACGTTTAGGGACAAGCTAATAATCTCGTCTCTAAAGGTATATGTACTAGGACGAGATAATATTCTGGTCCTTATTAATATATTTTATTGTGACGAGATAATATTCCGGTCCTTATTAATATATTTTATTGCGAAGGTACAAAATTCGGTCCGTAAAGATCTTAATACCTGGTCCCAAATTGCAACGGAAGGTGCTAGGCGGGAAAAACCTCCACCAAAGTTATACTAAACTATTAAAAAAATTAAAACTTTGATTTCACAAAAACATAAGTGCCAAAATGTATTATACTAAACTATTTAAAAAAATCAAAACTTTCTTTTCACAAAAACCTAGGTGCTAAAATATAATACAGAAGTAAAAAGCTAAGGAAAAAACGCTCTGTTATCCCAAAACTAAAAAGAAAAACCTCAGTGTTCCTTTGCAACTTTGCCCTAGTTTCTCTTCATCAAATCGATCATTCCTTTCCACCACAACTCTGCCCAAATATCAAAGTCAGTGAATTTTCGTCGCAGATCTGCCCTAATCTCGGAGTAGGTTGCTTCTTCCTTGTGTAGTTGTTGCTCAGTTGCTCGAAAAAAATTCCAGGTTTATTTCTTTATGTTCTTCCATATGTTGTATTGATGTCATTTTTTCTGATTTTTTTAGGTTACTCTTCTTCTTCCTCTTTTCCAATAGTAAATAGATTAAAAGTTTCATAATTTGATAGGTTTTCTTATGTACAATAACTGGAAAGATTATTGGGTTGAACTTTCTAATAGTTGACTCAATTTTGGGGATGAAGATACATATTTTATACAGAGTGCATATTGTATTAGAAAAAACAATTATTCATGAACAACATGGTAGTTTTATGTCTTCGAGTTGAGATATTTGTTGCTTCACTATTTCATTTGTTTGATATTCTAGTGGTTGTCAAATTTAATGACAAACGATCATTGATAAATCTTGAAAGGAAACAATTAATTTGTTTTGTTCTTTAGAATTTACTCCTATATGAAATCAATGGCTGCCTAATATGAAAATATTGATCATTTATAAAAAAAATTGTGTGTAAATGATCATATATATATAGTAGGATTTAGGACTTTAACCATCTCATTTTCATTGGCCACATTTCCACCATCTCGTTTTGGGCAGAAACGGTTGAGTAGCTAGCTTTCACATAGTATAAACCATCAACTTTGTTGCCACATATAAATCTTTTGGAAGTCTGATCATTAGTTGTGCAATTTTCCAACCTTTCCAGTTTCCAGAATATTAAGTATATCATCAAACTCCCAATCTTGCAAATTTCTTTCGAATAACAGGGTTCAAGTGCTGTCAGTTCTACTTTGTGAAGGTGTGTAATCTAGATTGCTAGATATTAGGAAAAGTTTGGGATATACATTTTGAAGTGTTTTATTCCCTAGGAAATGTCTTTCCAAAACTTTGAATTGGTCTCATTTCTGCAATTTCCAGGGGCTAACTCCATGTAGAGTTCTACAGATTTTATGTTCCTAAAATTTTAAATAACTTTTGTAGCTTGTAATGATGCATATATGATAACATTCTCCGTCTTTTTTCATGCTATTTACTTCTCTTTTCTAATTTCTTCTCTCATGGAGTGACCTTTTTGTTCTATCTATAAATTACTATTTCATGTCAAGTGCATATCGAATTTGAAAAAGTTAATTATTGAATGAGTATCATACTAGGCTCACGTCTTCAGTGTTGAGAATAAGGACTATCTCTTTTATTCGTGTGAGAATCTTATTTTATGTCTGAAATGGTTTCAACTAAATCATTTTTACCTCAAAGTTGGAATATTAGAATTTGAGCATGATGGCATTATACATAATTAACTTCGTATTTAAATTCATATATACCAACTGTAAGCATGATAACATATAGTTCTAAAGAAATTTTTTGTATAAGCTTTGTTTTGATGCAGAATATATGCCAAAGTTATATTAACCATTTATCTAGTTTGTAGGATACAACTTCCTTAGGCAATTTTTGGGTGTCTTGGTTTCAACAATGCCTTGATGTACAAACCTCCAGGACGGTCTATTATTTCCATTGATCCTCATAGGATGCCACTCGATATACTTCTTCCATTTATAAGAAGTTTTCAAGATCTTCAGATTGGTGGTCATTGTTTCCTTAGGGAAACAATAGTGTATGTATAGAGCTTTGCTGTTCTGTGAAACTTCTTCAAAGATGGCACTTCTTCAAAGGCTGAATTATTATCCGCCCTATGTTCAACTCTAGAGGATATCAAATTCTTGAATGAAGAAGACATATTCTTGATTGTGGAAAAAAAATTCTTGAATGATCGCTCTTCTACCTTAGAAGATGACAAGAAAGAAATAAGGAAAATGAAAGTTTTTTCTGCTACTCAATAATCCACGTGTCCTATGTACAATATTTTCCATTTCAATTGAATGACCACTGTTTTTCTCAACTGACCAAGTTAGTAACAGTTCGCCAATATTTTAATTTATTTTATTGATTTTAATATAGCCGTTTTCTACTTAGACTAACTCTAATTGTAACCTTTAAGTGAAAATGTGGAGCTTACTTTCTGTTAAAATTATATGCATCATAATGTAGGTAAAATTCCACATAAGATGTCACACCTTAAAGTTGTATCATCATTTTTCCCCACGATGATTGACGCTCTATACACTGTAGGACAAAGTTAGCTGCCAAGTTCCAGGTAATCTTTCCTCATTTTCAGTATCTTATAGTTTTAGTCTTTCTCTCACCCCATTAGTCACATATTACTATCACAATCTACATGTCTTCCAATATAAAAAGGAAATATCAATGGATGTGTGATTAATTATCAATCTATGTGTCTTGCGATGTGCAAAGGAAATATTCCCAGTCACACAAGAAAGCTACAAGAAAGATAAAAATAGTAGACTTGTGTCCTATTGTGTTTGTGTAGTAGAATAAGATATAGTATTTGAAATAAAACTTGTTCTCATCTGATTGATGAAAGATCTGGAAAAAAAATTGATTTGATGTTATTAACTTTTAAATGCATGCATGGAACTTACTTTGTGTAAAGGTTGTTTCTTGTCACCTTCAAAAAGTCTATAATTCCTAATGTCTATATAGTCAATTATATAGATTGAGGTGTAGTTTATAGTTCCATCGTGTTAGGGATTTGTGCCTTCTTTAGTCTCATGATGTTTATATTTGTCATTTTGTATTTCCTTAATTAACTCTAATCTCGATCACCTCATCTCCATATTATACTCATTTCTTTTCCCTAAACAATTGTTTCTAGCTGTATAGTTGTTTTATCGAAGTCTTATCATTACATCATGCTTTCTTGTGTAGATTAGTGTTGTATTTCCCATCTGAAGAAAAAAAATATTTATATTGAATTTTATGTTAGATGTGTGGCTTATAACTGTGTTAAATTCCTCTAATTAGAAGTTGTTATAGAATTAGTTTATTTTTGTTTGTCAAAATCTTAAATTATCCATTCAACCAAAACTGTCAATGTTTACATATTTGCCAACTCATATAGACTCACAATAGTTGACCTATTTCTTTCTATACAATTATCTATATATAGGACATCCTACTTACGATGAAGTTTTTAACAGTTAATTATAAGCTAAGCTGGGTATGAATTGACCAGTTCTAATTTTTCTTGTCATTTTTGTGTGCTTGTCCCTCTATGTGTAATTGAATTGCTATTTCACGGAGTCTTTGTGTACACCTGGTGGTTTCATTCCTAAAGGTTTTTGAAGAGCAAATGCCACTGAGTGAGTAGTGGACGTTGTTGTTCATACATATGCACATACTAACACACGTGCAAAAAAAGAGTCACTGGTTGCTAAAAAAACTAACTGATCTTCTTATTTAATGCCTCATTTTTTTCTTCAGGTGTCCATTTTCTTAAGAGCTGACTAAGTTAGCCATTGAACATCATGATTACTGTAGCCCAATCATTTACCGAGGGATTTTCGTATGTATGCAGAGAAGGGGCATTAAGAAAATAGGTGATTTGATGCCTCCTCCACTTGATTTTCACATAGTACACAAGTAGTAGATACTGTTATCCCCAATTTTTGCATTCTATCCACTTTTTGCAGCCTTCAATATAGTGCCAACAATAACATGAACTGTTGTAGTGGGATCTGATCTTTAATAGAGTTAAATTTGAACTTTTAATTTCATTGAACAACTTAGGTGAGGAGACAAGACTGAGACGAGGTGAGGAGACGAGACAAGATGTGGTGAGGTGAGAAACTGATGCATTCCCTTATAAAAAAGATGAAACATACAACTTTTTCCAATGTTTTCGAGATTAACTAGTGACGCAACTTGTTCCTCTAATTTTAAATTTTCTGCAGATTTTATTTCTCTTCCTCTTTTATCACACAATATTTTCTTAGTGGCTCTGTTTTTTGTTTTTTATACGGATGCTATCTTCACAAATTTTGATTTTAAATTTTCTACCCATCTACAAACTACTACATTTCTATCTTAGTTTTTATTTTTTGCGCTACTGCATCATTGCTGGCCAACTTCTCAATTTTTAAGTTTTAGTTTTTGTTCATCCAACTCATTTCTTAAGCTATTCATTCAGCCTATTGTTTTTATTTTCTGCCAAGCATTATTTAGTTGTGGTTCTTCAAAATAGATGTTGGATTCTTGATCAATGCATCTTAAATTTTTCTAATTTTTTTTCTTATGTCTTGCAGCTTTGTTGATGTTTGGATATCACTTGACAAAGATTGAAGCTTTAAGTTTTCTGCCCAGCTTTTGTTCATTCTTCAATGAAGATACAAGTTTAGAAGATGCACAAATTCATTATTAGTTAGCTATGAATATTATGCAAACCTTTATATCTAGTCTAGCTGGATGTTATCTAATTTTTTTTGTCAAGAAAATATTGAAACTAACATAATGGGATGTTAACCAATTCATTGTAATGAATCACACAATCTTTATCTCTATCTTCATGCCCCTCGCTCTATATCAATCTTTTTGTATTGAGATTTTTAGTAGCAATTAGATTCTTGTGATGCTAATTTCTCTAGGATCATTGGTTGTCAACTAAGATCAGTATTGTTTCTCGTCTCTAATGGATAACTTAGGACTAGAAATGATGATTGTCTCTAAATCTACTTTAGGACCAGGTTGTTGCTCGTGTCTAAATTTATTCTAGGACCAGGTTGTTAGTGGTAGCTAGAGCTATTTTAGGACTAGGTAGTTCTTGTCTCTAAATATTTACTAGGACTAGGTTGTGGATGGTCGCAAAGGAGGTTTAACGACCTGAATAAGACACTTAGCCAAGATATACATGGTCTATTTGAGACCAGATTTGTAGTCTCTAAAAGATATTTAAGGACCAAAGTTTTCCTCGCCTCAAAATCATTTAGGGACCAAATTTTTTAATCCGTCCTTAACAACCAATTGCGACGGAAGCTTTAAGGACGAGTGGCGACCAGGTTTTTCAGGTCTCAATTGCTCATTTGGGACCATATTTGAACTTTCAAGGACCATCTTTCCCTTCCTTAGAGACTGTTTTTCTTGTAGTGTATATTGATACTTGGTTTCATTCAAACTCTTATTTTATATATGTTATTGCCTTACATATTCAGTACATTTTCTCGTACTTGACGTCCCTTATTGGGGACGCTGCATTTCATTGCTACAGGTACAGGTACTTTAGCTAATAGACCTCTCAGTAGGAGCACACGACACTCAGCTACTTTTGGTGAGCTCCAGATTGATCTGGAGCTTTACTGAGTCCTTGGTAGATTTCATTTTTGGTATTGTATCGTAGTTAAGGGTTAGACGGGGTCTGTGTCGACCTACTCTAAGGTTTTCTATCTTTTAGAGGATTTGTAGACTTATGTGTATGGTTCAGTTGCGTCTTAACAAGTTGTGGCCTCAACAGCCAAGTCTTGTATAAGTTTTGGGTCTACTTATGTTGGTTTGTATCGCTGCATCTTATGTGAACTTGTCACAAGATTGTCATAGTTATATGCATAGTAAGCATAGGTTACATGTTGGTTCTCTCGGGCCTTTAGGGCATCGGGTGCCTGTCTGTCTTAATGGGATTTGTGGCGTGACACCGGTTGTGAATACTGATGCATTACCTACAAAGGCACCTTTTCCTACTCCGGCCCCTAGGTCTTCAGGTATATCTAGCACTGCCCCTTCGATGATGCCTAATTCCTCCACTGCTCTCTTACCTCCTAGATCTGGTACTGCTGCTGCCCGACCCTCGCTCAGCCAGTATAGATTACTACGTATGGGGCAGCTATCCCATTCTGCTGATAGATGTGCCTCCAGACTTGAGGCCATCATTCCTAGAATGATCGATAGGGCCATTGGTGATGCTGTGACACCCATGAGTTCTACTATTGATGCCCTTGAGTCAAGGATAGCGGTGTTTGAGCGTGGCCAAGGGGCCACTAATGAGGTGCCGACTCTAAATGCCACTATTGCTGAGCTGAGGAGAAATGTGGACCAGGTGAAGTCCACTGACATGTCGATGGTTTTTGGGACTGTGGAGATCCCTGATATGCCAACTGATACAGATGTGCCTCCGGCTGCCACCAAAGATAAGGTTAGAGCCGAGGATGTAGATGCAGTCGAGTCTGAGGCTGACAGCGATGAGGAGAAGCTTAGGGCTGATGAGGAGGCTTCTTATGAGGGCCTGACAAAGGTTGACGAGGCGATGATAGATTCAGCCATGCATATTTCTTTGACAAACACCACCATGGCCGGATCTAGTGTTACTGATACCCGAGTCACTAAGTCCCAAGATCAGAGTGTTATATCGGGCACTGATGCCCCGATAGATGGAGCGACTGTGTAGATAAGATCCATCTTTACCTCCCTCTCTGTAATTTCTATTGATCTTTAGTGTTTGTATTGCAGTGGAGGATAAATTGTTTTTTGTTCGTGATGGGGAGATATTTCCCTACCTACCTCTTGTGAATATGACTTTTATTTATAAATTGGGTTTTGTGCTGTAAATTGTGTTTTAGCACTGTGTTGTGGATGTTTGAGCTTGCGGTTCCTTGTTTTAATTGCAAATTGTTTTTGGACCCTTTTGAAAAAATATGCCACCTCTTGAATATGTGTGAATGTCGTTGTTCTTGTGCAAATTTGAGTATCGGTTATGATCAGTACCGATGACTTGAATAGTGCTCTAAATCAAACAAAAATGAATGTGCGGCTACGATGAGGCCAAATGAAGTTTCGTAGGCAATATGTGAACTTTTTGCATCTCATTGTGACTAGCCATATATTGAATGACTCTTTTGTGATGAACATTGCACACTAGTGAAAGTGTGAAGTCTTGTTTGATATTGGTGCCAATGCCTTGTGTGATGAGCTTACCGTTAACTTTGTGTGATGACACCTAGAATTTTACTCGTTTATCCAGTTGAGTAAGTAATGCAAGCTGTTGAAATGATCTTAGGCAACAATTTTAAATAGTGAAGCAATTTACATTATACCTCTTTTGTGGGCTACCTTGTAAGTGTGTGAACTTTGCGGCTTATCCTTTTCTTGGAAGAAACTTGAGCAAATGAGACCTCTCTTTATCCCTTCACCCAAAATCCTCATGAAGTGTGGTTTGTTTGAATAACCAACTTAAGGCCAAAAGCCTAAGTTGGGGGTGTGGTGAAAAGAGTAGGCAAATCCAGAAGATAAAAGAAGTCCCCCTTGATCCATGGTTTTGAGAAAGATGGAACCCCTCCATACAAAAAAGAAAAGAGAGAAAAAGAAAAGAAAAAGAATGAAAAAGTTGTGAAAGTTGCAAAAAAAATGAGATTTTGATTAAATAACGTTATCAAAGACACTTCATCCAATTCTAAGCTTGAACAATCGTTAATCAGTATATAACCCAACTAAATGAGTTGGGGTCGAATCCCACGGGGAGCGTTACATGTTTAAGATTCAATAGAAAAGTGTGAACATGATCAAATAAGCCATATGAATAGACATTATCGAATGAAAACATGATTCAAATCAGGGAGTGACACGAATGTCAAATAAGGGAGTTTTGGTTTTAATTATCAACTACAACAACAGTAAACAACACGAAATAACAATAATGAGATGGGTTCTTGGGATGTAATTTGATTATAGGCTAATGTAGACAAATGGGTAATTGTAACTGTTAGGAAATAACTGTAAAGTAGTGAATAAGCTAGACTATAGAGGAGGAAAACTTTCTCTCGAACAGTTTACCCCGTATCAAGTTGACTTCTCTCGAACATCAACAAGCATGCAAAATAAGAACAACCTACACTTTAATCCATGACAACCCAATACCTACTGACCATCAATCAATAATCTTAGTTTTACAACCTCTCTCTTGAGCAAGCCAAAAATACAAGGGTTGAACTGCATTTGCAACTACAATTCTTAAATTAAACAACAATTAATGATTGAAATCACTTCTAAACAACATTTAAACTAACAATTAGCAATACCCATTAACTAAATCTGCCCATAATCACACCCTAAGAATTGGGGTTTTAGTTAGACATCATAAAAAGATAAAAATCGTTACCAAATTGAGTTTCTGGGTAAGATTGATTCTATCTTTACAAAGGTCCAAATTGAAGAATCTCAAAGACCCACTTCCAATTTCTCAAAAGTGAAAAACTTCAATTCTTCAAAGCTAAGGAAAACTTGTCTCAATACTCAAAATAATTACAATTCCAAACACAAAATTTGATGTAATGAAAATATCATATTAAACTAAATGTTCAAAAATATAGTTATAGTCGCCAAAAATGTGTTGCGAAGAGCCACTCGACAAAGTAAGTCGGGGTCGCCGATCCACTCTGTGATCCACACTTTGGTCAATTCCATCGCCCTTCTGCCTTGGCCTTCAGCATCCTCAAGGTCTGTAACTTTGGGTGATCAAGCACTGCATCGCGGAACCACTCGGCGATCCGCCGACTGCTCCTTTCTTTCGCCAACTTAGTTCTTTCCTTCAGGGCTTGGCACACTGGAACTTTAGGTGGTCAAGTAACCGTTCGACGACTCGCCAAGTAGACTTGGCCATCACTAGGCTTACATTTCTTCATTATTTTAGCTCTCTTCATTCCTTTTTGCAAATTAGTGTCTTTTCTTTATTCCTCAATCCAAATACCTAGAAATCAAGGATTTTACATCAGTTATTGGCACAAAATAAGCATTTGAGGACACTAAATCTATACAAAAAAGCCCTAAATGAGTCCAAATCTAAGACTCATCAGCTAGAGGTTGACTTGAGATATTCCTGAAGTTTGGTAAGTCCTCATGGTTTGAGGACAGAGTTTTTTGTTCTTAGTTTCTTTCTTGTATTTCATTTTTTAACATGATGTATGGGCTATGCCCAATTTCATTCGATTGTATTAGGTGGATATGATGAGACATGAGTTTAGACTTCCACTTTTCATTTTATAAAATGATTTAGACTTGGACTATTGTTTTACTCTTATTGTTCTATTTCTTATGTTATGAAAGCTAATTGGCTTGTATGGAGTCCTTCAAGGTTCTATACGCTATGTTAGATCTAGGGGGTACCCATGGGTTGTGACACTATCCCCAATCTTGTCCCTCTTTGCCTCCCTAAACCTTTCCTTAAGTTTCTCCTCTTGGATTCGTTGAGCATGAACCATGAGATGAAAAATGCCCATCTCATTGATAAGCATGGCGGTAGGGCATTCCTTAACCACCATATCAGACACGCCCGAAACATACTTACTCATTCCTTCCCTAGGATCGGCAACCATAGTAGGAGCATATCGAGACAATTGTGTGAACTTAAAAGCATATTCCTTCACAGTCATGTTCTCTTGACGAAGGTTGATAAATTCAAGTAACTTGACCTCTCTCATCGCAAGGGGAAATAACCTATCAAGGAAAGTAATTTTAAACGTTTCCCAATCAAGAGGACCCACATCAACCGCCCTCTCTTCTTTCCATTTGTTGAAAATATTTGAGCAACACCCTTAAGTTAGTAAGCGACAAATTCCGTATACACTTCATTAATGAACTCTTGAGGATCTTCCTGAACCTTAGAACCATGAAATTATCGAGGATTTATTCTAGTGAAATCTCTCACTTTAGTTTCCGCCGTACCCACATTTGGGTTTACAGGGAACACAACCTCACTTTTGACTTGAGCCGTCATGGCTTGAGCCAACACATGAAAACCAGCCCTAAACTCTACATTAGTCACTTATTTGGAAAAAGGGTCGACCAGAACATGAGGAGCTTTAGGAGGAGCTTGAGGAGCTTCATGTTCCACATTCTCTCCCGCATTCCCTCTAGCATATGCCCTTCGAGTGGCCATATCCTAAAAAGTATCGGACATGGATTAGGAGAGAGACATTATAGAGTTAAACTCTATTTCACGACTTTAGAGTAATGAAAGAAGTGGAGTTTCCTAAACATATTATAGCCTCTCATTCTTAAATGTGGCGTGCTTCACACTCATGAACAAGACTCTACTCGATGTGGCTTATGAGACATCCTAAGACCTTTATAAACTTTCTACTTTGAATACCAAGTTTGTCATGATCCAAAGTACACACTAGACGTTACATGGTGTATATGACCCCAAGAGGGCCTACACAAGCCACTTAACATAGATCATATAAGATAATGGAAAATCAAGAGGTTTTAAAAAGAAAATTTCAAAACATAAGAATTAATAAAATGAAGCAGAAGTCTAACATAGTCTCAAAGCAATCTAGTACATCGAGAGTGATTAGGATGGAACCCATGCATCACATATAATACACAATAGTAAACGCAATAACCAATAAAGGGCTCTGTCCTTGGAACACGAGGACACACCAATCTTCAATCCTACTAAAGTGATCACTAGCTATGGAGATGTAGAGGGGGAATGTCAGACCCTACATTAGTGAAACAAAGTTGGCAAGAGTATGTGCTAGTACAAAGAATGTACCAAGTATCATAACAAGGCATAAAAGTTATAAAATCATCCAAAAAGGACTTTTCATGACATGCAATGATCAAGTTAAACAATAAGATACAAAGGTTAGAAAATGTGAATCATATATATTGTCAATGCAAGCTAACATCTTTAGAACAACCATGAGATACTTCTAGACGTAACCTTAGTTCATTACTGTGGGAGATATATTTTTAACCGACATAGAGACCATGTGAGCTATAACATGGAATCCGGTATCTACCCCACAACAAAAAAGGGTGTACTACTTACGAAGGTAATGACCATGAACTTCTAGCTTACGTGGATCCACTAGCTAATGTCTATCTTGACAACTTATGGTGGCACACAGTTTTGGGGAAATGGGTAGTCTCCACCTGTCCACTCGGTGCTAAGCATAAATAAATCCACGGAATATTAATTAGTCCTATCTTATCTTAATATTCACGAGATATGGGTATTCGTCACTTGTCATATCATAAGAGGTCATGGGGAATCACCGTTTGCCTCATTATCCATGGAAGGGCCCACAAAGTAGCCAAACAAAGCTATGCTATATTAGAATATCTCCTTAAATCATTATTCATATTAGGTGACAAAACCTTTCAAACTTATGAATACTCTATGTGAGGAAATCCTTTCACAACAACAACAATCACATTTATTCTTCACTCTCAAAGATTCCTAAAAATATTTTCATCAATTTCATAAAGAGCATGCATATCTTCATAAGCTCATCTTTCATGACTCAAAAGCTTAATCATATGATCAATTCTAGAAAACATGGATTTCACATGGGTTCATTGAATTCAACTTAGAAATATGAAATTACTTCAGTTCATGCATAAAGAGATCTAAGACATTCAATTAGATCATAATTGAAAAGAATCCATGAGATTTAGTAAAAATCCTAACTTCCATAGGAGATTCTACCTTACAAATTTGGAGATTTTAGGAATCCTATGGAGAAAAGGACTCCATAGTTGAATAATATCATACCTTTATGTCAAATGCTTATAATCAATGGTGAATTCAGAGGCTTGACCTTGAAACCCTATCCTTCTTCTTCAAGCTTTTTGGATAGAAAAATATTTGGGGGAAAACTTTGATCAACTTTGAGAATTTAGAAGAATGAATTCAATTGGGAAATTTGGAGGTAAAAACGTTTACATAGGGTCACTAACATAAGATAAAATGACATAGTATTGAATTAGAAATAATTGGGAAAAGATACGAATGGCCCTTTAAAATAACTGTCGAACCCTCACTAACGTCCAGACCTACGGTCCATAGGTCCCACCATAGAGCAACTTAGACGACTGTTAGTGGGTTTAGAGACCACCATCTTTGGACCCCCAATGACAAGACCCTATTTACACGGTCTGTGGGTCCAGTTACGGGCCGTACACCATGGGTGTAGATCCCAACTTTAGATACTAAATTTTCTTCAAGTCTAAGACTCTCCTACAAGACCTACCTGCTCGTCCATTAGATGACTGACTGTCCTGGTGAGCCGTTTGAAATTACTGGCACTCGACATTTTTAGAAAGTTTTGGACTTTCCAACCACGGTCCCACCTACGGTCGGTAAGTCAGCCCACAAACCATTTGTGGTTCCGTTGGTACTAGCACTAGTTCTAGGAAAAGCAATAATTTTCCTTTTTTCAAATTCTGAGGTGTTACAACTATTATATGTTTTGATATTCAAAATTGTGGATTGGTATTGATCATTGCCTTTCCCTATGTTAAATTGATAATTGACTTTTATCTTTTCCGTTGGGATTTAGACTTAGCACCGAGAGAGCTTTAAGGTGGAGGCTCGAATAGGGTAGTCTCTAGTAGCAACCTCTAGTCCTAAACTATTTGCCCCCATAGAATGTATTAAATGTCTTAGCTGATGGATCCAGATTAGCAAATGATGATATGTAGAGATTCTACCATGGCAAGTAGATTTCCCTTTTTTCGATATGAGAGATATACCGAATTTCATGATATAGCTCTCATGTTCTTACTGTCAGTTAAAGCTAACATCTCACAAAAATGACTATGTTTTCTTCAAAACTATTCTTATGTGCTTCATAATAAGTTATTTGGCTATGTTTTATGATCCTCATTTCATTTCTTCTCTAAAATCCTTTAATTGTTTCATTATGATCATGCCTATTCATTTAAGTCATTTATATCATCATGTTCATGCTTATGCATATTGCCTCATACATAGTACATTCCATGTACTAATGCATACTTGTGCCTACATTGTTTCACCAATGTAGGGTCTGATCCTCCTACCTCTCATACTTGTGGCTAAAGGTCATTCATACACTTTGATGATTGGTGAGTCCTCGTGTTTGCGAGACTCTTTTATTTCTTTATGTCCTTTTCCTTTCCAACTTTGTATGTGATGTATGGGTTACGTCCCAATCACTCTCATTACGATTTATTAGATGGCTTGAGACTTATGTTTCACTTTCGCTTTTGTCAAACTATATTGATATAGGAAATTCTTTCCTTTAAACTATTTATTTATACTATCTTGTATGATGTATGCTAAGTGGCTTATGTGGGGACTCTCGGGGTCCAATATGCCATGTTATTCCTAGGGTATACTTTGGGTCGTTAGAATTTGGAGAAAGGGAGTAGATTTGAGGCACACGATGTCCCTAGTTCATTGCACTATAAAAGGTAAAATCTAAACTTACACATGATTACTTTTTTGTTAGAAATCATGCTTTAGGTATAATTAACGGTTATAATTTTTCATTCGTTTCAATTTGTTCTGTTTATTGTGTGTTCCCCTGTACTGACGTTTCACCTGCTAATTTAAGTACTAGATAATACATATGGAAAGAAACATATTTCATACTTAGTTTAGTATTAAAAACTCAGAAAATATTCTCTAAAACAGAAGACTTTATTAATGATTTAGTTTTGACGCAAAACGAATGTCTTCAATCTCATTTAGTAATCATTAATATACACATACATATAAAACAATGGTTGTTCAAAATGCCGTACTTAAAACCATGTTTTGAAGGTTTTTCTTCTAATCATGTACTCTTCACTATATTTGATATTTTGACACATAATAGAAGTGTTCTTTTTATGTATGTCTTAATATTATTATTATGAATCAAGTGATTATAGAACTTGCTCTGTTTTTTACCCTTGTGTTAACTATTTAAGAATCAAATTACTCCTCTAACTTCTTATTTCCTCTCTTATCTTTGTTTACATGTACAAACCGGAGCTAAAAAGTCCTACTATGAGACTCAATGACACCATTGTCACATGGAGTCTGCACATCCTCGCTTGCTTTATACTTTAGATCGCTTAAAATGAAGCACAAAAGAAATAATTTGATCTTTTTATTGTTAGACGATTTTGGTTGTTGTATTATCTTATAAATATTGTTTCTTACTTCTGCTTGCTTGATTGTTTAGCATTACTAACAATTTTATGTCACTTATGTGATTATTGATTACTAGCCGATTTGATTCATGACTTATCATTGGTCGATTTTAATGTATTAATATGTTTTAATGATTTTGAACTTGTAGATAAAGTTATTTTAATTTGGGTTGTTTGAATAGTGAGGTAGTTCCTCCAAAAACATTTTCTTCGTAGCAACTCTTCTACAAAAAGAAATAATTTTAGAAGTTTCTTGTGTTAATTTGAACTCAAGTTTACTATTTTCATAAATTGTTTTCTTACAAGTATCAACATAATGTTTTTTTAAAAGAGGTTTTTACATTTAATTTTGAATCTTGAGCAAGGCTTATTTGCACTTGTATTTTTGAAGAAGTCAAACGATTTTAATGTTAACCTTAAGCTTTAGATTTTACCTAATCGAATATACATCTGGTTAATCCAATATCTATGTTTTTCTTGAAAAAAATTATTAATTGACAAATTTATTTACATACTCACTAAGTAATTTCCAAATCAATAAGGATTCTTAGCCTAATTAATTAATTTAAGTTCGATCGGTTAACCATTGTAAATGGATTTTAAAGGATGCCTCATCCCTTTCCTTTTGATTAATTTAACCCTTACCTAGAATCTCATGTTTAGTTAAGACCTTAAAATGGAGTTAACTTTAGACAATAACTTTAATCAATTGTAGGTGCCCTAATTCACCATAAATAATTAGGTGACATCTCCTTGACTTAGTTAATTTCTTTAGGAATCACCAAAATGTTGTATACTATTTTGACAAAGTTAACATGAGGTATAACAGCATGACGACTCACTCAGGAGTTTTAGGTTCTAACTATAACAGACTTAGTTTAATTAGAATTTATGTGCTTACTTTACTTGTCATAAATTTATTTTACATGCTATCAATTATTTGTTTAGTATGAACTATTTTTACATGTTAATCAATTGTTTGTTTGCTATAAATTATTTTGATATGCTAACTTATTTGTTTACTACAAATTTTTTTTACATGTTATACAAATTTTGTTTGCTATAAATTGTTTGTGTGTTACTGTTTTTCCTAAATGTCATTCTGTTCATATTTCTCTACTTCTAGGAAATTCACACTATCACACTTTCACGAGAGGTGTGTTTTGCGCACCTATAAATTTCTTTCAAAATTCCAAAATTTAGGAGAGTTAGCGTATGCGTGGGGTGTCCGAATCTTTTTCCCTGTGACTGTGCTGGCTTCTCACTCAAGTAGTCCACTAGAGAATCTTGTGTCTAGTAAACCCACTCCTAGTTTACCTAGAGTAGAGATAAACCAACATACTTTATAAGGAGCATGCATCATTTCATGGCCTAAGATGCTTTATTTCCTTGGGTTATTAACTCCGTTAGTCGATGTTACCTTAAATATCCTGGTGAGTTTCACACCCCAAGTGACAACTTATCATTATTTAGGGGGATGGTATGGCTATCCTTTCAATGACATGTACGAAGACTTTACGTTGGAGTACAAGATATAGTAAAATCACTAAAAAGGAACCAAGAAGATTCGACATGACAAAATCTCTTTTACTTTATTTGGATTAGGAAGTGCTTTATGTTGTATACATTCAAATGTAATAAACTTTTCACTACTCTTGTACTTTAATTTTATTTTAGAGAAATAAAATTTGTTTAATTAATGAGCAATGGAATGACATATTAAGGCAAATATAGTCCTTAAATTTACGTTAGGTCTACCTCTTGCATAAAGAGGTCACAAGCATATTAGGACGCATTTACATGTTATTTTTAAAACATAATTTACTTCACTTGATGACTTGTTTGTATGTTATTTGATAACATATTTGACTTTGCTTCATGACTTGTTTGTATGTTATTTTTATCACTTATTTGACTTGCTTGCTATGTTAATTATTTGAGTTTACGTGAACATGACTTTACTTTTTAATTTGAAACTAACATCATTTGTATTTTATTTTCTATCTTTTATCTTTAATTTTATTTCCAATCAAAAGTTGATTCGTGTAGACAATCGAGCTGGCCAATCATCCTTACTTTATAATGTCCAAGTCATCGACATTACCTTAACCTACTTAGGTTGTTCAAGGAATAACTATGACTGACCCAACCACGCCTGATCCAATTTGTCAAGGACATATCATCATTCCCAATGATTCTCTCGAGACTTTTGAAAATAGAACTACAATTCAACATGATGAACATATCACCCGCTTTACTCAAGTAATCGAGGATCTACTTAATGAACTTACTTGAGTTACGGACTTGACCAATCTTTCTATCACACTACAAAGTCCACAACCTGAACCTAGGAATATTGCACCAAATCCACCTCATTTTCCATCACTTGATTCACAAATTCCTGAACACTTTCCTCAACAACAACCTCTACCTACAAACAATAACCTTCCTCCAACAATCCTCGCAAATCATCAAAATTTTCCACCAATCTACACTCCGCCACAAATTAACCACCTTCCTACACTAATTATGCTACTCCTCCTAATCCACCACTTTTCAATCCAATAATCAACCTCCAATTCAGAATACCTACGTTTCTCTACCCACTAACACCTCTTCACAACCTACAAATTCACATGTAAACCCATCAAATCCACCACTTCTAATCCAAAATACGCCCATTTCCTAAAATTATCCGGCTCAGTATATACAAGTGGAAAATACTGACACTTCTTATGCGCGACTTGTTCCTCCAGTAGATGTGGTGGTAACTCAACCTTTTACGAACCTAATATCACTCAAGTTTCAACCCGAGGTAGATTAGTATGAGGAAATTGAGAAGTATGTCAAGACAAAGGTTAATGATGTGTAACCTATAGCGATTAGCGATCATAAAGAAACAATGAGAAATCTCTAAACTACTAGGGGGGGGAAATCTTAGAATATGAGGATTTATGTGTGCTGCCCGGCATTAATTTTCATGTAGGATACAAACCACCAAAGTTTGATATATTCAATGGAATCGTGGACCCTCATACATATAAGGGCATATTGTGACAAATTGGTAGGAGTGGGGAGAATCGAGAGGGTCAAAATGACGTTGCTCATAAGAAGTTTATATGGTGAAGCTCTTTCTTGGTACAGACAACAAAATCTCCATAAATGGCATGGTTGGAGTGATATGGCACAAGACTTTATGTTTCCATTCAAGTTCAATACTGACATCACACTAGATAGGTTCTTCTTGATTAAGTTAAATAAAAAGTCAACTGAGATATTTCGGGAGTATACTCTACGTTGGAGGTCGGAAGAAGCTATAGTCCAACCACCGATAAGTGAAAGTGAAACGATTGCTACCTTCATTGAATGCCAAGATAACAATCTTTAATATGAGAAAATGATAACCATGATGGGACAGAAGTTCATAGAAATAATTAGAATGGGAGAAATCTTGGAAAAAGGAATCAAATAAGTAAAAATCAAAGAGTTCACAAATTTGCAAGCTGTAAGAAAAGCAATTCAATATGGTTCTATCAATGGGAACAAAAAGAAAAGAGAATATGTGTTTGTTGTCATGATTTACCAAGGATGTAGGCTAGGTCAAGTTGCTCTCTACTGGAATCAACCACATCATCCCATTAACCCTTACCAATATGGTGAAGCCTCATAGAGTCTCTACCATTCTCCATCAACTCCTTACCGTGTTTACAACACCCATGCAATCTACTATCAACCTGGAGCCCCTACTTACCACAACCCACATTCGTACTAACCAGTCCAAGCTCCAACTTGCAAAAATTGACCAAATGTGAAACCTATAACTCGTCAAAATCTTGAAATCAAAAGCACTCGCAACTACACTAAAATGACTGAATCATTGAATCAGTTGCTTTAGAGGTTGAAAACAATAAGTATGATAAAACCATTTGAAGGGAAAATTCCTGATCCAATTCCAAAATGGTTTGATGGTTCCAAGTGTTTTTCCAATCATTCTGAGTTCTTGGACACGACACTGAAGATTGATATGGTCTCAAGAACAAGATTGAAGCTTTAATTAAAGAAGGAGCAATTCAACTTATTGGACCTCAACCTAACGTGAACAACCCTCTACTTGACCACTAGAATGCTAATGTGAACATGATAACTATAAAGGAAAATTTGGAAGTGAAAGGAAGTATAGTGCCAACTAAAAGGATGAAAAAGTACACTTTATTGGCCTTGGATACTCTTGTGATGACAATTCGAGAACAACCATTGATGAAGGTCACTCCTACAACTACTTAAATGCCTCTCTACAAAGCCGACACACCGACCATTTGAGGCGTTGAACCAAACAAGACTTTGAATAATTGGACTTGTACTCCATACCTGGTTAGCCAAGAGTCTTGGTAGATTGAACAAGTAGTACTCCATCGATTACTCCCTCAGTTCCATTCTATGTGAGGCAGTTTGACTTGGCATGGAGTTTAAGAATGAAATAAAGACTTTTAAACTTTGTGGTCTAAAATGAATGATAAAAATTAGTGTTTCTATAAAATATTTCATTAAGGGTACAATGGACATTTTAAAGTTAAATTGTTAGTTACTATAGAAATGTGAAATTTTTTGAGGCTGAATAAAAAGGAAAGTAAGTCATATAAAATGGGATAGAGGGAGTAACATTTTTGAAGTAGCATAATTTTAAAAATTGAGGTTTAAATCGTGTCTTAAAACTTTCTTTTGTTTTGCCTCATTTTTTGGAAGTTTAATTGCAAAATCTATGAATGCATTTCTTATTTTCTTTATTTTCTCTTACTTATTATTTTCAAATATATCTATTTTTACATATATCCATTTTTGAATCTGCCAATTTTATGATTATGACGTACAATGAAAGAAATGAACAAAGTTTGATGTCACAGAAGATTTTGAAGGATTAGAAGACAACCTACAGTTGAACCATCAACCAAGGAACATGAAAACATTCAACCATGAAAATTACCTATTAAACAGAGGTTAAGACACTCAACAAATGGTGACTTGAGATAGGAGAACAACAGTTTTATAGTAGAACATTTATAATTTTTTATTTATAATCGTAGAACAACGCATGACTTGATTCCCTCGGTGGGATACGTAGTCCACCCACATACAGTTTAGTCACATTAGAATAGAAACTCAAAATCCTTTTACTATTTATGTAATTTGAACTACACATGGCCTGATTCCCTTGGTGGGATATGTATGAAAATCATATCGGGTTTGGTCCCTTTAATAGAAAAATTCAGAATCATTTTTATGTACCTTGAACTACATTTTGACCTCATTCTCTTAGCGAGATACATAGGCACCCTATATGAGGATCGGTCTCATCACAACATAAGTTTAGTATACTTCTCTAAAATCAATATTGGGGAAGAATTTTGGAAAAACTTGGTCAACGAGAAATAACAGACAAAAGATGTTTATTTTGTTTCAAATTTATCACAATCTAAGAGTTGGTAGAAAATATATTTCTTAGAACTTATAAACATATACTTACATATTTTTCTACACACTAACAAATGTCTCTTTCAAATGATTATTTTTTTTTTTTTATATTTATTTTACAAGAAATATTTTTACTGTTCATCCACCAACTCTGAAACGGACATCACAAGGTCTGAACAAATAGGATGGACATAGTGCCAGCAAAGTCAAGCTTCAAGTCACTGCGA
This sequence comes from Solanum tuberosum, assembly GCF_000226075.1. NCBI lineage: Eukaryota > Viridiplantae > Streptophyta > Magnoliopsida > Solanales > Solanaceae > Solanum > Solanum tuberosum. The sequence goes on along the minus strand of NW_006239024.1, from coordinate 1,012,518 downwards.
ATCAATACCCCCTCCCAACTAAGAATTTTTATTTGAGTGCTGGAATAACAAAGATCCAAGATGTCAACACTGGATTACATAAAATGAATCATTTGCCTCCAGGGCCTCGCCTGAGTAAGCCAAATGAACCCACCTTTCACTTTATCTTTGACTTTATTCATTTTTCTTCATCATAACTTTATACTATTATTAACATCATAACCCAAAATTTGCGGGTAAAGTCCTCTTGAAATTTATTGATAAAAATCAAGTCCATTACAGGCGCCACTCAATCCAGCAAATTACACATCAAGGCTTAAATATCAAAGATAAGATGTGGCATTCAACTAATTAAAATAATCACCATCACCAACAACTAAACAACTTCACTAATTTTATTTTATTTTTTGCATTATTAAATATCTTTTAATTCATTGTATCTACTTTAATGACTTTATTTTGAATTATACTGTAACCAACAACAAACTTCCAAAGACAACTGAAGGAATCAATCCGGTCCCATAGTCATAAGCCACACGACATTGTTTCTCCCTTATATTTATTTTATTTTACTTCATTATGACTTAATTAATAATTTAACCCTACAATTCTTTAAGAGCTTACAACAATCAACATCTAGCCCTTGAATACAACCGGATGCATCACTTCATCAAGCCCGGAAGACAATCGGAGGAATCACTTAATCAAGTCCTGAAGACAATCATAGGCATCATTAAAACTAGTCCCCGAAGACATTCACAAGGAATTTGGGTTAGTCCAGCCTAAAATAGTACACTGGTTTGTTTACTCGAAAATAGGACATGGGTTTGTCAACCATAAAATAGGACATATTGGGTTTCTCCACCTTAAAATAGGATATGGGTTCATCCATGGTAATATAAAATATATCTAGTTCATCCACCCTAAAATAGGATAAACAGGTTCATCCTCCCTCAAATAGGAAAAGTTGGGTTAATCCACCTTAAAATAGTATACACATATTTGAGTTCATCCACCCTAAAATAGGATACACACGTATATCAAACTCATATATTATGATGTTATTAACAACTTTACCTTTATATCATATACATCATTTAGCCTTAATACCCAATGGCAATCAGAGGCGTCATGTAAGACCTCGAAATCTAGTAGGTTAATCAAGGGACTAATTGAGAGGTCACATGCCAAAGACTGAGTGGGGGCATCCCCTACGAAGGCCTAGAAGAGCCATGAAGGGCACCACAAGGAATGGTCTAGCTCATGAAGGCTCACAGAGTTAGGCCAAAAAGGGTTCCCCTCTCAAAAGCACCTAGAAGGCTCGTGGTGAGCACCATGACGCGTAGTGATGACCTTGAAGGGGAATATAGTAGCCACCTTAGGGCTGGCCCTCCACACGAGCCACTAGACGACTCGTGAGGGCTATAACGGCTTGTGGAGTGGTTCATGATGAGAGGGGAAGTTTGGGGAATGTTTTTAGGCCTATGGTCAAGGACCACGGCTGCCACCACGGCCCGTGAAGTCCTTGACGGCACGTGTGGGCCTCCATCTGGAGGTTCGCGTCAGCTCTAAGTTAAGGGCAGTTGGGTTTTTTCCTAATTATTTTGTCTTGATTCTATGTGGTTTTGACCTTACCTAAAACCCTAATATAAATTATTTTAACCCCAAAACTTTCCCATTCAAGTCATTCTCTCAAATTTACATAGAAGAATCAAGTTTTTCCTCTCCAAAATATTTCTCTCTCTAAAAACTTAAAGAAGAAGGGTTCAACCTAGGGTTTCAAGGCAAGACTCCAATTCCACAATTAAAGGCAAGCTTTTGCATTGAAGTATGATATTTTGCATCCATGGATTCCTTCCATTCATGGAGTTCCCAAATTCTCCTATTTTCAAAGTTAGAAATCCCCAATTGAGTTAGGGTTTTTCTTCTACATTATGGGTTCTCTTGATTATTGATTTAATTGATGGAATTATGATCTCTTATGCATGAATTGATGAAATTCTATGGTTTTATGATGATTCCCCAAGAATCCATGTAATTCCCATGTTTTCCAAATTACGAAGATATGATGTAAGTTTTTTATTATGAATGAAGAGTTTATGAAATTAAGCATGTTCTTGTGAAATTTGTGTAAATGTTTTAAGGATGCTTTGAGAGTGAAGTATCAATGAAAGGATTTCTCACATAGTAAGGATTCCAAGATTGAAAGGTCTTCTCAGCTAAATGAATCAAAGATAAAGAACTATCCTTACGAAACCTAGCTTGGATTAGTTATTGAATGATTTCTTTCCATGGATGACTTATGACTTAGCTTGGATTGGCAAGATGGAGTGACCTTCCATGGATAATGAGAACAAGTAAGAAAATGATTATTCCATGGGATTTATTCTTAGTACCGAGAGGATATTTAGATGGAATCTCTCTCGTTAGTAGAGGCCGAGTTTCTATAAGAAATCTCCTTATCCCTTACCTATGTGCCTCCTTAGGATGTTTGTCTAAATTGACATTTTCTAGTTGATCCACTTAACCTAGAAGTTCATGGTCCTTACTTTGGAAAGTAGGACAACTCTTTTCTGTGTGGGAGACACCGCGGATCATGTTATAGCTCACATGATCTCTATGTCAGTTAAGGCTACTTCCCACAATACCAATGAACTAAGGTTACTTCAAGAAGTATATCACATGAGTTAAAAGAAAATAATGATGTTAGCTTGCATTGACCATGTTTTATGACTCATATTTTCTAACCCGTTTTATAACATGTTTTAGCTTGGTCATTGCATGTCATGAAATGTCCCCTTTTTAAGCATATTATCAAATGTTTTAAGTGTGGCTATCATACTTGGTACATGTTTGTACTAACGCATACTCTTGACTACATTTCCCCCAAATGTAGCGTCCGTTAGTCAGGGTTCTCAGTTTCGTGGCTAGAGGTTGATTCGAGAGATTTCGAGCTTTGGTGAGTCGTCATGGTTCGAGAACGAATTTCATCGTTTACAGTTTTCTTTCTTACTTCCAGTTTTTGGACACTACAAAAAAAACAGCATTTAGCGACGGATTTCA
>NW_006239024.1:1004706-1009376 GCF_000226075.1 Solanum tuberosum | reverse complement strand
TTGTTCACGAGACCAACACGAGGACTAGTGTTAATCTCGAATTATGCTTTCGATACATTTCAGTCAGTGCTTTTTATGAGTTGTGTTCTCCTTCTATAGACACTTAAGCCTGACAAAGATATTAGGATCAATAGAAGTAGGCGTTGTAGCTTAAATAGTTGTTTCTCAAGTGCAGTTTTTTCAGATTTCAATATTTGGTGTTGATCTGGAATTCCACTTTCGATATTTGATGTTGGTTTTGTTCAAAATTTAGTCATGTGAACTTTGTTTTGAGTAGTTTGTCTGTTTTTATTCTTTGACCTTTTTTAACTGCATAATTTTTTAAACAAATGAGAACTCATTGTTGTTAGTTGAGTCTGTATGTGTCTATTGTTGTTATAAATAAACAATTTCACTAATTTTCACTCTTTTGCAGGAAAAATATCAAGAAATATTACAGAACCAAACACAAACTCAATCTGAAGTTGATCAATGGAAAGCATATTATCAAGCAGCGGGAGGGGAAAAGAAAAGAAGGATATATGGTCTTGGAGCTCAAGCAAAAGTATTTTATGGACCAAATTTTCGTGTCTCTTCTGGATCTGATGCTTCTGGCTCAGTACTATGTCCAAATGCTCAAACAACACCGACATAAAATGTGGATGAGTTAGTGGTGCGAATGATTCCTTCGCTAACTAATCACTTGCTTCCTATATTTGTAGAGCAGGTACGTGGTTTGATTTCTCCAGCCTCATCTCAAGCAGACTCAGCTACCAACCATCCATCAACTATTGCACCTGTAATTCCTGCTCCAACTGCAAAAAATATCGATGAGGATCGTGCATCGCTTTCTGAGGAATGATTGTGGCTCTCTAGTCTCTCTTAGTTAGTTTTTGATGGCTAGATTTTGTTGCAAATGCTTTCAGCTATATATTTTGCTTGAAATTTATCATTGGGGATATTTTGAACTTGGTAATATAATTTGCACTTAGCTATGTATTTTGGATCTTGTAGAATATTAATTTCTACGAATTAAGTTAATTTTATGATTATATAATATGTGTTGAAATGTGTATTTAATTACACAAATAAAAATATATTGATAGATTTGTGACAAATTATTTTCGTCGCTAAATGAATGGAGATGAAATTAGCAACAAAATATTTGGTCGCCCTATATGATAAAACGATGAAATAATATATAAAATGAGGGATAAAATTTAAAATACACGACGGATTTTTTTATCGCTAAAGAAATTGGTGACGAAATTAGCGACAATAATTTGGTCGCCAATATGTTGAGACGACGAAATAAGTTACAAGAACAACGACATAAATTACAAAAATAGTGACAGATTTTTCCGTTGCTAATCTTGACAACGGATAACTTTCGTCGCAAATCCGTCACTCAGTTTGTGACGGATTCAATTTTTTCGTCGCTAAATGGTTAGCTACGCGCAATATAGAGACGAACAATATTTTGTCGTTATTCCGTCGCTAAACCAAAATAGCGACGGAATAAGCTATTTACCGACCGATTTTGTTTGTCGCTAAACACAGTTTTTTTTGTAGTGGGACATGATGTATGGGCTAGGCCTAATCTCATTCTTATGTATAGATGGCTAATGAGACAATTGTTTAGACTTCAACTTTACTTTTATAAAATTTGGACTTGAAATGTTGTTTATATTTCCTTTGGTCTATTTCCTATGTTATGAATTCTAAGTGACTTGTATGGGGCCTCTCGGGGTCCTATACGCCATGTTATGCCTATGGGGTACCTTGGGTCATGACAAACTTGGTAATCTGAGCACAAGGTATAGAATTTTCCTAGGATGTCTCATACGCCACGTCGAGTAGAGTCTCGTTCATGAGTGTCAAGCGCGCCACATTTATAAATGAGAGGCTGCGAGATGTTTAGGAAACTCCACTTCTTTCATTACTTAAAATTCGTGCGATAGAGTTTAACTCTAGAAGGTCTCTCTCCTAATCCTTATTTGATGCTCTATAGGATATGGCTACTCGAAGAGCTTACGCTAGAAGGAATGCGGGAGAGAAAATGAATCGAGAAGCTCCTCCTAAAGCTCCAGTCGACCATTTGGTTGAGCAAGTGACTAATGCAGTGTTTAGGGCTGCTTTTCAAGTATTGGCTCAAGCCATAACGACCCAAGACAATAAGAAGGCTATTGTTCCCGTGACCCTAAATGTGGGTGATAGAAATAACGTTATCAAAGATACTTCATCCAATTCTAAATGATCGTTAATAAGTATATAACCCAACTAAATGAGTTGGGGTCGAATCCCACAGGGAGCGGTATGTATTTAAGATTCAATTTGGAAGTACGAACATGGTCAAATCAGTCATAGAAACAAACATTATCGAATAAAGAAATCATTCAAATTAAGGGGTTAAACAAATGTCAAATGGGGGGTTTTGGTTTTGTTTATCAACTACAAACATCGGCAAACAATACGAAATAACAATAATGAGACGGGTTCTTGGGATCTGATCGATTATAGGCTAATATATATACAAATGGGTAATTGCAACTATTAGAAAATAGCTAAATATTAGTGAGTAGGCTAGGCTGTAGTGGAGGTAAATTTTCTCACAAACAATTTACGCCAAATCAAGTGATTTCTCTCGAATATCAAAAAGCATGCAAAATAAGACTAGCCCACACCTTAATCCATTCAATCTCTCGAGCTGAATGTATGGAATTGGGTTTAAGATTCACTCTCTCGAGCTGAACTCTGGTAAACCCAATACCCACAAACCATCAATCAAAAACCTTAGTTCTAAAACCTCTCTCTCGAGCAAGCCAAGAACACAAAGCTTGAATTGTATTTGCAACTACAATTCTTAAAGTAAACCACAATTAACGATTAAACTCATTTTTAATAGCATTTAAACTAATAATTAGTAATACCCATAAGCTAAATCAGCCCATAATCACATAATCACACCCCAAGAATTGGGGTTTTAGCTAGACATCATAAAAAGGTAAAAATCGTTACCAAATTGATTATCAATCAACTGGGTAAGAATGATTTCGTCCTTACAATGCTCCAGTTTGAAGATTCTCAAAGACCCACTTCCAATTTCTCAAAAGTGAATTTCTTCAATCATTCAAATCTTAGGTAAAACTAGGGAAAACTGTCTCCAGAGCTAAAAACTTACTAAAATATTGTTCTAAAAAGTATTTTATACTAAACTAAATGTTCAGAAATGTATTTATAGTCGCAGAAAATAAGCTACGAAAGATAATTCGGCGAAGTAAGTCAGGCTCGCCGAACCACTCGGGAGAGCCGCCCTTTGGTCACTTGCATCGCCCTTCTGCCTTGCCATTCAGCATTCTCAAGGTCTATAACTTTGGGTGATCTATAATTGCATCACGGAACTAATCGGCGATCCGCTGACTGCTCCTTTCTCTCGCCGACTTGGTTTCTTCTCTTAGGGATTGGCACACTGAAACTTTAGGCGGTCAGATAGCCATTCAACGATTCACCAAATGAACCTGGCGAACACCAAGCTTCCTTTCTTCATCCTTTCAGTTTGTTTTGTTCCTTTTTTCTTATTAGTGTCGTTGCTTTGTTCCTCAATTCATATTCTTCAAAATCAAGGGTTTTACATCAGTTATTTTCACAAAATAAGCATATTGAGCACACTAATTCTATATAAACAAAGCCTTAAATCAGTCCAAATCTCAAACTCATCAACACCCCCAACTTAAACTTTTTGTTGCCCTCAAGTAAAATTCAAGTTCAGCAGTTCAAAAAGGATGTCTCAAACTGTGCTACAAAAGACTCAATCATGAATGCGCACAACAAGAGTCAACTTACTCATGCAAGGATCAATTGTGCACTCACAGATTCAAGTTGTGACTCACCATTATCAATTATGCCCAAGTTCACAATACTTGCTTCAAATGCAAGTTCAAGTTCAACAAAGGTACTCAAATGCTCTCACAACGAAGATGATTCCATATTCATACACAATTCTTCAACAATTTATAGTTTCGGAATAACATACAACTCTCACACTCACAAAGATGAACATAGCATGACTTCACCCAAAAGTTTTCCATTATTTTCCAATGAACATTCGTTTCAGTTCACTCAAATCAAAAAAGGTTTTTTCAAGGATTGTAACGGGGTTGAGTGTAAAGGTATGGTCCTTTACGATCAGTGGCTTCTATCCTCATGAAATGTGGTTTTAACATCACTTTTCTTTCTTTTCTTGAGCATTTTTACTCCTGCTCAAAATTCACCCCATTAATCAACTTCCAATGGAATACCGGACACCCCATTTCTTTTGGAACTTTCAAAACTTAGGGTGTGTTTGGTATGAAGGAAAATGTTTTCCTATAAAAAAAATTCCTGGAAAACAAGTTGATTTTTGACTTATTTTCTCATGTTTGGTTGGTGAGTAGAAAATATTTTCCGAAAAAGATTTTTAGTGTTTGATTTATGAATGATTCTTTTTTTGAGAAATATCTTTTATTTTTACTAGGGTTGAAAATAATTTTTGAAATTGAAAATATTTTTTCAAAACAAACTTAAATTTTTTTGGGGGTGGGGTGGGGGGTGGTAGGGGATGGATTGAGGGTAGGGGTGAAAAATTGAAATTTTCAAGTTGAAAATATTTTTTAAAAACAAACTTAAATTTATTTATTTTTTTGGGGGGGGGG
>NW_006239024.1:974347-1004026 GCF_000226075.1 Solanum tuberosum | reverse complement strand
TTTTTTGTGGAGGGGGGTGGGGGGCTGATGGGGGGCGAGGGTAGGAGGTGGGGGTGTAAAAAAATAAAAAATTGAAATTAGAAATATCTTTTAAAAATAATTTTTAATATTTTTTTGGGAGGGGTGGGGGTAGGGGTAGGGGTGAGGGTGTGTAAAAATATTAAATCTAAAACAAGCTTTAAATTATTAATTTTTTGGGGGGGCTGGTTAGAGTGTAGGGACAAAATAAATTGATTTTTTCAACAAAAAAATAATTGTAGTTTGAAGTTGGAAGAGAGTTTTGAAACATGTTTTCCTTAAGTTTTGAAGGGAAGTCATTTTCCTTAAATTTGAGGAAAATGAGTTGATTTGGAAAACATTTTCCAAAACATTTAATCCAACCAAACATGAGAAAATTGGAAAACATTTTCCGAAAAATGTTTTCCTTTATACCAAACACACCCCTTATTTCACAAATTTTTCATTCTTATTCTTTTACTTTCTTATTTTCTTTCTCTTTTTGTTTATATGGAGGGGTTCCATCTTTTTCAAGCAATCCATACACAAGGGGGGATTTCTTCACATTACTTGATTTACCTCATCTTTTCACCACACCTTCAATTTAGCCTTTTGGCCTAAGTTGGCTATTCAAACAAACCAAACTTCATGAGGATTATGGGTGAATGGATAAAGAGAGGTCTCAATTGTATCAAGTTCCTTCCAAGAAAAGGATGACGCTCAAAGAGGGTTCAAGAGAAGTTATCACGTCTGAAAAGGTTGGCCACAAAAATATATATTGTCATATTTTTTCACTCTTCAAAAATGTTGCCTAAGATCATTTCAAGAGCTTGAATCACTTAGTCAACCAGACCAACATGGCAAATTCTAGGTGTCATCACACAAGGTTCACGGTAAGCATATCACACAAGGCAATATTGGCACCAATATCAAACGTGACTCCACACTTTTGCTAGCGTGCAATGTTCAATATAAGAGACTCCATTCGATAACCGGCTAGTCACAACGAGAGGCAAAAAGTCCACATATTGTCTATGCAACTTCATTTGGCCTCATCATAGCCTCACATTCATTTTTGTTTGATTAAGAGCACTATTCAAGTCATCGATATTGATCATAATCGATACTCAAATTTGCACAAGAACAACTACATTCAAACACAACAAGAGGTGGCAATTTTTTTTAGATGTGTCAAAACCATTTCTATTCAAAACAAGGAGCCATAAGCTCAAACATCCAAAAAACAATATCAACAGACAATTCAAAACACAAAAGCCCAATATATACAGAATATAGGCACAAGAAGTAGGTCTGGAAGTACCTCACCTCACCACAACAAAAAGGCAGTTGTTCTCAAATGCAACAAAACAATCAAAATTCAATAAAAATGACAGAGAGAGAGCTAAAGAAAGGTCATGTCTACACAGTCGCTCTATCTGTCGGGGTATCAATGCTCGGGGTGACATTTGCACTAGCTCCACTAGACCCAACCATGGGTGTATCTGCCAATGAAATCTGCATGACTCTATCCACCATAGACTCCTCAACCTCTTTAAGGCCCTCATAAGTAGCCTTCTCATCGACACTAAGCTACTCCTCATCAGTCTCAGCTCTGGACTCAGCAACTACCACCTCCTCAACTTGAACCTCATCTCCGATGGTAGCCGGAGGCCCATCCATATCAGTTGGCATGTGGGGGATCTCCACAGTCCCAAAAATCATGGACATATCTATGGACTTCAGCTGGTCCACGTCCTTCCTCGGCTCAGCAATTGTGGACTTTAGAGCCGTCACATCATCAGTGGCCCCTTGGCTACGCTCACACACCGCTATTCTTGCTGCAAGAGCATCAATAGACACACTAAGGGGTGTCACAGCAGCAATAAGAGACCTTTCAACAAACCCAGGAACTATGGCCTCAAGCCTGGAGGCACGCCTATCAGCAGAATGGGCTAGATGCCCCATTCATAGTATTGCAGCCTGGTTGAGTGGAGGTCGGGAGAAAGTGGCACTAGCAGCAGACCTAGGAGGCATGAGAGTTGTAGAAGAACTCAGAGTCATAGAAGGAGAAACACTAGATATACCTGAAGGCCCAGGGGTTGGAGTAGGCAATACTGCCTCTACAGGTAAAGTCTCAATGTCCATAGGTGCGGAAGAATCAACCGGGTCTCCCTTCTTCTTCTCAGCCTCACACTTTAGATACTCAGCCTCAATCCGTCGGATATCGGTAGAAAAAGTGGGAATCACTTCCACATCCTTCTTTGCATCAATGGGAACTCGGGCTCTTCTACACAACTCGGTGATCAATACCTGAAAGGGAAGAAATGTCTGATGATGCCTGGCCCTCATGGCCATTTCTTAGCCAATGATCATACCCAAGATTAGCCTTGTTTCATCAATGATGCAACCAAAACATGCTTCTTTAGCGTGGCGGAGGATACACTCATTCTGGGATAGCATAATAGAACTGCTGATGAAGCCAAACCACTACCTCGCTGCTACATTGAAGTCTTTCTTTTTAATGGGTACTCCAGCCTCGATCCACCTAGGAGTACCATCATATAACAGAGGGGCCAACCACTTTTTCATAGTGTCCAACGATCTTATCCTGCTCATGTGTTAACAGTCATCCCCAATATCATTTGTAAACTCCAGAACTACATTGATATAATCACTATCACACTTCACTTTATTGCCCCTGACAACCACATAATCTACCATCTTGAATGTAGTGGCCTTCTTCTTCCCTTTTGGCACTAGAGCTCCGTAAGCAGTATAAAACTCCCAGACCAAATTAGGAATGTAAAGGCCACATGGTTTTGTGAAAATTTGGAACTTGTGGGACCTCAAGGTGTGCCAGATCTCAGGATATCTGTCTATCACTCCATCTGTAGACATCTTCTTCTCTTCTATGATCTTCCTTAGTCCCTCAGCCTTTAATATGTGCATAGATTAGGGAGGAGGACCCTGTGCAGGTGGCTCTTGTACTACAGCCTGATTTGCAATGGGAGGAGGAGTAGTGGCCTGGGAGTCCTGATCCTAGACGGATCATTCAATCTTTTGGAATGCAACTCAGCTCTCTGGGTTAAAAGTTGCTCATCATCCTACGGCTCAAAAATTGTAGCCTGAGGATCCTGGTGCTCGCCCTCACTCTCAGAGGTGGTGAGATGAGTGGCGTACACTCCTTCACTGTCGGAGCTGATCTCCGGTAATGCAGGAGCAAGTGCCTTTCCTTCCCATTTGCCCTTCCCACCTGTGGTAGGAAGCTTGATAACCTTGCTGCATCCTCATTAATGATGATTCCCTTTGCCCTCTTGCGGGGTGGCATGTCTCAACTTGCTACTTTGGTCTAGCCATATCTGCAAAACACACCAAAAAGAGTTAGAATTAATCCAAGAAATATGCAGAAAACCAGTTGCAGAAAGGCTCGCCGAACCGATTGGTGAGTCATCGAGTTACTTTGGCGAGCCAGATCAGGCTCGCTGAAAGGATTGGCTCAAAATTTTCCCAAAAAAACAGCATGTCGGCGATGGGAAGGGCCATTCAGTGAATCGCCAACATCATTTAGCGAGCACAGACTAGCCCGCCGAAAGTTACAATATATTTTAGAGGTTAGGGGCGTAGAAAGGGTAATCAAGAGAGACTTTTGATGAGTCGCCAAGCGAACTCGGTGATCTCATGCTTCTCGCTGAAAGTTACAAAATCAAACTTAACTAAATTATGAAATTAAATGCGATCTAAGGGAATTTCGTCGAACCGCTGAGTGGTTCGTCGAGCTCGACCCAGCTCGCCAAACTGTCCAACATGCCTATTTTCAACCCCAACTCCAAAAATCAAACTCGTAGCCCCTGAAAACAAAATCAAACAACATACTCAATCAATTAATCTAAAACCCGTTTGACTCATGCCATTGAGGTACTCAGACTTTCTTCGATTTGGCCAAAATTGGCTATTTGACGACTTTAGCCCTTAAGAATGACCTCAAATGCTCCATAATTGTGCAAAACACGTCATTTAGCACAATTTGGGTTACTCAGACTTCACCAGACTAGACCAAATAGAATTTAATGCAACCCATAAGTTTATGATCAATTTTAGAGCACATGATTATGTAAATCAACCATTTAGGCATTTTTCGCACAATTACAAAAATACGAAAGGCAAACTAGCACACACTTATGATTTCAGAGAGGCCCAGAATACATCAAGAAGAAGTAAACAAATGCAATTGAATTCAACCGCTAGTTACGAGTTTGGGGTTCGAAAAACCAACCTTTATGCCGAAAGACGAATTTGTAAAGCTAGGCGGCAAAGAATTCCAACTATGACTACAAGATGAATGATCAAAAAGTGATAAAAGGCAAGAATATTGAAAATCTAAAGTGCGGGTGAGAATGTATGAAGTTAAAAGTGAGGGAGGGTGAAAGATTTTGAAATTTTAAACCTTTACCCTTTTAAAAACCATCCAATTTGCACTGTTTCAGCGATGTTAGTCGTCCTTGCCGATCCACTCGGCGACACGGCGAGTGGTTAATTACTTCGCCAATTTTTACAAGACCTCCAGTTAAGTTTGGGGTCCAGACGGCGGACAAAGTCGGGTTCGCCGACCTGTTCGGCGAGTTGCCGACTCGTCCATGGGCCCACCGAGTTCTACAGACTCTGTTCTTATAATTTTTTGAATCAAACAGTGGTCCAAGTCGGGCTCGCCAACCTCTTAGGCCAGTCGCCGACTGGACTCTTGGCTCGCCAACCTACACTTTCCAAATACATTCCACACTTCAACCTGTGCAATCAACACCTGTTATTCCAAAAAAAAAATATAAAGCAATATAAACTTGGGTTGCCTCCAATGAAGCACCTCTGTTAACGTTGTGGCATGACGCAAGTACCCATTCAAGCTTCATTTTTGGGGTTTGCCATAGTATCACTAAGGAATCGCTCTTTTCGCCTTAGGTTGAGAAGAGATGAAAGATGGCCCATTTGGGTCACCAGTAGCTTAATAGATATAGAATGAGAAGCATTCATCTAATTTAGCATTGAGACATTCTCTTTTATATCTTTCAACACTCTGTCATGTTCTTCGACTTTGTGGAGAATGAATGATTGTATCTCGTCTATCTGTCCACCCTCATAATCCTTGGGCTTTCTACGGTCATGAGGAGGAATGTACCTATTTTTCTTTTTGTATAGTACTTCAAATTCCATAATCTTTTTGGCCAAGATATCTAGCTGAGTCAACAGTTTGGCCAAATTCTGGTCCCTCTTTGTCTCCTTGTTTGTCTTAGTCATGTGATCAAGGAGTTGGGCTACTATTGCTAGGGTTGTCGTATGAGACCACCCACAGAAAGTTGGTTAGCCACTCGTCTGTTCTCACGAACAGGACCTCTATAGAAGTAGTCCAGTATCATCTCATCTGGGATGTCATGAGTTGGGCAATGCAACAATAGTGTCTTAAATCTCCGCCACAACTCATGTATTGCCTCACCCTCCAATTGCTTAAAATTTAGGATGTTATCCCTAAGAATCATCATTTTTGAAGGAGGATGGTCCACTTAACTACCTCCGCTACCATAGACGCTTATTTTCTCTGTTCAACGAGTAACACACAAACCAAAACTAAAATAAGTAAATTCAACTATTACTAAAAAGAACAAAATTTAACATCATCCAAAAGAATCTCAATCAACACCTCTCCCCGGTAGCGACGCCATTTTGATAGAAATAACGTTAACAAAGACACTTCATCCAATTCTAAGCGTCTACAATCGTTAATTAGTATATAACCCAACTAAATTAGTTGGGGTCGAATACCACATGGAGCGATACGTGTTTAAGATTCAATTTGGAAGTATGAACATGGTAAAATCAGTTGTAGGAACAAACATTATCGAATAAAGACATCATTCAAATTAAGGGGTGACACGAATGTCAAATGGGGGGTTTTGGTTTTAGTTATCAACTACAAACAGCAGCAAACACTACGATAAAACAATAATAAGACGGGTTCTTAGGATGTGCTCGATTATAGGCTAATATAGACAAATGGGTAATTAGTGTGTAGGCTAGGCTATAGTGGAGGTAAATTTTCTCTCGATCTAATTTACCCCGAATCAAGTGATTTCTGTCGAACATCAACAAACATTCAAAATAAGACCAGCCCACACGTTAATCCATTCACTCTCTCTAGCTAAATGTTTTGAATTTGGTTTAGGATTCACTCTCTTGAGCTGAACCTACGTCAACCCAATACCCACAAACCATCAATCAAAAACCATAGTTCTAAAACCTCTCTTAAACCAAGAACACAAAGCTAGAATTTCATTTGCAACTACAATTCTTAAATTAAACCATAATTAATGATTAAACTCAGGTTTAAATAGCATTTAAAATAACAATTAGCAATACCATAAGCTAAATCAACCATAATCATATAATCACACCCCAAGAATTGGGGTTTTAGCTAGACATCATAAAATGGTAAAAACTGTTACCAAATTGATTATCCATCGACTGGGTAAGAGTGATTTCGTCCTTATAATGCTCCAATTTGAAGATTCTCAAAGACCCACTTCCAATTTCTCAAAAGTGAATTTCTTTAATCCTTCAAAGTTTAGGAAAAACTAAAGAAATTTGTTTCCAGAGCTAAAAACTTAATGAAAGATTGTTCTAAAGAATAATTGATACAAAACTAAATGTTCAAAAATGTATTTATAGTCGCCAAAAATAAACTACGAAAGCTCATTTGGTGATGTATGTTGGGGTCGCCGTACCACTCGGCAAGCCGCCTTTTGGTCACTTGCATCGCCCTTTTGCCTTGGCATTCAGCATCCTCAAGGTCTATAACTTTGGGCGATCTAGCACTGCATTGCAGAACTACTCAGTGATCCGCCAACTACTTCTTTCTCTCGCCGACTTTGTTTCTTCCCTCAGGGCTTGGCACATTGAAACTTTAGGCGGTCAGACAGCCATTCGGTGATTCACCAAATGAACATGGTGATAACCAGGCTTCCTTTCTTCATCCTTTCAGCCTGTTTTGTTCCTTTTTGCTTGTTAGTATCCTTGCTTTGTTCCTCAATTCATATTCCTGAAAATCAAGGGTTTTACATCAGTTATTTGCACAAAATAAGCATATGAGGACACTAATTCTATATAAACAAATCCCTAAATGAGTTCAAATCTCAGACTCATCAGTGGGTACGACGACATCTATAGTGAGGAACTTCATTCGAATGAATCCTACGGAATTTCATGGCTGAGGAAGATCCTCAAGAGTTCATTGATGAGGTCTATAAGGTGTTGATGATCATGGGAGTGACGCCGGTGGAAAAGGTGGAGTTGGCTGCTTATCAACTTAATGGTGTTGCTGAAATTTGGTTCAATCAATGGAAAGAAGGGAGATCGAAAGTACGTGTCCTCTCGATTGGGAGAAGTTTAAGGTTGCTTTCCTTGATAGATTATTTCCCCTTGAGATGAGGGAGGCAAAGGTTCTTGAGTTCATCAACCTTTATCAAGGAAATATGAGTGTGAAGGAATATTCTTTGAAGTTCACACAATTGTCTAAATATGCTCATATAATGGTTGCTGATCCTACGGCAATGATGAGAAAGTTCATTTTCGGTGTCTCCAAAATGGTCGTTAAAGAATGTCGTACCACCATGCATGTTAATTACATGGAAATTTCTCGTCTCATGGTTCGGGCTCAATAGATCAAAGAGGACAAACTTAAGGAAAAGTCTAAGGAGACAAAGAGGGCTCAAATTGGTGATGGTAATTTCTCTTATGCAAGGTCCGATAGACATGGTTGTCCTAGGTTTCGACAACGATTTTCCAGTAAAGGTTCCTTCAATGTTACTTTTAAGTTAAAAAAAGATAGATTGTCTAACCCTAAGCCTCAAGGAGGGAATGAAAGTGGATTTTCATTGCATATGTCTACTTGTGCTAGGTGTGGAAAAAGCACGAGGATAAGTGCCTAGCTGGCACATATGGTTTCTTCGGTTGTGTAAAAGTTTTCATAAAATGAGGGATTGTCCAATGCTTATGGATAAGGGATGAGAGGAAAAGTAAGCTCCTCTTAGTGGTTCAGGTTGTAATTCTCCCAAGCGAAACAAATTCTATGCACTTCAGACTCGTGGTGAACAAGAGTGCTATCCCGATGTGGTTACTGATATGTTGAAAGTCTTCCAATTTGATGTTTATGCTTTACTTGATCCCTGTGCTACCTTGTCTTTTGCGACACCATATGTGGCCATGAGGTTTGATGTTCTTCTAGATGTGTTATTAGATCCCATTTCTGTCTCTACTCCTGTGGGTGATTCTATTGTGTCTAAGAGGGTCTTTAGAAAGTGTCCCGAGTCCTTGTCCCATAGAGTTACTTTTGTTGACTTGGTAGAGCTTGATATTCTATATTTTGATGCTATCCTTGGTATGTATTGGTTACATTTTTGTTATGCTTCTGTTGATTGTAGAACTTGTGTAGTCAAGTTTCAGTTTCAGAATGAGCCTATCCTAGAAAGGAAAGGGGGAAATTCTATGACTAAGGATCAGTTTATCTATTTTCTTAAAGATAGAAAGATTATTTCTAAGGGTTGCATTTACTATCTAGTTAGGGTGAGGGATGTGGATTCCGAAACCCCTACTCTTGAGTCGGTCCCCGTTGTGAATGAGTTTCTGGAAGTGTTCCCAGATGACTTACCTAGTATTCCTCCCAAAAGGGAAATAGACTTCAGTATTGACCGTCTTCAAGATGCACAACCTATCTCTATACATCCTTACCGAATGGCTCTGGAAAAAAATAAAGGAGTTGAAAGAACAATTGGAAGATTTGTTCGATAAGGGTTTTATCCGACCAAGTATCTCTCCATGGGGTGCTCCATTCTTGTTTGTTAGAAAGAAGGAAGAATCTCTTCGTATGTGTGTAGAGTATTGACAGTTGAACAGGGTGAACGTTAAGAATAAGTGTCCTCTCCCGAGGATAGATTATCAGTTTGACAAACTTCAAGGAGTGAGTTACTTCTCTAAGATTGACCTTTGGTCGAGTTATCACCAATTGAGGGTGAAGGAAAATGATATTCCGAAAATGACTTTTAGAACCCGATATGGTCATTTTGAATTTTTGGTGATGCATTTTGGTTTGACGAATGCTCCAGCTGCTTTTATGAGTTTGATGAATAAGGTGTTTAAACAATACCTTGACATGTTTGTAATTATGTTTATTAATGATATATTAATCTATTCGAGAAGTGAGGATGATCACATCAATCATCTTAGGATTTTGTTGCAAGTTCTCAAGGACCAACAACTCTTTGCAAAGTTTAGGGAATGTAAGTTTTGGCTAATGTATGTAGCTTTTCTTGGTCATATTATTTCAAGTAAGGGTATTGAGGTTGATCCTAAGAAAACGGATGCGGTAAAGAGTTAGTCTAGACCTCTATCCCCTTCGAATATTAGAAATTTCTTCGGTTTAGCTAGTTACTACAGAAGGTTTGTTGAGGGGTTTTCTTAGATTGCCTCTACATTGACATCATTGACTCAAAAAAGGCTAAGTTCATATGGTTTGAAGCATATGAGAAGAGTTTTCAAATTGAAGGATAGATTCACTTCTGCTCCGATGTTGACCTTACCGGAAGGGACTGATTGTTTTGATGTTTATTGTGATGTCTTGAGAATTGGGTTTGAATGTGTACTTATGCAAAATGGGAAAGTTATTTCCTATGCTTCAAGGAAACTTAAGGATCATGAAAAGAATTATCCTACCCATAACCTTGAACTAGGGGCGAGTGTTTTCGCCTTGAAGATTTGGAGGCACTATTTGTATGGTGTTCATGTCGATGTTTTCAACGACCATAAGAGTTTACACTAAGTGTTTTATCAAAAGGATCTTAATCTTCACCAAAGAAGGTTGCTTGAGTTATTTAAAGATTGTGATATGAGTGTTTTCTATCACCCTAGTAAAGAGAATGTGGTGGCTGATGCTCTTAGTCGGTTATCTATGGGTGGTGTTGCTCATATTGAAGATGATAAGAAAGCGTTGGTTCGGGAAGTTCATAGATTGGCCCAGTTGGGTGTTCTGGTGATGGACTCCACCAAGGGTGGTGTTCTGGTTCACAATGGAGATGTGAAAGCCAAGCAAGGTCTTGATCCAACTTTGGTTGTATTAAAGGAAGTGGTACTTAAAAAGTCCGTACATGTTTTTTCTGAAGGGGGAGATGGTGTACTTAGATACCATGGTCTTTTGTATATTCACAATGTTAATGACTTGAGGGAACATATCTTTTCAGAAGCCTATAGTTCTCAGTATTTCATTCACCCGGGAGCCACATAGATGTACCGTGATTTGTGAGAGATCTATTGGTGGAATGGGATAAAGAAGGATATTGCAGGATTTGTGGCTAAATGTCCCAATTGTCAACAAGGGAAAGTTGAGGATCAGAAATTGGGAGGTTTATCCCAAGACATTAGCATTCCTACTTGGAAGTATGAAGTTGTAAATATGGACTTTATTGTTGGTTTTACTCACACTCGGTGACAACATGACTTGATATGGCATATAGTAGATCGAATGATGACATCAACTCATTTTATTCCCGTCAAGATGTCTTATTCGGCAGAGGACTATGCTAAGTTATATTTGAGGGAAATGTTAAAGTTTCATGTAGTGCCTTTAACCATTATCTCCGATCGTGGTGCTCAATTCACTTCTATGTTTTGGAAATATTTCCAAAAGGGTCTTGGTACTCGTGTTAAGTTTAGTACGGCCTTTCACCCCCAAACCGATGGGCAAGCAGAGCGTTCTATCCAAACTTTGGAAGATATGTTGAGAGAATGTGTGATTGATTGCCAAAGTAATTGGGATGATCATTTGCCTTTGATTAAGTTTGCATATAACAATAATTATCACTCGAGTATTGGTATGGCTCCATTTGATGCTCTTTATGGTAGGAGGTGTAGATCTCCTAAAGGTTGGTTTGAGGTGGGTGAAATTGCCCTAATAGGCCCCGAGTTGGTACATGAGGCTATGGATAAAGTTTGACTTATTAGAGAAAGGTTGAAAAAAGCTCAGTGTGGGCAAAAGTCATATGCCTTTGTGAGAAGACGAGATCTTGAGTTTGATGTTCATGATTGGGTTTACTTTATATTTTCACTTATGAAAGGTGTTATGATGTTTGGTAAGAAAGGGAAGCTTAGTCCCCGATATGTAGGCCCATATCAGATTTTGAGACATGTTGGTAAGGTTGCTTATGAGCTTGAATTGCCTAATGAGTTGGCATTGGTGCATCCGTTTTCGATGTCTCTATGTTGAAGAAATGTGTTGGTGATCCGACATCTATAGTTCCCTTAGAAGGCTTGGGAGTTAAGGAGAATCATTCGTATGAAGAAGTTATGGTTGAGAATTTAGACTGGCAAGTCAAGAAGTTAAGAAATAAAGAAGTTTCTTCCATGAAAGTGTTGTGGAATCAGTTAGTTGAGGTTGCTACTTGGGTGGACGATGTTGTAACAACTTGTATTCGAGAAAGTGCAAAATAGCATTTTTTTAGAGTTTCCTTGTGCCATCCAACGTAGGCCAACCACGGCCAGTGGACAGGACCACGGACCATAGGTGTGGTCTGTGGATGGGTTACCCAATGAACCAATAGAAGAATAGGAAATTGTGAACCACTGTCGGATCAATGGACCGCAATTAGGTCCACGGCCCATGGTCAAGGGTCCATTAGTTGGACCCCAAAAACCCCAAAGTTTTAGGATCTAGTGACAGTTGTGCAGGATGGACCGTTGGTCTTTCCACGGTCCGTTAGTCAGGGGTCCATCGATGGTGGGTCGAAAATGGTTTTAGAGGTAGTTCAGTATTTTCCTAACTAATGTATCCCTATACTATGTCATTTTGCCTATTTCTAAGAACGCTATATAAGTTATTTTAAGCCCCAAATTAGTTCATTCAAGTCATTCTCCTAAAATTCTAAAAGAAGACCAAAGTTCTTTCACTCTAAGATATTTCTCTCTCTAGAAGTTTGAAGAAGAAGATGATTCAACCTAGGGTTTCAAGTCAAGTCTCCATTCTGCCATATCTCTTGGGCTTAGATAGCAAGGTATGATAGATTTTCATCCATGGAATCCTTGCATCCATGGAGCCCCTAATTTCTCCAATTGAAAAGTAGAATTTCCCCAATTTGAGTTATGATTTTCTTATAAGTTGTGGGTATTTATGAATGTTAAATTAATTTATTGAGTTATGATTTATTATGCATGAATTGAGAGGATTACATGCTTTTGTGATGAATTTCCATGCTTAAGCCATGCTTCTAGGATTTATGTATATTCTTATAGGATAATTAAGGTACATTATGAATTTCATTGAGATTGAATCATATGAGATGATTATGATATGAATTTCTTTGAGAGTGAAACATATGTTATGAATTGTTGATTATTGATCTAATTGTTGTGGAAGGGATCTTTGCCACATTATTTTTTTATCTATGAATGTGAAAGGCTTTCTCACATTAAATGATTATAGGTTGAAAGGATTGCACACCTAAAATGAATCTAAGCTTAGGAACTATAAATATAATATGTCTAGAGGCGATTACCCTTGATCTCTAATGAAAAGAATATGAGGCGATTACCCATATTCCTTAGATTCGGACTAGAGGCGAATACCCATGATCCCTAGTAAAACAAAAGAGGCGAGTACCCATGTAATATGATGAAAATACAAGAGGCGGCGACCCATGATCCTATAGTAAGAGGGACTAGAGGCGACTACCCATGATCCCAAGGTAAGAAGGACTAGAGAAGATTACCCATGTTCCTTTATAGTAAGGCAAGAGGCGATTCCCCATACATTTAAAAGAAAAGCTAGGATATGTTATGATTGGTGATGAGCTTGGATTGTTACTTGAGTTTTCCTTCTATGACGAGTAAGACTAGTGGCGGATTACCCATATCTTGACTAAGTATGAATTGAGGTTACTTCAAGAAGTACCCCTTATATGTTGAAATGATCTATCATGTGCATTGATTATGCTTTATGACTTATGTTGTCTAACTCTTACGTTTATGTTATGTTTCTGCAAGTTATCATATTCAGTAGGTTTTTTAACTAACGCATAATCTTGCCTACATTTTCATCCCAATGTAGGATCTGGAGTTTCCGATTCTCATCCCCGTGGCTAGAATCTATAGTAGAGGCAAGGTTGAAGATTATTGTCCTCAAAACATCCGAGGATTTGGTCATTATTTTTCTTATGTTCTTTTCATTTTTGTTTTGAACATTATTGTATGGGTTGTGTCCCAAGATTCAATAGTATTAAAACTTTGGGTGTGTTTGAAACGTTTTAAATCTTATCGATTTCTATTATCTTGACTATGAAAGATAAGTGGCTTATATGAAGCCTCCAGGGGTCTTGTATGCCATGCTACGTCTAGGGGTGCCCCTAGGTCGTGACAGAGGCTGATATGATGTCCCGATATCCTCATCTCTTTCCTTCTACCCCAACTCTAGCTTGAGGTTATGATTTCCTCATGGTTTACTCTTTTGGTGTCATGTGTCTTAGATATTCCCATGATTTGCTCATTTATGCATTTTTGTAAAAAGCTTAAGTTTTTAGAAAATGAGTCAATTTGATTTATTTCTACATGTTTATGTGCATTGACATATGAGTTGCATATAAACTTCATGATAAAATGTTTTAAACATGCTTTAGCTTTGAGTTGATGTTTCCTCCTTGGTTATGTGCATTTATGTGCTTGCATGCATGATGGATTGCAAGTTTAAGAGTTCATTTCCTTGATGTGATATCTAGGATCCCATTCGAGGAAGAATGTTCCCAAGGGGGAAATAATGTAACACCTTAGAATCTAGTAGGCTAAGCAAGGGACCAAGTGAGAGGTCACAAGTCAAAGATTGAGCCTAGGCACCGTTCAAGGAGGCCTAGACGAGCTGTGAAGGGCACCACGAGGCGTGGTGTGGCTCGTGTAGGCTCACATAGTTAGGCCAAAATGGGCTCCCCTCCCACGAGCTCTTAGATGGCTTGCGGTGAGCACCACCACACATAGTGATGCCTGTGAAAGGGGAGGCAGTAGCCACCTTAGGGATGGCCCTCTACATGAGAAACTAGTCGACTTGTGAGGGCCATGATGGCTTATGGAGTGGGTCGTGAGGAGAGGGGAAGTTTGGGAAAAGATTTCTAGGCCACTGGTGAAGGACCACGATTGCCACCACGGTCCGTAAAGTCCTTGACGGCTCGTGTGGGCCTCCATCTAGAGGTTAGCGTCAGCAATAAGTTAAGGGCAGTTGGGTCTTTTCCTAATTATTTTAACTTGATACTATGTCATTTTTCCCTTACCTAAAACCCCAATATAAGTGATTTTAACCCCAAAACTTACTCGTTCAAGTTATTCTCTCAAATTTACAAAGAAGAATCAAGGTCTTCCTCTACAAAATATTTCGCTTTCTAGAAGCTTGAAGAAAAAGTGTTCAACCTAGGGTTTCAAGAAAAGTCTCCAATTCCACCATTGAAGCCAAGCTTTTCTCATTGAGGTATGATAGTTTTCATCCATGGATTCCTTCCATTCATGGAATTTCCTAATTCTCCTATTTTCAAAGTTAGAAATCCCTAATTGAGTAAGGGTTTTTCTTTTACATTATGGGTTTTCTTGATAATTTATTTAATTGATGGAATTATGATCTCTTATGCATGAATTGATGAAATTCTATGGTTTTATGATGATTTCCCATAAACCCATGTAATTCCCATGTTTTCGAAATTACGATGATATGATGTGGGTTTTGGATTATGAATGAACAGTTTATGAAATTAAGCATGTTCTTATGAAAATTATGTAAATGTTTTAAGGATGATTTGAGAGTGAAGTATCAATGATAATGTTTTTGTTGTGTTGTTGAAAGGATTTTCTCATATACACATGGAAGCATGATTGTGAAAGGTTTTCTGACATAGTAAGGATTCTAAGGTTGAAAAGTCTTCTCACCTAAATGAATCAAAGATAAAGAGCTATCCTAATGAAGCCTAGCTTGGATTAGTTATTGAATGATATGTTTCCATGGATTACTTATGACTTAGCTTGGATTGTCAAGATGACATGCCCTTCCATGGATAATGAGAACAAGTAAGAAAATGACTATTCTGTGGGATTTTTGCATAGCACTGAGAGGATATTAAAATGAAAGTTCTCCCGTGAGTAGAGGCTGGGTTTCTAGAAGCAATCTCCTTATACCTTACCTATGTACCCCCATAGCATGATTCTCTAAATAGACATTAGCTAGTCATCCACTTAAGGTAGAAGTTCATGGACCTTACCTTGGAAAGTAGGACAACCCTTTTTGGTTTGGGAGACATCGGGGGATCATGTTATAGCTCACATGATCTCTATGTCGATTAAGGCTACTTCCCACAATAATAATGAACTAAGGTTACTTCAACAAATATCTTACATGTGTTTAAAGATTTTAATGATGTTAGCTTGCATTGACCATGTTTTAAGACTCATGTTTTCTAACCCTTTTTATATCATGTTATAGCTTGGTCATTGCATTTCATGAAATGTCCCCTTTTTAAGCATATTATCAAATGTTTTATGCATGTCTATCATACTTGGTATATGTTTGTACTAACGCATATTGTTGTCTACATTTCCACAAATGTAAGGTCCAACAGTCAGGGTTCTCAGTTTCGTGGCAAGATGTTGATTCGAGAGATTTCAAGCTTTTGTGAGTCCTCATGCTTCGAGGATGGATTTCATTGCGTACAATTTCTTTCTTAGTTCTAGTTTTTGGACATGATGTATGGGCTAGGCCCAATCTCATTCTTATGTACTAGATGGCTAATGAGACAAGTGTTTAGACTTCCGCTTTACTTTTATCAAACTTTGGACTTGAAATGTTGTCTTTATTTCCTTTGTTCTATTTCCTATGTTATGAATACTAAGTGTCTTGTATGGGGCCTCTCGGGGTCCTATACAACATGTTACGCCTAGGGGGTGCCTTGGGTCATGACACATCATTTATCATTCAAGTTCCCAAAGACAACCGGCGAGATCATTACACCATCTGCATAAGCCAAACGATTACTCTCTTACTTTACTCACTACATTACCAATTACTTTAATCTTTTTCACCTAATTTAACGACCTTACCTTAAATATTATAGACATCAATTATCATGAAGTCTTTGAAAATAACAAGAGAAATCATATGACATCCTGTCTCCAAGGAAAATCATAGACACAAACAGGCCATACAACCCTATCCTCATAAGCCTGAGGACTCCACCTCTAAACATCAACACTCCGTAGACAATTGGAGGCATCTTTATTTGACAAATTACTAAAGACAATTAGATTACAATATCTCACTTTGATTACAATTTTAAAATGAGTTTCAGGAAAAAAAAAAATTCAACCAAAGACCCATTAGAACGTGGAACTATCTCTTAGCAGTTAACTAGGGAAAATTTGCAAAAGAGGAATATCAAACTTTCTAACAAAGGTCAAGGATCTACTCTCCAACTAATCTCCACCTACGCATGATATGTAGGTTATCCAAACCTTTCTTTCATAAGCGCCGCTACATCTTGACTCAATTGACTTATCTCATGATCCCTCTGGACTAAATCCGCTAATATCAATCTTCTCAACTCTTCTTATGGTTGTATTTTTGGTGAGACAAAATTGGCTACTAAGTCAACATTTTGTTTTGAAAACTCTCTCATCGTCTCCGGTCAAAGAAATGCAAGTTGTTGACACCTAATTTTTTCACTCCTTTCTGATATTGCACAAATCACTCTCCAAAAGCTATTAAACAAGTGACCAATCAAAATCAATAAAAACCCAATGAAGAGTGGGGGTTGAATGCCACAAGGAATGGTATATCGTGGAGAATTCCTTATCAAGAAATTTGTACTTTAAATTAGCTCATTTGTAATAGTAAGAAAAATTGGGTGGATGATACCACCAACTCAGTATAAAGCTTTGGTGATCAATTATCATAATTAAACTAAAATATCAATTAAATCAACAGGTAACAAGCAATCTAAGGGTGTGGGGATTGGTAATGGATATCACATAAGGATAATTGTACTGATGTATAGTGATGAACATTCATGAATAGGCTAAGTAATCTTCATTGATGGTAATCATCTTTCGATGTCAAAGCATCTATGCATAGAATCTCTTTTCGGTCTCATTCAAATGCCAATCTAAATAACCAAATACCTTACTCTATTCTAACTTTCAAGAAAAGGAGGAATAGATCCGACTCATAACCTCTTTTCAAGTAAGTTACACATATCAAAACTAAATTTCTGGTAATGAACTAATTACCCACTCCAATTAATATCTTTAGAGCATCAACCGAAGATCGGAAGTAGGAATTATGTTTGCAACCTTAACTCTTGAGTTAACCTCATGGTAAATAGACTAAATTCATCTATAAACAACAACAAAATAGAGCATAGCACAATACCCACTATATTAAATCAACACCCAACCCCATTTGAGAACCCCTAGATCTTGGGGTTTTAGCCACCAATCACAAAAAGTAAAGAGATTATACATTCTATAAAAGCAGCCATGTATAACTTAAAATCAGGAAATTACAAGTAAACCCACTTTAGATTCAATTTGAATTTATAAAAATTAAACTCCAAGTTTTAAAACCCCAAAATCTAGAAAAGTGTTCTTCAAAGGAAAAGTGTTTTAAAAACTCTCAACTCTATTCTCAAAAGAGAACTTTCTAAACTCAAAACTTCTAATATATTTCATTAGGTTTGTAAATTATTAATAAGTCAAATACTTTATATTTCACTATTATTTTATTTTATTGCTATTGCTACCATAATCATGTATTAGATACTATTAGTTTAACTTTTAATGTGATTATCATATTTTTACTATCATTTTCACTATTTTAAATATTACTATTATTACTTAATTTTCATCTTCTTTATAAATTATTTTTACTTTATTTCAAGTTTCATACTTGGTAAACTTTTTACATAATATATACTGCCTCTGTCCCATTTTATATGACCTACTTTATGATGGAATCTGAACAGATCACGTGAAGCTTGACCAAAGATACAAAGTTCAAATTTCAAATGTCTCATATTTATCTAAAATTCCCTCTCAAATGAAAACCTAGAGCATTAGACTCTTCTATAAATATTTCCTCTGTTTATCCACTGAAGGAGAGGAGTTGCTTTCTAAAAAAATGCCCCTAACAAGTTTTTACACTCACAAGAACACCACTCTTAAATTTGAATATTTCTTACAAGGATTTATAGAATCTCCTCTCTATCGTGCTTGACATTATTTGAAGAACGAGAGTAGATTGAGGTCGATGACGTTATAAAATCTGAACTTATACATTTTTTTTTTTTTGTGAGAAATCATCCTTCAGGTATAAATAACGCTTATAAATGTTGATTCATCTCAATTTGAATTGTCTATTGTATGTTCCCATGTACTCACATTTCACTAGCTAACTTAAGTATTAGAAAATTCATATGTAAAGCAGTTGTAACACTCTAGAAAATGCTAGGTTAATCTAGAGACTAAGCATGTGAGCTAATGTGGAGGTTCAAGGAGGTTAGTGAGTTAACGTCAAGATTCAATTAGTAAAATAAGTTCCCTAACCTAGTACTAAGGTCCTAGAGCTTATACGTCAAGGCAAGGCTCCCACAAGGACCCCCCAAATATCCTTGTTGAGAGCTAAGAGGCTGCTCCAAAAGCTGCCCAATGTAGCTTCATTCACGAGCCAAAGACCACGAGGCTTGGACTGACTCACGCCCCGTAGAAGGGAGTCGTGAGTCCAGCCTTAGCCTCCACCAAAATCTCCTAAAAATTCTATGTCTCAGCCCCATTCCACGGACTTGCAGCATGGTCCGTGGACTAGCTCACGCTCTGTGGATAGGCCTCGTGAGTTGAGACTTACTCTCCACACCATGGCCTTGAACCTCCCCTCTTTGACCAAAACGACAGAAGCTCATCACGCTCCGTAGTCCCACCTACGGTTCGTAGGTGGGGTAGTCATGAACGTGGCCTGCACAACTGTCAAGGACTTGGCCTAGGTGAGGATAGTTTGGTAATTTACTAATTAATTAAGTTAGGGTGTGGGATGGTTATTTTTAGTTAATTTAAGTATATTAAAGTATTTTTAAGTATTAAACAAGTCTTTTAACTCTCCTAACTCTAAAATATCTTCCAAATTCTCTCTCTTATCTCTCTAAGAAGTTCCTCCATTGAAGAACAAAGGAGAAGGTCAATATTAGGGTTAAAGCGTCAAGATCTTCACTCAAATTTCATCGGTTAACATCAAACAAGGTACGGGAACCATGATTCATGGAATACTTTCCTCCATGAAGCCCTCTCAACTCAATTTCGAAAATTGGTTTTGATTGTTCAAAAACTAGGGTTTTCATTCTAGTCATGGGTTTTTCCTAACAATGTTTTCATTATATTATTTTATGTATATTATGGATGATTTGACGTTTTAACGGTGATTTTATAGTAAAACTCCCAATGAACCCATGAACTACGCCATGACCCCAATTTCATGAAATTCAATGAAGGTATTGATGCAAGGTGATTTTTACTATGTATTTTGGTTATGTTAATTTGGTTATGAAACCTTGCCTTGTTCATGTTGATGATAGTATATCTTAATGTAAGTGTGAGACTTGGTTCATAACCTTTCAAGGGGTAAATTGTGAAGGATTGTTCATGATTGTTGATATTTATTAATGAACTTCTGAACTCATTTGAAAGGTGAGAATCCTATGACTATTGTGCGAACTAAGGTGTTGTTGGAAGACTAATTTCCCCTATCCTTACACATGTTTATGTATAAATTGTCTAGGATGATGTTGATGTCGTTGTGTCGATTGAAGGGCTAGTTCTCATGAAAACACTATGAATAATGAGGTGAAAGTTACTCACCCTAAAATGGTGATTTTAATGTGAAAGGTAGTTCTCACTTAAATGAATCTATGAGATATTTAGTGAGTTGTATTGAACGAAGATTAAAGTATGCCTTCACACATGTAGATACAATTCCGTACTAATTAAGTATATTTGGGAAATAATGCTTAGTACCGAGTGGATATGGACAATGAGGAAAAGGCCTCTTCACTAATGCAATAGGTTGGGTCATCTATAGTAAATTCATGAGATGGAAGCTCCTCCGCTAATGCAATATGTTGGGTTTCTAGTAGCAATCTCCCTATACCATAACTATGTGCCAAACATAGAACTTAGATAGTGGATCCACTTAGAAGCTAAATATAATTAGTTCTACCTTTGGCAAGTAAGAACGTGTTCTTTCGGTGTGGGGTTATGTGATAGTGGATTCCATGTAGCTCACATGGTCTATGTCGGTTATGTCTAATATTCCCTAATAACAATAAGATAATGAATGTGATAGGAACTATACTATGACTTCTTAATGGGTTTACTTGGTAAGAGTGGGGGTATGGGATTTCACTTTTACATTGCACAAGGAGACTTAATAGGATGTTGTGGGATGGTTTCCTTATGGTATGATAAGATATGAATAGATGACTTTCCTTATGTTTAGTTCATGTACTAGTATAATTCCTCATTTATGACTATGGATTATGGTAAGCTTGAAGATTAGGGTAATGAATATGTGGCTTCAAGGAATGCTTAGTAAAGTTGGTATTATGGGATGCCAACCATACATTGCACAAGTGTTCTTAGAGCAAGTTGCTAAGTTATTGATATTACTATGTTATGAGTGTATTGTGACTATAGCTTGTCTTCTATGTTTGCAATGTATATTGGCTGTCGAAACTTGATAAATGCATGTTTCCAAGAAAAATGTCCTATTTAGCATATTTAAATGTTTTTATGCATATTTCCATACTTAGTACATATTTGTGCTAACCCCTTCTTTTCTTCATACTATGAGTGTAAGTCCCGGACATTGATCTATTACTTCCTTCTTCAAAGTAAAGCTTGGGTCGACTATTCCATGAGTTTTGGTGAGTCCTCTAGTTTGAGGACCAGTTGTTCTATTTCAGTCTTAGTTTTATTAGTACTTTCTTATATCAAGACTTTCATTGATTTAAAGGGTTAAGTCCATAATTCCGTACTCTTATGGTAGATGGTTTTGAATGAGACAAGTATAGTAATTCCACAACTCTTTATTTATGACATTTGCAGTTTGACTTCTCTTTAGAAAAAGTTTTAAATTTTTCGCATTATTTCTTATGACATTATGTGTATGAATATGCTAAGGGCTTGTATGCGACCCCTTCAGGGTCAACTACGCCATGTTACGTCTAGGGGGAAACCCCAGGTCGTGACAACAACAAATTTCATGCTTAGTTTAGTATTAAAAATTCAAAAAATGCTCTCTAAATCAGGAGACATTTTTCATGATTTAGTATTGATGCAAAAGTAATGCCTTAAATCTCACTTAGTATTTATTAATATACACATACAAATAAAACTATGTTTGTTCAAAATGTTTTATTTTAAAGCATGTTTTGATGTCGTTTGTTCTAATAATGTAATCTTCACTCTATTTGATATTTTGATACATAGTAGTATTGTTCTATTTATGTATGTGTTATTCTTATTATGAATCAAGTATTCACATAACTTGCTTTGTTTTGCAGCCTTGTCTTAACTATTTAAGAATCAAATTTCACCTCTAACTTCTTACTTTTTTCTCTTATGTTTGTCTACATATACACAATGGAGCCGAAGAGTACCACCATAACACTTAACAACACCATTGTCACATGGAGTCTGCACATCCAAGCTTGCTTTCTGTAACACCTCAGAATTTAGAAGTCTAGAAAAAGAGCCAAATGGGAGGTTAGCAGTCAATAACTGAGCCATGACACCCTTTAAAGAGCCATTCACGGGCCGTGAACGGCACCACAACTCGTGGTGGTGCTCGTGGTTAGCATCCACTACATGGCCAAGAGGGGCTCCCCTCCCATGAGCCCTTAGACAGCTCGTGGAGAGCCTCATGCCCCATTGTGGTGGTCGTAAAGAAGATGCATAATCCACCTCAAGGCCATCCTCCTCCCAAGAGCCCCTACACGGGTCATGAAGAGCTAGACATCCCATAAAGGTATGCATGTGGAGGGTCAGCACTTGCCTAGCCACTGGTCTAGGGACCACGACTACCGAGACAGCTCGTGGGCCCTTAGAGAGCTCGTGAAGCGCTCCATCTGGAGGTCTGCGTCAACTGTAAGTCAGGGGTTGTTCGGTCTTTTCCTAATTATTTTATCTTGATACTATGTCGTTTTTCCCTTACCTAGAACCCATATATAAGCTATTTTGATCCCAATATCAGCTCATTCAAGTCATTCTCACAAATTTACAAAAGAAGAACAAGTCTTTCTCTTAAAATATTTGTCTCTCTAGAAAATCTTAAAGAAAAATGGTTCAATCTAGGGTTCCAAGTCAAGTCCCCAATTCCTCCATTGAAGATAAGCAATTGGCATTGAGGTACGATAACTTTCATCCATGGAGTCCCCAACTTCTCCAATTTTCAAAGTTAGAATTCCCCAATTGAGTAAGGGTTTTTCTTCGATGTTATGGGTACTCTTGATTATTGATTTGATTGGTTGAATTATGATCTCTTATGTATGAATTAAGTTTATCTCATGTTTTTATGAGGATCCCCCATAAACCCATGCAGTCCCATCATTTTCCTAGTTATGATTATATAATATGGGTTTTGGGTTATGAAAGAGAAGTTTATGAAATCAAGCATGTTCTCATGAAATTTATGCAAATGTTTTAAGTATGTTTTGAGAGTGAAGTGTCATTGGTGTTGCTATTGTTGTGTTGTTGAAAGGATTTCTGATATACAAATGTAAAAATGAATTTTGAAAGGTTTTCTCACATGATAAGGAATCTTAGGGTTGAAAGGTTTCTCACCTAATGTTGAAGCAAGAGGCGATTACCCATGCTCTGTAATTGAAAGACAAGAGGTGATTACCCATGTTCCTTTAAGTGCTAATATGAATTTGATTAAGAACTATTCCGTAGAAGTTAGGCTTAGAATATAGTGGACATGTGGCGATTACCCATGTCCCATAACTATGTGCAAACATAGGATTGTGTAGACATATATTATCTAGTGGATCAACATAAGTTAGAAGTTCATGGCCCGTATCGTGGAAAGTAGGACGACTCTTTTGGGCATGGGAAACACCAGATTCCATAATGATGGCTCTCATGGTCTTATATGTCGGTTAACGCTACTTCCCACAAGTAAATTATGATGAACTAAAGTTACTTCAAGGAAGTGTCTCATACACATTTAAGATGATGACTATGTGCATTAACCATATTTTATGACTCATGTTTTCTAACTCTTCATCTCAGTTTTAGCTTGGTCATTGCATTTCATGAAGGTATCCCTTTTTAAGTATGATTTAAAATATTTTATGCATGGCTATCATACTTGGTACATATTATGTACTAACACATAATCCTTCCTACATTTTCCCACATGTATAGTCCGACAATCAGGGTTCTCAATTTCGTGGTTAGACTTCGTTGATGAGATTCCAAGCTTTGGTGAGTCCTCATACTTCGAAGACCGGATCTTAATTGTCTTTAGTTCTTCCTTGTTTTTAGTTTTGGACATGATGTACATGCTAGGCCCAGATTCATTCTTATGTACAAGATGGCTATTGAGACGATGTTAGTATTTCCTTTTTGCTTTATTAAACTTTGATACATTGAAACTATCTTTTAAATCACTTTGTCTATTTCTTATGTTACGAATGTTAAGTGGCTTGTGTGGGGCCTCTTGAGGTCATATACGCCATGTTACACCTTGGGCCTACCTTGGGTCATGACAAACTTGTTAATTGGAGCACAAAGTTTGGAAAGGTCATCGGAAATTTCATAAGCAACGTCGAGTCGAATCTTGTTCATGAGTATGAAACGTGCAACATTTATGAATGAGAGGCTACAAGATGTTTAGGAAACTCCACTTCTTTCATTACTTTAAAGTCGTGCAATAAAGTTCAACTCTACAAAGTCTCTCTTCTAATACTTATAATATGATTTATAAAAGATGGCTACTCGAAGAGCTTATTCTAGAAGGAATGTGAGGGATAATGCGGAACAAGAAGTTCCTCCTTAAGCTCCTCAAGTTCTGGTTGATCCTTTAGACGAGCAAATGACTCGTGTGGACTTTAGGGCTGCTTTTGAAGTGTTGGCCCAAGTAGCGACAACCAAAGCTAATAGAAGGATGTGGTTCTTGTGAAGCCAAATGTGGGTGCGACAACATCTAGAGTAATGGACTTCACTAGAATGAATCCTCTGGAGTTTCATAGTTCTAAGGTTGAAGAACATCCTTAAGAGTTCATTGATGAGGTCTATGAGATGTTGATGATCATGGGAGTGACGCCGGTGGAAATGATGAAATTTTTCACTTATCAACTTAAAGGTATTGATCAAATATTGTTTTAGCAATGGAAAGAAGGGAGACAGGAACATGCTGGCCCTCTCGATTGGGAAAAGTTCAAAGTTGCTTTCCATTATAGGTTATTTCCCCTTTAGATGAGGGAGGAAACCGTTCTTGAGTTCATCGCCCTTCGTCAAGGAAATATCAGTGTGAAGGAATATGCTTTGAAGATTACACAATTGTCTCGATATGCTCCTACAATAAAATCCGACCCTAGGGAAAGAATGCTCACATTCATTTCGGGTGTGTCAAAAATGGTGGTTCAGGAATGTTGTACCACCATGCTTGTTAATGATATGGATATTTCTCGTCTCATGGTTCATGCTCAAAAAATCAAAGAGGAGAAACTTATGGAAAAGTCTAGTGCGATAAAGAGGGTTCAAACTAGTGATGGTAATTTCTCACATTCAAGGTCTGATGGGCTTGGTCGTTCTAAGTTTAGATAAAGGTTTCCCAATCATGGTTCCTCCAATGCTCCCTCTAAGTTCAACAAAGATAGGGTATCTAACCCTAAGCCTCGAAGAGGAAATGGTAGTGGGTCTTTATTGCCTACTTGCGCTAACTGTGGAAGGAAGCATTAGGGTAAATGTCTAGCAGGTTGCAATGCTTATTTTGGGTGCGGTGAGATTGACCACAATTTAAGAGATTGTCTGTAATCCTTCATCCGGTCCAAGTGGTTTGGGTTCAAATGCTCCAAAGTGAAAAAGATATTATGCACTTCATACTAGTCATAAGCAAGAGGGTTCTCCCAATGTGGTTACTGGTATGTTGAGAGTCTTTCAATCTGATGTCTATGCTTTACTTGATTCTGGTGCTACCTTGTCATTTGTGATGCCATATGTAACTATGAGGTTTGATGTTCTTCTAGGTGTGTTGTTAAATCCTTTTTTGTTTCTACTCCTGTTGGTGATTCAATTGTGGTCAAGAGGGTCTATCGAAAGTATCCCAATTCCTTGTCCGATAGAGTTACTCTTGTGGATTTGGTAGAGCTTGATATGCTAGATTTTGATGTTATCCTTGGTATTGGTTGGTTGCACTTGTTTTATGCTTCTGTTGATTCTAGAACTTGTGTAGTCAAATTTAAGTTTCCAAATGATCGTATCCTAGAATGGAAAGGGGGAAATTCTATGCCTGAGGGTTAGTTCGTCTCTTGTCTTAAAGCTAAAAATATGATTGCTAAGGATTGTATTTACTATCTATTTAGGGTTAGGGATGTAGATTCTGAAACCCCTACTCTTGAGTCGGTCCCCATTGTGAATTAGCTTCTAGAAGTGTTCCTAGATGATTTACTTGGTATTCCTTCTGAATGGGAAATAGACTTTTGTATTGACCTTCTCCCAGATACGCAACCTATCTATCTTCCTCCTTACCGAATGTCTTTGGAAAAACTAAAGGAGTCGAAAGAGCAACAGAAAGATTTATTGGATAAGGGTTTCATTCGATCGAGTATCTCTCCATGGGGTGCTCCAATTTTGTCTGTTAGAAAGAAGGAGTGTTCTCGCCATATGTGTATAGACTATCGGCAGTTAAACAAGGTGACTGTTAAGAATAAGTATCCTCTCCCAAGGATCGATGATTTGTTTGACCAACTTCAAGGAGCGAGTTACTTCTCCAAGATTGACCTCCGGTCGGGTTATCAACAATTGAGGGTGAAAGAAAATGACAATCCGAAGATGGATTTTATAACTAGGTATGATCATTTTGAGTCTTTGGTGATGTCTTTTGGTTTGACTAATGCTCTGATGACATTTATGGATTTGACGAATTGGGTGTTTAGACAATACCTTGACACATTTATGAGTCTGTTCATTGATGACATATTGATCTATTCAAGGAGTGGGGACGATCACATCAATCATTTGAGGATTGTGTTGCGAATTCTCAAGGACCAACAACTCTTTGCAAAGTTTACCAAGTGTGAGTTTTGGCTAAGGTTCGTAGATTTTATTGGTCATGTTATTTCAAGTAAGGGTATTGAGGTAGATCTGAAGAAAATAGATGTGGTCAAGAGATGGCCTAGACCTCTATCCCCTTCAAATATTTGATGTTTCTAGGGTTTGGCTGGGTATTACCAAGTTTGTTAAGGGGTTTTCTTCTATTGCTTCTCCATTGACATCATTTACCCAAAAGAAAGCTAAGTTCATATGGTCCAAAGCATGTGAAAAGATCTTTCAGGAATTTAAGGATAGACTTACTTTCGCTCCAGTGTTAACTTTACCAGAATGGACTGATGTTTTTATGGTTTATTGTAATACCTCAAGAATTGGGTTAGGATGTGTTCTTATGCAAAATGGGAAAGTTATTGTCTATGCTTCAAGGCAACTTAAGATTCAAGAGAAGAATTATCCTACCCATGACCTAGAACTAGTGGCAGTTGTTTTTACCTTAAAGTTTTGGAGGCATGATTTGTATGGTGTTCATGTAGATGTTTTTATCGACAACAAGAATTTGCTATATGTGTTTGATGAAGAAGGATCTAAATCTGTGCCAAATAAGGTGGCTTGTGTTATTGAAGCATTATGATATGAATGTTCTTTATTACCCCGGAAAGGTAAATGTGGTGGCGAACACTTTTAGTCGATTATCTATGGGTAGTGTTGCTCACGTCGAGGATGATAAGAAGGAGTTAGTTGGAGATGTTCATACATTGGCCCGGTTGGGTGTTCAGCTAGTGGACTTACCAAAGGTGGTGTTATGGTTAATAATGGCTTACAATCGTTATAGTGGCGGATGGGAAAGCCAAGCAAAGTCTTGATCCGACTTTTGTCGAATTAAAAGATGAGGTTCTTAAGAAATCCGTTGAGGCTTTCTCCCAAGGGAAAGATGGAGTACTTAGACATTAAGGTCGGTTATATGTTTTTAATCTTAATGACTTGAGGGAGAAAATCTTGTAAGAAGCCCACAATTATCGGTTTCCATTCACTGGGAGCCACCAAGATGTACCGTGATTTGTGGAAGGTCTATTGGTGGAATGGAATGAAAAAGGATATTGCAAAATTGGTGGCTAAGTGTCCTAATTGTCAACAAGTGAAACTTGAGCATCAGAAACAGGGAGGTTTATCCCAAGACAGTATCATTCCTACTTGGAAGTGGGAAGATTTTAATATGGACTTTGTTGTTGGTTTGCCTCTCACCCGGTGAGAGCATGACTCGATTTGGGTTATTGTAGATCAAATGATGAAATCGACTCATTTCATTCCATCAAAGTTTCTTATTTGCTAGAGGATTATGCTAAGTTTTACTTTAGAGAAATGGTACAGTTCCATGGAGTGCCTTTATCCATTATCATTGATCGTCGTACTCAATTCACTTCTCAGTTTTGGAAATACTTCCAAAACGGTCTTGGTACCCATGTTAAGCTTAGTACGACATTTTATCCACAAACAGATGGGCAAGCGGAGCGTACTGTCCATACTTTGAAAGATATATTGAGAGCGTGTGTGATTGACTTCCAGGGTAATTGGGATGATCATTTGCCTTTGATTGAGTTTGCATAAACAATAGTTATCACTCAAGTATTGGTATGGCTCTATTTGAGGCATTGTATGGTAAGAGGTGTCTATCTCCTATTGGTTAGTTTGATGTGGTTCAAGTTGCCTTAATAGGTCACGAGTTCGTACATGACGCCATCGAGAAAATTTGGCTTATTAGTGAAAGGTTGAAGACGGCTCAAAGTTGGCAAAAGTCATATGCCGATGTGAGAAGAAGAGATCTTGAGTTTGATGTTAATTATTGGGTTTATTTGAAAATCTCGCCTATGAACGGTTTAATGAGGTTTGGCAACAACGGGAAGCTTAGTCCTTGAAATGTAGGCCCATATCATATTTTGAAACGTATTGGGAAGGTTACTTATGAGCTTGATTGTCCTATTGAATTGGCGATGGTGCATCCGGTTTTGCATATCTCTATGTTGAATAAATGTGTTGGTGACCCGACATCTATAGTTCCCTTAGAAGATTTGGGAGTTAAGGAGGATATTTCTTATGTAGAAGATTCGGTTGTGATCTTAGACATGCAATTTAAGAAATTGAGAAATAAAGAAATTTCTTCTGTGAAAGTGTTATGGAGGAATCAATTAGTTGAGGGTGCTACTTGGGAGGCCGAGAACTATATGATGTCCCATTATCCTCATCTTTTTCCTTGTATCCCTACTGTAGCTTGAGGTTTTAACTTCCGCTTAGTTTACTCTTTTGGTGTCATGTGTCTTATATATTCCCATGATTTCCTCATTTATGCAAGTTTATGAAAAAGCTTAAGATTTGAGAAAATGATGAGTCAACTTGATTGATTTCTTCATATTTATGTGCATATGAGTATGAGTTGCATATAGACTTCATGATATGATCTTTTCAGCATGCTTTAGCTTTTAGTTGATGTTTCCTCCTCGGATATGTGCATTTAAGAAATCGCATGCTTGTTGGGCTGCTAGATTTAAGTTCTTCTATTTCATGTGTTGTCTAGAATTCCATTCGAGGAAGAATGTTCCAAAGGGGAGATAATGTAAAACCTCAGAATTTAGAAGTCTAGAAAAGGAGCCAAGTGGGAGGTTACCAGCCCATAACTGAGCCATGCACCCTTCATGGAGACTTTCACGAGCTGTGAAGGGCACCACGACTCATGGTGGTGTTCGTGGCTACCTTCCAGTTCTTGGCCTAGAGGGGCTCCCCTACCACCAGCCCTTAAACGGATCGTGGAAAGCCTTACCCCCCGTTGTGGTGGTCGTGAAGAGGAGGCAGGATCCACCTCAAGGCCAGTTGTAACGACCCTAAAAACGAACTAGTGAAACTAGAGCCTCACATGTGAGTTTGGAGTTGAGAACTTGATGAAATGATGAGAAATGACAGTGACGTCCGGAAACTAGTCGTTCGAACTAGTGAGTTGTAAGGGTCTTGTCGTTGAAGTTTGGAGTGTTGTTTAAGGACTTAAGGGGTTGATTAGCTAGTTGATTAATCACCTTTATAAGGTAGCAAGACCTTAAGCTAGGTCATGAAATCATTTAGAACCGAGACCCTCAAAACAGCCCCCTAAAAACAGTTTTTAGTTTTAAGTTAGGAGTGAGGGTCAACTTTAAATGGTCATATCTTTTAGCTCAAAATGAATTAGGTCGACCATTACCTATACAATTAAAGGTATCTGAGTTCTCTTTCCAACGACACCGAGTTTTCCTTTTTCCGATCTCGGAGTAAAAAGTTATGCCCAAAATA
>NW_006239024.1:968675-974247 GCF_000226075.1 Solanum tuberosum | reverse complement strand
TAAGTAAACTATGACTAACAAAAGCGAAATTCAACTCGACTTAAAATTCTCAAGTAACACCACTTTCCGACAGCGGCACCATTTTGATGTTTGCGTAATCAATGACACATCTTACAGTTCGAGTGTCTACAATTGTGCAATAGTATAGTAACCCAACCAAGAGTTGGGGTCGTGTCCCATGGGAATGGTTTTGAGAATTTATAGAAAATTAGAATTTCATTCTAATTAGTCTTAGCTAAAGACATTAACGATTTGAGAGGGAGATTCTTGGGATGTGACCGCAATACGGGTTAATCTAAATTATTGGGTACATGCTTTCGATAGAAAATTTATAGAGTAATAGTGACTAGGCTAAGCTTTATGTGGGAATAAGTTCTCTCTCGAGCAACTTACCCTGTTTCAAATGGGTTCCTCTCGGACACCCACTTGCCGCATGAAGACTAGCCTAAGCCTTACCCCACTCACTTTCTCGAGCTGAGTGTTAGGATATGGGACTAGGGCCCATAGGTGTGGTCCGTGATGGCTCCCAAAAAGGGTCCAAAAAGGGATGGACCTACAGCCTGAACCAACGGACCGTTGGTGGGATCATGGTTTGTGGTCAAGGGCCCATGGTCCAGAACCCTAGGATCGAGTCACTAACCACGAACGACGGTCATGCAGGATGGCCCGTCGTCTTGACTACGGTTTGTCGGTCGTGGTCGTGGGTCAGCAACAAGCAGTTATTTTTAAGGGGCAGTTGGGTCTTTTCCTAATTAATTAACTCCTATACTATGTCATTTTTACTATGTTTAGGACCCCTATATAAGTCCTTTTACCCCTAAATTTTCCAATAGAAATCATTCTCTCCAAACTTACAAAAAAGAAGAACTCTCAAATATTTCTCTCTCTAGAACTTGAAGAAGAAGAAGGATTCACCTAGGGTTTCAAGCTAAAGTCTCCATTCCTCCATTAAAGATTAGCAATTGGATTCAAGGTATGAGAGGTTTAATCCATGGATTCCATCCATCCATGGAGTTCCCAAATCCTTCTATTTCAAAGTTAGAATTCCCCAATTGAGTTAGGGTTTTTCTTCAATTACAATGGGTTCTTATGATTATTGATTTAAATGATTGAATTATGATCTTCTATATATAAATTGATCAAATACTATGGTTTTATGATGTTTTTCCCAATGAACCCCTGTAATCCCATGTTTTCATGTTACGATCATATAATGTGGGATTTTGATTACGAAGGACGATTTTTGTGAAATTAAGCATGTATTGATAGATTTACATCATTATATGATGAAATCCATAAGTAAACCATTTTTCTAAATATTGATGATTGAAAGTGGGTTTTGAGTCTTGAAAGGTAAATTATG
The DNA here is from genome assembly GCF_000226075.1 of Solanum tuberosum. NCBI lineage: Eukaryota > Viridiplantae > Streptophyta > Magnoliopsida > Solanales > Solanaceae > Solanum > Solanum tuberosum. The sequence goes on along the minus strand of NW_006239024.1, from coordinate 972,884 downwards.
GTACGATCCATGTTCTTCTAAAAGCTATGAAAATGTTTAAGGATGCTTTGAGAGTAAAGTATCAATAATTGTGCTAATGTTGGTTATTGAAAGGATTTTCTCATAAACACGTGAAAGCATGATGTGAAAGGTTTTATCACATATTAAGGATTCTAAGGTTGAGAGATTTTCTGACCTAAATGAATCAATGATAAGGAGCTATCCTAATGACTTAGCTTCGATTGGCAAGATGACATGCCTTTCCATGAATAATGAGAATAAGTAAGAAAAGACTATTCCGTGCGATTTATGCTTAGCACCCAGAGGATATTGATATTGAGATTGAAGCTCTTCCATTAGTAGAGGTCGGGTTTCTAAAACCAATCTCATGAGATGGAAGCTTTCTTGTTAATATAAGTCGGGTTTATAGTAGCAATCTCCTTATTCCTTAACTATGTGCCCCTATAGGCTAATATCTAGTGGATCCACTTAAGATAGAAGTTCATGGTCCTTACCTTGGCAAGTAAGAAAACCCTTTTCGGTATGGGAGACACTGGGGGATCATATTATATCTCACATGGTATCTATGTCGGTTAAGGCTAATTCCCCACATTAACAATGAACTAAGGTTACTTAAGGAGTATCGCATATGTGTTCAAAGGTTTTAAAGATCTTAGCTTGCATTGACCATGTTTTTATGAAGTATGTTTTCTAACTTTCTTATACATGTTTTAGCTTGGTCAATTGCATGTTTATGAAATGTCCCGTTTAATCTTGATTTAAATGTTTTATGCATGACTATCTGATATTCAGGGTTCTCAGTTCCTTGGCTAGAGATTGGTTTGGTTGATTCCCGAGCTTGGTGAGTCCTCATGGTTCGAGGAAGGATTTCCATTGTTTAGTTTTTGACTTGTATTTCAATTTTGGACATGATGTATGGGCTAGGCCCAATTTCATTCTATTGTATTAGATGGCTATTGAGACAAAGAGTTATAGACTTCCTCTTTTCTTTTATTAAAAACTATTGGACTTGAAATGTGTTTTAATCTCTTATGTTCTATTTCTTATGTTATGAATGCTAAGTGGCTTGTATGGGGCCTTTCGGTGTCTTATAAGCCATGTTACATCTAGGGGGTACCCCTGGGTCGTGACAAATTTGGTAATCAGAGCACAATAGGTTTAGAAGGGTCCTAGAATGTCTCTTAAGCCACGTCAAGTAGATTCTTGTTCATAAGTGTGAAGCGCGCCACATTTATGAATGAGAGGCTACAAGATGTTTAGGAAATTCCACTTCTTTCATTATTCTTAAGTTGTGCGATAGAGTTTATCAGACTCCACTTGATATTTTCTTGAGTCCAACGGCAGTCCAGGTCGAGCTCGCCGACCTCTTCGGTGAGTCGCCGACTGGACTCTTGGCTCGCCAAAATTTATATTTCAAACACATTCCACACTTCAACCTTCACAATCAACAACCATTATTCCCAAAAACAAACAAAAAGAAATAAAAACTTGGGTTGCCTCCCAAGAAGCGCCTTAGTTAACGTCGTGGCATGATGCATGTACCTAATCAAGCCTCACTCTTGGGGTTTGCCATAGTATCACTAGGCATCCCTCCTTGGTGTCTCGAGTAGAGACGAGATAACATAGGACCCATTTGGGTCTTTAGTAGCTTATAGATATGGAATGAGAAGCAGTCATCTGATTTAGCATTGAGGCATTCTCTTTTATCTCTTTCAACACTCTGTCGTGTTCTTCGACTTTGTGGAGAATGAGTGAGAGTGTCTCTTATATCTGTCCACTCTAATAATTCTTGGGCTTTCTACACTCATGAAGGGGAATGTACCTATCTTTCTTTTTGTACAGTACTTCAAATTCCATGATCTTGCTGGCAAAGAGATCCAGTTGGGTCAACATTTTGGCCAGATTCTAGTCCCTTTCTTGTTCATTGTTGGTCTGAGTCATGCGATCGAGGAGTTGGGATACTATTGCATAGGGTTCTCGCAGTAGACCACCCGGAGAGAGTTGGTCAGCCACTCCTCTGTTCTCAGGACCAAGACCTCTATATAAACAGTCCAGTAGCATCTTATTTGGGATTCCATGGGTTGGGCATTGCAGCAATAGTGTCTTAAATCTTAGCCACAACTCATAGATTGTCTCACCCTCCAAGTGCTTGAAATTTAGGATGTTATCCCAAAGACTCATCATCTTTGAAATAGGGTGGTCCACCTGGTTACCGTTGCTACCATATACACTAATTTCCTCTTTTTTAAGCAACACAAAAACCAAAACTAAAAGTAAGTAGATTCAACTGTGACTAACAAGAACACAATCTAACTTCACCTAAAGAATTTCAAACGACACCACTCCCCGGCAGTGGCGCCATTATGATTATTAATGTTTCAAAGACACTTCATCCAATTCTAAGCGTCAACGGTCATTAATCAGTATATAACCCAACTAAATGAGTTGGGGTCGAATCCCACAAGGAGTGGTACATGTTTTTGATTCAATTGGGAAGTAGAAATGCAGTCAAATCAGTCATAGGAATAAAAATTGTCGAATAAAAATATCATTCAAATCATGGGGTGACACGAGTGTCAAATGGGGGTTTTGGTTTTGATTATCAACTACAAATAACAGTCACAAGCAATATGAATTAACAATAAAGAGACGGATTCTTGGGATGTGATCGATTATAGGCTAATATATGGGTAATTCCAACTATTAGTAAAATAGCTAGATATTGGTGAGTAAGCTAGGCTATAATGGAGATAAACTCTCTCTCGAACAATTTACCATGAATCAAGCTGATTTCTCTCGAACATCAGCATGCATACAAAATAAGAGCAGCCCACACTTTAGTCCATTCACTGTCTAGAGCTAAATGTGTGGGAAAGGGTTTAGGATTCACACTCTCGAGCTGAACCCATGTCAACCCAATTCCCACAAACCATCGATCAAAAACCTAGTTCTAAAACCTTTCTCTCGAGCAAGCCAAGAACATAAAGGTAGAACTGCATTTGCAACTACAATTCTTAAATTAAACCACAATTAATGATTAAACTCACTTCTAAAAAGCATTTAAGCTAACAATTAGCAATACCCATAAGCTAAATCAGCCCATAATCACATAATCACACCCCAAGAATTGGTGTTTTAGCTAGACATTGTTAAAAGATAAAAACAGTTACCAAATTGAGTTTCCATCAACTGGGTAAGAGTGATTTCGTCTTTACAATGTTACAATTTGATGAATGTCAAAGACCCACTTCCAATTTCTCAAAAGTGAATTTCTTCAATCCCTCGAAGCTAAGGAAAACTAGAGAAAATTGTCTCAAAATTCTTCTCAAGAGTATTTGATAGCTAAAACATTATTTGATAGCTCCCAGATATAAAACTAAATGTTAAAAAATGTAGTTATAGTTGCCAAAAATGTGCTGCGAATAGTCACTAGGAGAAGTAAGCTGGGCTCGCCGAACCACAATAGTCTCAATATGAAAATAAAAGACATAAAGGAAATTTGGTTGTTGTCCTTGAAGCTATGAGGACTCACCAAGATCTTCAACTCCTTAGATCCTTAGGAAACCTAGCTTCAAGATAGCACTCAAGTATCCAAACCCTACTGTAACACCCCGACTTTTCAAAATGTCTAAATTAACCCGTATCTTCGTGGAAAGTCAAGGAGGGTGAGTAATAAATTAAAAATGATATGGTATTTCATATTTTAAGTTTTCAAGGGTTGTATCTCAAGTTTTGAAGTTAAGTAAGTGGCAAAATAAAAGTTGGCGGAAGTTATCGTAAGTTACTTTTTTTAAGATTTCTCTGAAATTTGGGTCAAATGTCTCGGAGGTTTTCTCCCAATCTATAAAAATTTATGGGGCCCACGTCCTATCGAATCGAAGGTCTATGAGTCTAGTTTCCAACGCATTAAACCGTTTATTCATACGACTTTAGAATAGAGAGATATTTGTGTTTTTGTGGGACTGCACAAGCAGGCACGTGAGGTGGGGCCCTAGATCGGTGGAACTTTACATATATCTTCTTCTTCGAATATTTTCTTCATTTTTAGCTAAGAACCAGAAAAAAATAGAGACACCCATTTCTAGAATCAACTAAGGTATATATTTTCTCGATGTAAGTCCTTGACGAAAGTTTTCTACGCGTTGGGCTCATCATCGTGGAAATTTGTTTTATCAATTTCGTAGCATATCACACTTTAGTGTTGGGACA
>NW_006239024.1:967067-968651 GCF_000226075.1 Solanum tuberosum | reverse complement strand
AGTGCTCCCGGGTCGTGACAGTAGCATATCACACTTTAGTGTTGGGATAGCAAGGGTATTCTAGCTTTTATAAGCAGTAAATAGCAATTTGCGACGGAAATACATATCTTTTATCGTATTGTCATGGTATCTTTTATTTTTGTGTGTTGATTATGATCCTACCTTGTTATAGTATCAAGGGAGTTATGAGTAAAAGTCGTTAGGCCAGAAATACATATCTTTTATTGTATTGTCATGGTATCTTTTATTTTGTGTGTTGGTTATGGTCCTACCTTGTTGTAGTATCGAGGGAGTTATCAGTAAAAGTCGTTACGCCACGTGAATTTAGCAAAAAAAGGTATGTTAAGACTATTCCCTACTTACGGCATGTTCCTTAATATACTTGATATACTTGTAGCCGTTATTGTTGATTATTGGTTGCTCGAGTTGATATAATCCTCCCTTGTCTGGATTCTTATTCAGTTTGTAGCGCCCCTATGTTGGACACGACTTAGAGGCTATTTGTATAGGGTGCTTATAACTAAATTGCTTGCTTTTAGAGATTGGATCGTTATTGTTTCCCTTTGGGCTATTGTGGTTAGCTCCAGGAATGTGATCTATGCCTAGAAGGGCTATGTTCTATCTACTGGGCTATATGGATGCCTAAAAGGGCTATGAGTTGCCTACTGGGCTATATTGAATTTATGCCTAGAAGGGCTATGTTCAGCCTATGGGGCTAAATGGATAACTAAAAGGACGATATGTTGTCTATGGGGCTATATTGATGCCTAGAAGGGCTATGAGTTGCCTATAGGGCTATATTGACGCCTAAGAAGGCTATGGGCTTCCTATATGGCTATATTGTTGCCTAAGAAAGCTATGAGTTGTCTATAAGCTATGTTGATGCCTAAGAGAGCTATGTGCTACCTACGGGGCTATATTAATGCCTAAGAGGGCTATGTGACTGCCTAGGGGGTACGGGACTACCGATAGGGGTATATAGGCTGATTGGCCTATGTGATTGCCTACAGGGTTAAGGGACTATCGATAGGGATATATAGACTGATTGGAACCTTCCGGGCTTATGGGGGCCTGAGTAGGTGGTCTTGTGTGTTGTTTGTACCTGCCGAGCTTATGGGGGCTCTGTTAGGTTGTTGTTTTATTATTTTTGATAAGTTTAGATTTAGGAGTAGGACAGTACACTTATCTTATCCTCGATTTATTTATCGGATTATTCCAGTATATTAGGATACTTGATCACAGCCTATTGCCTTTCATACTCCGTACATTATTTTATACTGACGCCCAATTGCCTGGGGGCACTGCATTCATGCATGCAGGTCCTGAACGTTGCATTCATGCATGCAGGTCCTGACAGACGACTGAGTAGACCTCCTCAGCAGTAGGATTAACTTTTATCTGATTGGCTAGCCCCTTTCCTCCGGAGCTGCCAGAGTTTTCCTCCGGAGCTGGCAGTGTTTGGAGGTTTGTTAGATTTTGTTGTACATATTTTTATGGGTAGGCTGGGGCCCTGTCCCACCAATCTTTACTACTCTTAGAGGCTTGCAGACTAGTGTGTGGGGTGTATAGCTACGTTATGGCCAT
>NW_006239024.1:966883-966981 GCF_000226075.1 Solanum tuberosum | reverse complement strand
TTTTAGTTTTGGTATAGATATCATGGTGGCCTCGACGGCCCAATCAGGACTTCTATGATAGTTGGCTATTTATTTCTATGATCTCCTGGGAGTAGCTG
>NW_006239024.1:933895-966783 GCF_000226075.1 Solanum tuberosum | reverse complement strand
TAAAGGTTTTCATGTTGATATTGTTTAAAGGTGATACAGGAAGCAAATGTGACACCAACGTAATACTTAGGAGTTTATATGACTCAGTAAGCATTTTGACATCTCAAATTGAAGCACATATTAAGTGAAGACATTTAACATTAAGCCAAGATATTTGAACTCTATATGATAACCAAATACTCACTAACTAATATCAAATACAAGGTATACATGAACGTGGAACCAAGGCAGAACATGGGCAGATTCAACTTAAGGACGGATACATATTCCAAGAAGTACATATAAAATGTACAATAGACCAAGTATGGATCTTGTGAGGCAACATTATAGTCTAACACAATAGGAGTAATAACTAATAAAGGGAAAATATGAACATGTGAAAAGATGACATATATGACGGAATAGAAAATTGAAGCAAGTTGGCAAGATATAGGCAGATTGTATATCCAACATATAAACATATGTACCATGTGTAATCTTGGTTATGTGCATGTTAATACTTGGTAGAGTAAGCACATACATTTAGTAATAAACTCATATTAGAGTACTCACTTTAATGCTATAGGAAGTAGGAACTGCATATATGGATCAGTCACTATCAAGGGCACTTAGAAAGCTTACTTTGTAATACAAGTGTTGGATTCATGCTAAAGAAATAGGAAATCAAATAGCCTTACATACCATGCTATATAATTCAAAAAGTATGCCTTAAGCTCCTTCTCTACAGATTACTAATCTACAATAAAATAAGTTGTAAGACTAGTATTAGTAGCTAATCAATCAATTTGAGCTACTTGATCTCTCCAAAATAGTAACCAAGCAGTAAGCATGTAATTTATCTAGCCAATCTTTTCTTTCATTCCCTTTCCCTTTAATCATATACTGTACAACCTTCATATCAGGTCTTCCCCAAAACTCCTTGCAATATTTATGTCCTTTAACGTCTCCAAACTTCCCCGCACATCCAGTAACATGCCTTATTATACATACATAAAACAATCTTTAAACATAATAATGTAACAGAAGCAATATGAATCATGGTTTCTGATCACCAGCACTTGAAGAGCTAATATTACTTTTGAAATGCTCAAACAAGCTCATAACTAAATTTGAAGGGGATTCCTCTCCATGGCTGTCCCAAGATGTACTAACAACCAGAACATCCTCCCCAATAATACACCATGTATAAGGAACATTTTCAACTCAATTACACATACCAAATGTCCTAATTAACTCAAGAACAAGAGGGAGAAAATTACAGTAGCTTACCTTGCTGGACAGAACTACCACTTGCTTAGACTTGGATTCTTCAAGGTAAAGGTTGTACTCCTCAACTTGTCTTAACTTATATCTTCCAATAGCTTGAAATACCTAACATTCAAGAATGCTAATGGTATTTAATGGTTGTTGTATGAATCTAAGAGAGAGAACAGAGAAAGCTCTAGAAATCAGATTTTTTTGTCAAAGTAAAAATGGTTGGAAAAATCTGATATCAATCCCTTTAAAAGGACCTGTTTTGTCCGTCTTTCTCACTCATTTTGGGCCATAAATTATCAAGTAGGTGATCCACCTACTTGGACTTTTCACTTGGGCCTTTTTGGACTTACGCATATTGGGCCTTAGCTGTCCATTTTCCCCTTATTCTTCTATTCAACTTGGGCCAGATTAATGAAAGTAGGTGGTAGTGTACTTGGCCCAATAACATGGTCAAAAAAGTCTTAGTAGGTGATGCACCTACTTATTCCGTTGGGATGGTCAACAGGTCAAAGCAGGTGATGCACCAACTCGTCACCTACTAGATTAAGTTTAGTCAAGCAGGCACCTCAATATTTTATTCCATTTCTAGACTTTAATATCTTTAACTTAACTTAAAACTTATATACACTATGTCACTTTAAACCTTAGACTCAAATACCACCTTATGATCTCAAGTTTAAATACTTCCATCGATTTCAACTTAATCGGGTCACATCAAAATCTACAGACAGTTCACTTTAAACCTATTCTATTGTCACTAGTAGCATAGGAAACCGAGTCCATAACTATACCACAAGAAAATTTATAAGAGTCATATAAATAGAACTAGTACACGTAGAATACGGGGTGCTACAAAGACTCACTAGAATAGCCACTGCCCAAGGATCACGGGCAAGAACACGGCCAGCAGTCTTGACCATGGCTCATGAAGTCCAGTCGTGCTGCCTGGAAGTAGGCTTCCTAGTAAGGTGTCTTTTAGTAAATTCCTTTTTAGTTGGTTTTAAGTGGGGGTCGATTTATATGGACTTTATAAACCTATATAAACTATTTTAAGTCATTAACCACCCCAACTAAGTTATTAATTCCAAAACCCAAAAAGATCCCAAAGTTCTTCATCTCAAAAATCCTCTCTCTAGAAAACTCAAGACTTGAAGAAGAAGATAGAGCTTGAAGCTTAGGTCAAGAACAATATTTCATTGTTGCAAGCTTGTGTAATGGCTTTGAATAAAGGTATGATAGCTTATTCATCTATGGATTCTTCCATCCATAGAGCCCCTTAGATTTCCCCCAATTGTGAAGATAAAACCCAATTCTAGCTAGGGTTTCTTCCTATGTTATGGGTAGTGTTTGAGTATGATTCCAAATTGAGTGGATAATACTTGTTTATGATTGTTATAGTATTGATTCATGATATTATGATGATATTACATGTTTTTCCATGGTTAACCCTAGTCTAATTGATGAAATTTAATTATGTGGGTTTATGCCATGAAAGGTGAAATTGAGGATTCATAGGTGATCTTCTAGAATTGATGTTGTGAGTAGTAATTGTTCAAGATTAGGAACATATAGACATGAATTGAATTAGTTTGTAGTATAAATTATGGATCATGACTAGTAATGATTGAGATTGAATCTCTATGGTGATTTTATGTTAGAATTGCTTAAGAATGAAGCTTGTGACCATATTACCTTGTGATCTATATGTGAATGGTGATTAGGTTGTTGTTGTGGGTTGATTGAAAGGTTATTCTCATGAACTCATAATGAACTTAACTTGAAAGATGTTCTCACATAGTAATGGTTCTAGGGTTGAAAGGCTTTTCTCATATAATAGAACCTAAGTTTAAAGTTCCTTCAAACCTAGGTAATGGATGGTTATAGTTGCTAACAAATGGTCTAAAAGAGGTATTTTAATGAATTAACATGGATTGGTTGTCAATAACATCTTCCATGAAAATTGAGTCGAAGTAGAGACTTAATAATTATCTTGTGGGATATAGGTCTGGCACCGAGTGGATATTGGAATGAGATGGAGGTTCCCACCTAGTTGAGTTTGGGCTTCCAACATGGTAATTGTCACCTAGTAGAGTCTGGATTTCCCAAAGTATGTCTCATGAGATGGAAGACTTCACCTAGTAGAGTTTTGGGTTTTTAGTAGCAATCCCTGTATCCCATAACTACGTGACCCGCAAGAAAGTTTGAAAGTGGATCCAACGAAGCTAACAAACCGGTTATACCTTAAGCAAGTGGACAAACCCTTGACGGTGTGGGTAACATCGAGAGGGATCATGTGATAGCTCATATGTTCTCATGTCGGTTAAGGCTATATCCAAACTACAACAAGGTTAGTAGTGAACTAAGATTATGCTTGAAGAAGCATCTCCTAGAGTTCAAACGTAATGGACTAAGATTATGCTTAAGGAAGCATTTCCTAGAGTCCAACACCATTAATGAACTAAGATGTACTTGAAGAAGCATCTCCTAGGGTTCAAACTTAATGAACTAAGACTATGCTTATGGAAGCATGTCCTAGAGTTCAAAACAATGATGAACTAACAAATACTTAAAGAAACATCTCCAAGTGTTAAAAAGAATTAATGGACTTAGACATGATTAAGGAAGTATTTCATAGGGTCCATCTTAATAATGAGTTTAGACATGCTAAATAAGTGTCTCATAGGGTTCAACCTAATAATGAACTAAGATGGGCTTAAAGGAGTACCTGATAGAGTTCTAAGGTTTAAAGAGATGGATTAGTTTCCAACTAAGAAGTATGAGGATGAGGACCTAGAAGTGGTACTTAGTATGAATGGTATTATGGGATGTCATTCATGCATTGCAAAAGTATGCATTAAATTCATTCAAGAAAGTGTTCTCTTATATGATGTATGTTTAGATATGACTGTGCTAGAGTTGCCTTCCTTGTTAGTATTGGCTAAAGGTGAGAGATTCCCTTGGTTATGGGAGTTAAGCTAAAAGATGAGATCCTAAGGTGATTAGTATAATGGACTAAGGTGGTACTTAGTGTGAGTGGGATTATGGGGTCTTACTCATGCATTGCACAAGTATGACTTGAAGCTACTTATGAAAGCTTAAGACTTTCCTATGTATATAGACTATCTTAATGATGACTAAACGGGATACTTAGCTTGGATAGGATTATGGGGTCTTATTCATGCATTGCACATGTATGTTTTGAGGTTACTTGAGAAGTAGTTCTCTTATGATATTAAAGACTAAGGGTTGAATAAGTCTTATATGATGCGTGTTTTGGAGACTTTGCTTTTTGTTATGATATTGTCTCTTATGCTTATAGTTTATGTTTCATGAAGTATTTCTTATGCTTGTGGATTATGCTCATGTTGACAAACCTTTATGTTATGCTCTTATGATATTATGCTAGCTATCATATTTAGTACTTTTGTACTAACATATACTTCGCCTACATTCTAATCAAATGTAGGGTTCGGAGATTGAGTTCCATTCCTCAGGATAGGTTTCTAAGGAGCAAAGTAGTTGAAGACTTGGTGAGTCCTTATAGCTTCGAGGAAAAAACCCGCTATTTCCTTCATGTCTTTTATTTACATGTTTTGAGACTATTGTATGCGCTATGTCCCAAAAGTTTGTTCAAAAGTTGTATTAAATGGTTTGAGACAAAGTGTACAAAAAACTTTTGTTTGCTTTTATAAAAGACTTTGTTTGTATGGATAATGTTTTTAAAATTTCCATACTTTTCTATTATCTTATGTTATGATATGCTAAGGGCTTGTATGAGATCCCTTTGGGGTCAAGTAGGCTATGTTACATCTAGGGTGTACCCCTTGGTCGTGACAAACTTGTTAATCAAAGCACAAGGTTTAGAATGATTCTAGGATTATCTCAAACAACGTCTAGTAGAGTATTGTTCATAAATGTGAAACGCGCCACATTTATGTATAGGAGGCTATTGGATGTTTAGGAAACTTCACTTCTTCATTCTCTAAGTCGTGCCATAGAGTTTGGCTCTTGTAGGTCTTTCTTCTAATCCATGCCCTATGGTTTTTCAGGGTATGGCTAATACAATGGCAAATGCTAGGAGAGATGAGAAAGGCAATGTGAATCAAGAGGTTCCTCTCCAAGTTCCACCCCAAGTCCCTCCTCAAGCAAATCAAGCTCCGATAGATCCTCTGTCTATGGCAGATCTAGAGATTAGGTCGGCTCTTCTAATATTAACTCAAGCCATGACGGCTCAAGCTCAAGTGGTGACAATTAAAGCCGAAGCCATGACGGCCGAAGCCAATAGATATGTTGGGCCTCGTATGAACCCAATATGAATTCCACGGCTTCTAGATTGAGGGATTTCTCTAGGAAGAACCCTCACAAATTTCTTGGCTCCAAAGTGGAAGAGGATCCCCAAAGGTTTATCAATGAGGTTTGCAAAGTGCTTAATACAATGGGGGTGTCTTCGGAGGAAAAGGTGTAGCTAGCCTCCTACCAACAAAAAGATGTGGCTCAAGTTTTGTATGAACAATGGAAAGGTGAGAGACCCGTAGGAGCAGGCCTGATAGGATGGGAATCGTTTAAATTGGAGTTTCTTGCTAGGTTATTTCCCTGAAGTCGAAGGAAAGAAAAATGTAAGAGTTCATAAACCTTCAACGAGGGGGTATGAGTGTGAAAGAGTATGCTCTAAATTTCACCCAACTATCCAATTATGCTCCAACCATGGTGGCAGATTTGAGGGCTAGAATGGATAAATTTGTGATGAGGGTGTCAGAATTAGGAGTCAATAAATGTCGTTCGGCAATGCTTATCCCAAGTATTAATATTTCAAGTCTTACGGTCCATGCCTAACAAATTGAGCAGCAAAAACTCAAGAAAATGAATAAGGAGGTGGAAAGAGCTAAAACGGTGATGGGAACTTCCACAATGATAGATCTGAAGGATCTAGTCAACATAGGACCCAACAAGAGCTTCCCAACCAAGAGAGGGTGTCTAACCCTAAGCATCAAATAGGGAGTAATAGTGAATCTGTGTTGCTTAAGCCTACTTGGACTAAGTGTGGAAGGAAGCATTATGGTAGGTGTCTAGCCGGAAATGATGGTTGTTATGGTTGTGGTAATGAGGGTCACAAGATGAGAGGTTGTCCAATACTTAGGGCTAGAGGGATAGAGGCAAAGAAAGCTTCTTTTAGTGTTCCGGATTCCAATCCTCGCAAGAGAAAATAGGCTCTAGGTTCTCCAAGCTAGTGGTGAACAAGAGTATCCCCCGGATGTGACTACCGGTATGTGCTTTACACTTTATTAGATTTCAGATTTGTCTTTTTGTTTCTTGATATGTTAGCCTTTAAAGTTGTCTTCAGTATGAATGATGTTTAGAAGAATTTTAATGGGCTTACTCCCAAGGAGGAGATGGTGTGCCTATATAGTAAGGTTACTGTGCGTTTATGTGTTGCCATGATTTCCTTATATGCATGTTCATGAAAAAGTTTAGGTATTGATAGATATGACTAATATGCATTGTTTTACCTCTTGTTGTAGTGCATTGAGTAGAGTTGCATATGGACTTCATGAGATGAATATTATCATGCCTTAGTTTTAAGTTGAAAGATTCTTCCTTGAATAGATACTTTGAGAATAATTGCATATACGCTCTATGAGTTTATGTTGAGCATGTTTAACTAGGATATGGTAGTTCCTCCTTTAATATGAGTACATACATAATTTCATGCATTTTAGGTTGTTAGATGTAGTTCCTACTCCCTTGTGTTGCATTGAGTATGTTCAGTTTGGAGTTTAAGTTTTCCTCCATGGTTGTGTGCATTTAGATATGTTGCTAGTCTAGATTCGTGACCTTAAGAAGTTCCTAGAGTGTCATTCGAGGAAGAATGTTCCCAAGGGGGAGATATTGTAATACCCCGGCAACTAGTAGACTAAACTAGAGCCCTATGTTGGGGTTATAGAATTTGAAGGGTTAGAGTCTTAGATAAGACTTCCCGTACATAGAATTAGGGGTTTAGGGGTTAAAATTCAAGGCACGTGTTACACCCCATGGTTTGGAACACCATCTAGAGTTTAATTGAGGGTAACAAGGGCAAGTGCCAAGGCAAAAGGGCAAAGCCTAAGCCAAAGGCCAAGGCTGCCCCAACCTTGGCAAGGCACTGCCCCAAGTTCATGGCCATCTTCACAACCATTGGTCTTGAGCACGGTTTGTGGGAGGCCTCGTGAAGGTCCTTTAGCATGGTGGGAGGCAAGATCTTGGGACAAGGCCACTGGACCATAGACCACGGGCCACTTCACAGTTAGTGGTGAAGACCACAACACGTGGGAACTCTTGTAGTCATGCCTTAGATTTGTGGAGGAGAAGACTCAATTGCCAAGGGACCACGGGCAGGACCACTGCCAGTGGTCATGACCACGGCTCGTGAAGTCCAGTCGTGGTGCCTAGAAGTAGGTTGCCTAGTGAGGGGTCTTTTAGTAAATTCCTTTTCAGTTGGTTTTAAGTGGGGGGTGTTTTATATGGAATTTATACACCTATATAAACTATTTTATGTCATTAACCACTCCAACTAATTCATTAATTCCAAAATTCTTCATCTCAAAAATACTCTCGCTAGAAAACTCAAGACTTGAAGAAGAAGATAGAGCTTGAAGCTTAGGTCAAGAGCAAGACTCCATTTTTGCAAGCTTCTATAAGGTCTTTGAATCAAGGTATGATAACTTATGCATCTATTGATTCTTCCATCAATAGAGCCCCCTATATTTCCCCCAATTGTGAAGATAAAACCCAATTGAAGCTATGGTTTTTTCCTATGTGGTGGGCAGTGTTTGAGTATGATTCCAATTGAGTAGATAATACTTGTTTATGATTTTTATTATTGATTCATGATATTATGATGCTATTACATGTTTTCCATGGTTAACCCTCATCTAATTGATGAAATTGAATTATGTGGGTTTATGGCATGAAATGTGAAATTGAGGATTCATAGATGATCTTCTATAATTGATTTTGTGAGTAGTAATTGTTCAATATTAGGAACATATAGATATGAATTGAATTAGAATGTAGTATAAATGATGGATCATGACTAGTAATGATTGAGATTGAATCTTTATAGTGAATTTTGGTTAGAATTGCTTAAGAATGAAGTTTGTGACCATAATACCTTGTGATCTAGATGTGAATGGTGATTAGGTTGTTGTTGTGGGATGATTGAATTGTTATTCTCATGAACTCATAATGAACTTAACATGAAATTTGTTCTCACATAGTAATGGTTCTAGGGTTGAAAGGCTTTTCTCACCTAATGGAACCTAAGGCTAAAGAGCCTTCATACCTAGGTCATGGATGGTGATAGTTGCTCACGCATGTCTAAAAGATGTATGCTAAATTTAAGAAAATTAAAAATACTTTTGAATTTTGTGAATTTAAATTATATTAACAATATATCAAATGTATTTTTTTTTAAATAGACCGTAAAAAAGTACACTAAAAAAGTTGAAACGAAAAGAGAATATGTTTCTAATATATGTAATTTTTTTATAAATATAATTTATACCCTCAATTTGTAAAAATAAAATAAAAGCAAAACGTGAAAAGTAAAAATGTGAAAACACCTCTTGAGATATTTTCCAAAATTTCAAATACGACTTCAATTTGTATTTGATAACTTTATAGTCAAAAAAGAAATTCGACATAAAGTGAATAAATTATTTGAAATAAAAATATTCATGGTCAAACGCTAAATTAATTAAATAGTTTATGAATCTAACCTATGCTTTTAAGAAGCAGAGCTTGACTCACCTCAATTGTATTTACTTTTGCTAGGTTAAAACTCAATTAAAGTACATTGATTGAACCGGCTCGACTTCGCTTGTGTGACTCGCTTTGATATATATATAACTTGAGTTCTAATTTGGACTAATATTGTATATAATAGGGATAATGTATAAGTATATATATATATATATATATATATATATACAAAACTTGAGTTCTAATTTGGACTAATATTGTATATAATAGGGATAATGTATAAGTACCTTCCTAAACTATGATCGAAATATCAACGACATATATTAACTTAGCAGGGTTAGGGGTACTTATTATATATATAATTCAATCAAGTTGAATGTCATTATCAACTTAAACCACTAATGGTTATATTTGTCAAATCAGTTTATCATAAATACATTTTTCTAATGATATATAGTAGTACTACACATTACTGAATAATAATAAGTCAATCCGGATTGACTCACTCAATTCGATATCCAGATCTAATCTTGATCAATTATTTCAAAAATTATTATTTGATACGAACCTATTCTATCAAAATGATACATTTTAGCGTAATTATATTCTTCAATTAGATTCACTTTTACAAACATATATACTTGTATTTTCAATATAGTATCTTTACGATATTTTCTTTTTAAGTAAGCATTGTATTATTTTACTTGAACTGGGGGTATTTTACAAAAATCCTCTCCATCAAAGGAGAAGGTGAGGTCTATGTACACACTATCCTTTTCAAATCTCAGATATGGAATTATATTGAATATGTTATTGTTATTGTTATATCTAATAACTTTTGATTAAATAATTATTTCAAATTAATTAGAATACAATAATTGACACTTTTTAGATCCCTATAAATCGTATTTTGTAATTGAATTTTTTTTCTTTTGTATTCTTTGATGACCAAAAATTGATTTCTTTTCAATCAAATAATAAGAATTAGCCATTGACTTAATTTATCGGGACAATACATTTATAATTTCTATTAGTTCATTTACTTAATGATTATTGGATTTTTTTAATTGTATTAAGAATTAATAATTTAATATTGCTAATATATAAAATAAGTATTAACTTTAATTATGTTCACTAATTAACAAGTCATAAACTAAAATAGATTAAAAAAAAATTAATAATGTAATGCTTACATCACAAACTTCCGTATATGTTACGAAATAGAAAAACAAAGGAATTGTATTGAAATTAGAAAATATAACAATAAACATACACCACCAAAAAAAATCCCTCCAAATTATTTCCCTCTAATTTTTTTATGCCTAAATTACAAATCTTTTTTCCTATATTAGAAGTGCCTAAACCCTAAAAGACTCAAGCAATAAAAGAAAAAAAAAATCTTAAATCGTCATCTTCTCTATCTCAAATATTCATAGTTTCTCAACTTTTGTTTCAAGTCAAAGCTTAAGGTAAATGAGCTACTAACTTCTCTCCTAACTTCTCTCTCCTGCACTCTAATATTCTTTTTCTTTGTTGCTTGCTTGCTTTTTATAATGATTTAAACAAAAATAAATAAAATAATTGGGTCTTATGAGATATAATAAGTAGCCAATTTTTAAAAAGATGTTCTTTTATTATAATTTTGTTTATATATTTTTTCTAATCAATGATACAATTCCATCAAAATTCAATTCTATTTATAGTTTTGTTAAAAAAATGAAAAAAGTAATATGATTTTACTTTTTAGATTAGATTATCATGTGACGAGAGATTGAATATTCCCTAATATTAAAAAAAAAATGCATGATTATTGTTCTTTATTTGTATGTAATTCTTTTTTTATAATTTGTATGTATCTCATAATTATTTTTTCTCTTATAAATAATTGTGGTTTGATAATATTTTTTATTTCTTTATTCTCTAGTTTTTGTTTTATCCCATTAGAACAATATGTGATAAGATTTTAATGTCATTCTTTTAGAATGGCAGTATCATGTTAGGTTATAATTCTCTTTTTGTTTTGATATTCATGGTTCAATAGAGTTCCTTTTCATGCCCAACTTTTGTTTTATGTGGGTACTTAGTTTTATAACCAAAATCATTTATATTTATTAAGAAATATCATACTTTTATATTTTATAAATACATTTTTTTTTAATCAAATATGGGTAGGAAAGCTCTTCGAAAAAAAGTTAATTGCTTGATAGATAATAATGATATGGTACCTCCTGGGAATTCTAAAATGGCGTCGGTGAAAGAAAATCTGCCCACACAACATGTGGAAGAATTAATTTGTCGAGGTAATATAACTTTATGCAGTATTGAATTTATTATGATTTTTTTTTCAATTAGATAAATTTACATATTTATTTAATCATATATAACTAACTCAAGTTTAATAATTTCGTAGGAAATGTGGACACGTTAAGTGAGGTTGAAATTAACTACTATTATGGTGGTTATTTTATATTTTCATCTTCTAGAAAATATGTGAATGGACATTTGAAGAAAACAAATATTTACATTGATTTTGTTAGTTACTTTGATTTGTTAGACGGTTTAAAAAAGCATTGTAAATTTGATATTTTTGAGGGAGATAAAAAATTTTATTTTGAGAGGTGATAAGGTTATTAATGATTATGATGGGTTAGTTGAATGTGGTGATGATTCAGACGCTAGAAACATGATACTTAGTTATAAAATGCATAAAAAAAATCTCATCGAAATTTATATGCTATCAAAAAATTATAATATTGTCATGAGTACCTCACTTGGAGAACATGATCCTATAGATAATGCATGAAGAAGTCAACAAAGTAATCATGGAAGAACATGAATTGGCGAATTCAACAAGTAATTTTTATTTTTATTAAATTTTTTTCATTTTTATAAACATTTCAACTTGACATTAACTATTCAATCCTCAATTTTAGGTTCTAATATTGTGAAAAGAAAAGTCAGAGGACCCACACGGTGCACAAAATAATCAACTTAGAGGAAGGGGAAAAACTATCAGTAGAATTTGATAAGGATTTTCAAGCTTTTGGTAAGTCTGCAATCTAATTTATTTGGTTTTTGGGTCAAATAGTTAGAAGTCCCTTTAAAAGTAAATGGTTGAAAAGAGATTGAGCAAGACAAAATCGACCATATGTGGGATATTATTTTGGTAAGAAAAACATTTGTTTTAACTTTGTATAAATTAACAGTTATTGAAACATATGATCATAAATATATTAATGTATCTTTTTTAGGAAAAAATCAATTTTTATGTGTCAGAGGGAAAAGGAGATGCATTTTTTGGTCATATGAGTGATCTCTACAGAGACTATAGGCACAAACTGAAAAGAAAGTATTTCGATTCAAAATCAACTTATCAACTTCGCTTGCGGAATAAGCCCAAACATTTTGGTGCAAACGAATGAAAATATTTGGTCAACCTTTGGAGTGATGCTAACTTTCAGGTAACTAAATTAAAATTAGTTTATGATTTTAAAATTATTATTTGTTATAGTAGTTTTTAATCTATTATAGAAATTAATATTAATTATTGTTTCATTTTCTATATTTGCTTAGAAGAGAAGTTTCCAAAACAAGACAAGTAGATCGAAACATTCTTTACCTCCATATATTGAAACCAAAAGTTATGCAAGACTTAGACATGAAATGGTAAATATTATAATATTTTGATTAAAGTTTGAAGAATTATATCAGATTATCTAAATTTTGCGAATGATTATAATAATTATTTTTATAGGAGAAAGATGGAAAAACTCTTTCTCGTGTTGACATTTTTATGGAATCTCGCAAGAGAAAAAAGGGAAAACAAGTTGATGCTTTTCAACAAGATGTCATTGTAAGTTCAATATTGTGTTAGCATTCTTTATTTCTTTAAAAAAAATATAAAAAAAATATAAAAAATAATATATATATATATATATATTTGCATATATCTTTATTAATTTTATTTTTAATTGTAGGATCAATTTGATCAATTTAAAAAACAACAAGAAAGAGGAGAAATTTCTTTAAATGATGATGATATCTTTGTAAAAGTACTTGGGACAGAAAAAAATGGATATCTTCTTGCATATGGTCCGGGAAAAAGTATTAGCGAATACTTTGGTGGTAGACCAACAAAGGCACATCTCTTAAAACAACTAGAATCAACAAGAAAAGAATCAAATGAGCGTGTGGAAGAAGTTAAAAAGGGAAGCAAAGGAAGAAATGAAGAAAGAAACAGACAATAAGTTAGAAGAGTTGAGTAAAATATGGGAAGAAAAATTTCAAATGATGATGGCAGCTCAAAGTCAACAATCAAATGATCCAAATCTAACCGTAAGTAGTTTAGATTATCTTAAATTTCAAATGATGATGGCAGCTCAAAGTCAACAATCAAATGATCCAAATCTAATCGTAAGTAGTTTATATTATCTTTTTATATTAGTGTTTTGATACTATGTGGTTTTTTTTAAGAAAACATACATATTAACAATTAAATTTTATTTTTTAAGTAAATACTTTATTGTACCTTTTTTTATTCAATTTTTCATTGTTATTGCAGCTTTTGGAGAAGTGATGAAAGCACCTAAGTGATGGAGAGATGAACAATTATTTTTTTGTCTTGTAAAAGTACATTTCATATGTTTGCGTAGAATAATGTTCCACTATTTTGAATGACATTGTTTATCTTTTATTATTTTTCTCTAATATATTATATTTATTACCCCATTTAAGCTATTATGGTATCATTATCTATAATTTTCATGTTAAAAATAAATTGTCACATACATAAATAATGAATTACTAGTGTGTTAAATTTTTTCGATTAGTTGCTATAAAAAATTTGAAGTTGTAGCTAAACTATAAAATTGCCACGCAAATGACAACATGTTTTCACATTTTTATTTTTGTGGCAAATAAAGAATTTTTTTGCCACATTTTATATTCTGTAACAAAAAAGTTTGAATTTTAGCTATAAGATTTTGAATTTGTAGCTCTACATATATTACTAGAATTGCCACGAATCAAGTGCATAGCTAAAAAAAAATTACTATTTGTAGTAAATGAATATTCATTTTTGCTTCAATGCTATATATTTCATGGCTAATTGAATCAATTCTCAACAACAATATGAAAATGTTTGTGGCAAGTAGTTAAATTTATAGCTATAAATATTTTATGTCGTAGCTAAATATGAGCATTTTTGCCACGAGACTAAGCTATAGCACTAGCCATAAAATTTAAGTTTGTGTGGCAAATAAATTAATTTTTTTGCTACAATACAACATTGTGTGGCTACAATATGAAGATAGCTACAAATTCTGTTTATCATGGCACAAAAATAAAATTACTTGCCATAAGTATATTTTTTGTGGCAACTTTGTATTCCAATGTAGCTACAACACATTTTTTTATAGCAACAGATATAAATCCTCAGCCACACAACTTGTAAAGTCTGTGGCTAACTATTAGCCACGCTACATCTTGCTATGAATGCTACGAAAGTGTCACGACCCAAACCATCGTGGTTGGCACCCACACTAACCCTCTGGTGGGAGAACCATTACTACAACCCAACTAAGCCATTTAACTATGCATTTAAAGATACAAAAGCATGTTTAAATGCAGAAAGAAAGTAGAAATCGCATAAACTCAAAAAGTCTAACAAACGATTGCGGAAATAATGCCTAGAACCTGAAAGTCAATGTACCAAAACTCTAAAGTTTAACAAGTTTAAGGAAAATGGGAACAACCCAAGCTAAACATAGGAATATCTAATGTGCTAATCTAAGCTAAACAAGATGGACTGAGCAAAAAGAGAACTCATGGTTGTCTGGAAGAACTGGCTCCCCCTTGAATTTGATTGATCACTGATCTTCTAAATGAGGTTTGTCAGTAGCCCCCTGAAGATGCCCTGTACTCAACAAAGAAAGAGCAAGTGCAGTATCAGTACACAACCATAATGTACTGGTAGGATCACACGGCTATCCCACTAAGTGCAATATAAGCAAGTAACTACAACATCATTAACATGCATACACCGAACATATACAATATCAATATCATTTTAGGATCAATGCACAATTCCACATTCTCAATAATAAGTGTATGTATAACAAGTCATTGGTCCACTCATGGAACCCATGCCCAAACAGTTAGTGTACCGGATCATGGCACCCGTTCCAAGTTAGTGTGTCGGATCGTGACACCCGTTCCAATGTTTATGTCGGTAGTGACATCCGATCCCAGTTAGTGTGTCGGAATGTGACACCCGCTCCATTCAACATACCACAATCACAATCAAAATGTACATTCTCACAATCATACAATTAAGAGGTGATCCATGACATATAGTTAATCGTTCATACTCATTTAGGATTAGTGTGATCAATAATGCAACATTCACATACATACATGCAATATAATGAAGCAAGTACAAACATATATCACAACCATCACCTACCTCGAACAGAGCTTGAATCCCCTAAGAAACTTCATTCTTCCCTTTTCAGATTCTTTTCGCTTGTTTTTGGTCTACAAATAATCAATATAATGCGAGGATCAATAAACAAGACCTAATTACCCAAATTATAACCAATAACATCAACCCTAGGTAAAACCCAAGATCCCCATACCCTGATTAGGGATTTTTCCACCAGAAATCCCAGATCAAAACCCTCCCCCGTCGATAATTACCCAAGAAACTAAGTTCTACGGATCAAAAAGTGGATTCGGAGAGTGAAAACCTTACCTTTAGCCTCAAGAATGGTGAAAAACTGTCAAGAAAACACCTGGGGTCGTTCCTTAGCTCTCAATGTCGAAACTTACAGAATAAAACATTTTTGGGGTTTATTTCCGACTTAAGTCGCGTTTGTCCCGCCACAGCGGTCCTCACCCCACTACATCGGCCCTGCCTTGGCGGGATAAATCCCGCCATAGCGGCTTGCACGAAAATAGAGAGTTAAATTAAGAGTTCCAAACCCCCATTTCACAACACACCTTTATTCTATAACACCCAGAAAATATCAGTTCACGCTAAGATCAATTTCGGGAGTTTTACTCGCTCGAATTTAATTTCGTAAAGTCGTACGGTTTCCGTAACGTGTTAGCTATGTACTCATGTGGTCATATGATTAGACCTCACGTTTGTTACCAGATTTCCCTAGACCTTACTAACTCCGATTCTGTCCAAATTTGGACTAGGTTGGAAAATTTCAAGGTACTACCAAAAAAAATTCTAGCACAAAATTTTTTGCCGTTGGCTTTTCTATACTGACGGGAACCGGTCGTTACAATAGATATTAATTTACCCATTACTCGTCCCCGAGTGAAAACTAGGAAAATAGGCTATAACAAGGGTGAAGTAGTACCTAAATCGACGAACAACTGGGATACTTGTCTCGCATGTCCTTCTCGGTCTCCCAAATGGCTTCCTCAATCGGACGATGCTTCAATTGAACTTTCACGAACTTAATCTCTTTGGTCCTCAGCTTCTGGACATCACGATCAAGAATTGCAATCGGTTCTTTCTCATACTAAAGGTCTTTGTCTAACACAACTGAGTCCCATTTTATGATGTAATCCCCCTCACCATGATATCTCTTCAACATGGATACATTAAATACCAGATGAATTCCCGATAAGTTAGGAGGTAAAGCTAATTTATAGGCAACTGGCCCTACAGGGTTAAGAATTTCAAATGGTCCAATGTATCAAGGACAAAGCTTGCCCTACTTGCCGACTCTCATCACTCCTTTCATGGGTGATACCTTAAGAAGAAAGTTCTCACCAGTCTGAAATGACATGTCCCTTACCTTATGATCCATATACTTTTTCTGTCGACTTTGGGCTGCTAGGAGCTTAGCTTGGATGCTTCTTACCTTCTCTTGAGCATCCTTCACTAAATCGATCCCCAAAGGTTTCACATCTCCAACCTCAAACCATCATATGGGTGATCTTCATCCCCTCACATACATCGCTTCAAATGATGCCATATCAATGTTGGAGTGGTAACTGTTATTATAAGAGGACTCACATAAAGGTAGGAACTTATCCTAATGACCTACAAAGTCAATCACGCGTGCCCTCAACATGTCTTCTAACAGTTGGATAGTCCTCTCTAACTGCCCATTTGTCTGCGGATGGAAGTATGTGCTAAAGGTGAGTTGAGTACCTAATTCTTCATGCAATTTTCCCCAAAACTTGGATGTGAACTGCGTACCATGGTCTGAGATGATAGAAAGGGGCACCACGTGCAATCTTACTATCTCTTTCACATACACCTTAGCCAATTGCTAAGCATTATAGTCGGTTCTGACTGGAACAAAATAGGCTGACTCAGTCAATCTGTCAGCAACTACCCAAATAGAATCATACTTTTCCAATGTCTTGGGAAGACCAACCATGAAATCCATGGCTATTCTTTCCCACTCCCATTTCGAAATTGGCATTCTCTTAAGCAAACCTGCAGGCCTTTGATGCTCATATTTTAGTTGTTTGAAATTTTGACACTTAACCACAAACTCCGCTATATCTTTCTTCATGCCAGGCCACCAATAGAGTCGCTTCAAGTCTCGGTAGATCTTAGTCACTCCGGGATGAATGAAATACCTCAAACCATGAGATTCATTCAATAGACTCTGAATCAAGTCGCCCACTATAGGAACACAAATCCTTCCTTTAAAACTGAGCGCACCTCCCCACATCAAGAGCCATATCTTGTGCCTTACCACTCACTGTCTTCTTTCTAAGCTCATTCAGATTTTCATCCTCAAACTGTTTGGCCTTGATCTCCTCAATAAAGGTGGCTCTAACCTCGATGCTAGCTAACACCCCACCTTTTTCCGAGATGCCCAACTGTATGAACTTAGACTCCAAATGTTAAATTTCTTTGGCCAAAGATCGGTTGGTCAGACTCAAGCAAGCTAAACTACCCATACTCACCGCTTTTCAGCTTAGTGCGTCCGCTACTACATTAGCCTTGCTCGGATGATAGTGGATGGTTAAATCATAATCCTTGAGTAACTCCATCCACCTTCGCTGTCTCAGATTCAGATCCCTATGAGTGAATACATGTTGTAGACTGCGATTATCAGTAAATACTTCACACTTAACACCATAAAGATAATGTCGCCATATCTTAAGATCAAACACTATCGCTGCCAACTCTAAATCATATGTTCGGTAGTTTCGTTCATGAACCTTCAACTGTCGCGATGCATAAGCGATGACATTTTTATCCTCCATATACAGCACCCAAACCCGAATGTGAAGCATCACAGTAAACTATAAAATCTTTACCTTCCACCGATAGTGCTATAATATGTGTTGTGGTCAAAATAGTCTTGATCTTTTGAAAGATCTCGTCACATTTTTCAGTTCATTCAAAAGGTACCTCCTTTTGGTTAACTTTGTCAGATGTGTGGCAATAGAAGCAAAGTTTTTCACAAAGCGACGATAGTAGCTAGCGAGCCCCACAAAAGTCCTAATTTCAGTGACATAACTTGGTCGAACCTAATTCTTAACCACTTCAATCTTTTGGGGATCTACCATTACCCCTTCCTTTGAAACTACATTCCCCAAAAAGGTAACTAAAGTCAACCAAAATTCACACTTAGAAAATTTTGCATACAACTTTTGTTTCCCAAGAACACCCAGAACAATGTGAAGATGGTTGGCATGCTCTTCCTCACTTTTTGAATAAACCAAAATGTCATCAATGAACACTATCACAAACGAATAAAGAAAAGGTTTGAACACACCATTCATCAAACTCATGAAAGCTACAGGCGCATTTGTCAACCCAAACGACATCACTAAAAACTCATAGTGCCCATAGCGGGTCCTAACTGTTATTTTTGGTATATCCTTAAGCCTAATTTTTAACTGATGGTAACCAGACCTTAAATCAATCTTAGAGAAAATAGATGCACCCTACAATTGGTCAAAAAGATCATCTATCTGAGGCAGTGGATACTTGTTTCGAATGGTGACCCTATTCAATTGGCGATAGTTGTAACACCCCGGAAACTAGTAGACCAAACTAGAGCCTCAAGCTAGGATTCTAAGGCATGATGTATGTGATTAGAGTCGTAGATGAGACTTTCCGTACTTTAAATGAGGGACTTGGTAGTTGAACGTCAAGATATGTGTTAGACCCCGTAGTTTAGAAGACTATCTATGGAATGGTATAGGGTTGCAAGGGCCTAAGTTTTCAAGGTAGAATGAAAGGGAACTTGTTCTCCTAGGTGCCTAGTTGGCGATTGGGCAGCTTGATCGCCCAAGGCACTTGGCGATGCGCCAAAGGGCACCTAAGGTCGCCTAGTGGGCTGTCCCCTTTGTCCTTGATTCTGTAACAAAGGGCGAGCTAAGTCATAGCTCGCCAACCTACTTGGCGAATTGCCCAAAAAACCCCTAGATCGCCTAGTGAAACTGCCTCATTATGGACCTTGCTAGAAAAATGGGTGAGCCAAGGGTCCACTTGGCGAGTCGCCTAGTGCCCTTGGCGAGCCATGAGGGTGCAAAGGGCGAGCAAGGATAAGAAGGTAAGTAATTTTTAAGTTAAAACGTTTAGGGTCCTTAGTTCTTTACCAAAGTTGACCCTTCTTTATTCTATTCCTTTCCTAGCAACTATAAGAGCTTATTAGACCTAAGTTTACCTCATTTTAAGTCATTCAACCTAGAATCAAAAGAAAACCCATCTTCATCCTCTCCATAGAATATTTCTCTCTCTAAGAAGAACCTCCATTGAAGAAAGAGATAGGGCTTGAAGCTTGGGTCAAGAACAAAGTCCATTGTTGAGAGATTTCATTAGGGTTTTGATTAAAGGTATGTTTAGCTTTCCATCTATGGGTTCTTCCACCTATAGAGTCCCCTAGAAAAACCCCAAGATTTGTGAAGAAAACCCCCAATCTAAGCTAGTGTTACTTCCAATGTATGGGTTTTAAGTGGGTATGATTTCGAAGTGTTGGATACTACTCATATATGATTAATTTAGTGTTGATTCATGATGTTATGAAGAATTTATGTGAATTCCTTGTCTAACCCTAATTTTCAAAGTATGTGTGTTTAGATATTTTGATGAGAAATTAATGGTTCTTGATGGATTTTCTAGAGTTATCACCATGAATAGAACTTATCTAAGAATGGGAATATGAAATCATGAATTGAACTAGACTTATGCATGTATGATAGAATATGAATTGAATGATTAGAATTGGGACTCTATGATGAATTGTGCTTATAATTGTCTATGATTAAGGCTTGTGATTAAATATGACTTGTGACCTAGACTAGTATGATGGTTGTAGAGTGAAGCTTGAATGTAGGGCTTGAATTCATTATGTTGATCACTAGGGCTTATAGAATAAGTCTAATATGATGGTATAGCTTGCATGTATGTAGAATGTGAAAGGTGTTCTCACATAGAATGATTCTAGATTGAAAGGCTAATAACATAAAATGAATTATGCTTGAGGTTGAGTCTTATGATTCCTTCATGGATAGTTGAATTATGTAGCTTGAGATGGTATATCTCATGGTAGCTTGGGATGGTAGATCTCATGGCAGCTTGGGATGGTAGATCTCATCGTAGCTTGGGATTGAGGAATTAAGCTCTCGTAAGGTTAGCTTGAACTAGCTTTGGTAGAATGCTTTTCATGGTAGCTTGCACTAGTATAGGCATGGTAGCCTAGGATTGAGGGTCTATACTCTCCTATCGGTAGCTTGAACTAGCATTGTTAGAATGCCTTCATGGTAGATTGACTTGGTTAGGCCAAGACCATTTCATGGTAGCTTAGGATTGAGACACCGTACTCTCCTAAGGATAGATTAGGGTTGATAATTCATACTCCCTTAAGAGTAGCTTGCATCCTAGTGAAAGTTTGAATGGTAGCGAGGTTGGTATACTTGTATCCTTCCTAGGATATCTTGGATTGCATGGTAAGGTGTTTTCCATGGTAGTTAGGTCTAGCATAGTAGTATGCTATTCTTTGATAGTCTAGAATGATGAATAGTTAGCATTGAGTAAGCTAGTCTAAAGGAGTACTTAGTGTGAGTGGTAGTATGGGATGCCATTCATACATGGCATAAGTATGACTTGAAGCTACTTACGAAGTGTCCTCTTATGTGATGTATGCCTAGCTTGGATTGTTGCTATAGTTGCCTTCCATGACATGATTGACTTAAGATGATAGTTCCTTGTCAATATGAAGTAGGTCAATATTGACACCTAGAGATGGTAAATATGAAGAGGGTGACTCTAATATATGCTTAGTGTGTGTGGTATTATGGGATGCCCCACATGCATTGCATAAGTGTGCCTTGAGGTTACTTAGGGGTATAAGTGCTCTTATGATATAAAAACCAAGGTCTTGAATATGAAGGTGGACTACGACCAAGAATGACCAAAGAGAGGTACTTAGCTTGGATAGTATTATGGAATGCTGTCCTTGCCTTGCACAAGTATGCTTGGAGGTGGCTTGTGGAGTAGTTCTCTTGAATATAAAGGACTAATGGTTAAAGTATGAATTTATGTATGTCTTATGTTGACTTGTGATGATATGATGCTTTTGTTGGAGTTTATGTTATGAATATGTTATTATCTCTTATGCTTATGTCTTATGTTGACTAACCATTTGGGATGTTTTATGTTGGTATGTTAGCTTTCATACTCGGTACATTTTGTACTAACGCATATTGCCTACATTCTAATCAAATGTAGGGTGTTTGGAGATTGAGTTGTTTTGGAGGCTAGGTTTCTAAGGCGTTTGAAGACTTGAAGAATTGGTGAGTCCTCATATCTTCGAGGACAAAACCCACTATGTTCCTTTTATGTCATTTCCTATGTTTAGACTTATTATGGGCTGTGTCCTAAGACTTTTATTCGTGTTATTCGTAGATGGTTTGAGACAAAGATTTTAGTAAAGACTTCCGCTTATGAAATGTTTTAGTTTGAATGTTTTAAAGAATGTTTCAAATTTTCCCTACTTTTCTATGATAGTATGTTATGATGACGCTAAGGGCTTGTATTAGACCCCTTCGGGGACGAGTATGCCGTGTTACGTCTAGTGGGTACCCCTGGGTCGTGACAATAGTCTATGCACATTTTCATACTACCATCTTTTTTCTTAACAAACAAGACAGGAGCACCCACTGGGGAAGCACTAGGACGAATGAATCCTTTATAAAGAATCTCTTGGATTTGAGCCTTAAGCTCTCTTAATTCTGTCGGAGCCATATGATAAGGAGGGATGGAAATAGGACGTGTACAAGGTTCTAAATTAATGTAGAAATCTATATCTCTATCCGGAGGCATATCAGGCAAATCCATAGAAAACACTTCTCTAAATTCTGACACCACAAGAATAGACTCAATAGACGGAGACTCAACCTCAACATCCCGAATATGAGCCAAATAAGCCAAACAACCCCGCCCTACCAGTTTCCTAGCCCGCATGGAGGATATGATCTTAGCTGGCTTTGTCTTGTACACCCCTTCCCACTCTAACTTTTCCCTACCAGGGATCTCTAGAGTCATAGACTAAGTATTACAATTTAAGACAACATAATAGGGGGACAACCAAGTCATGCCTAAGATTATATCAAAGTCAGTCATATCCAAAAAAAACAAATAACCCCAAATCTAAAAACCCATAAACAAGATAGGACAGGCACGATCGACATAGGTTACTATGACAGACTCTCCAATGGGTGTAGAAACATGGATGGGGGAATCAAGTATATCACAAATCATATGAAATTTTGAGGCAAATCACACAGACACATAAGGATAAGTAGAACCCGGATCAAATAACACGTTAGCTATCCGGTCACAGACAAGAATAGTACTTGTGATCACTGCATCAAACGCCCCTACCTCGGTCTTGCCCGAAAAGGCATAACACTGAGCCCTGTCCTCATGACAGCCGACTTCCCTACTTGGCTGCATGATACCTCTGCCTACATTCCCATTTACCCCACCTCCACGGCCTCGCTGATTTCCTCCTCGCCCACCTTATGGACACCCTCGGCCATTATTACCATTTCTCGTGGGTACCACTATGCTAGTCTGCTGCTGTGTGGAATCCATCATGCGCGGGTGGGGAAAATCTCTCCTCTTATGCCCAGATTCTCCACAGTTATAACAAGTGCGATCAAAAGATGGTCTGCTGCCCGTCGAAGGTGCGGCTCGCTGGCTATCCTTAATCTTATTTTGAGGTGGAGTTCTCGAGTAATTACCTATAGAAGAGGGCATGTCGGATTCAATTTGTCGGGCTGTAAGTGTTGACCTACCTGAACCTCTGGAGTAGGAGGCCTGAAAGTTTTCTGCATTCTTAGCTTTCTTAGCCAATGCCTTGGCCTGACCGTCTCGCCTCACCCCCTCCAGTTTCTTCACAAAATATGTTACCTCATTAAAACTTTTCCCTGCAGAAGTCATGTCCACAGACAATACCTGTAACTCAGAATTTAGTCCCTTAACAAATAGACGGATCCTCTCTTCCTCAGTAGTCACCAATTGTGTATTATATCTAGACAAATCATGGAACTTAGCCTTATAAGCAGCCACAGACATACCACCTTGCTCCAAAGCCATGAACTCATCTTTCTTGCGATATCTCAAAGTCTGAGGCACATACTTTTCCAAGAAAAGAGCATGAAACCCAAGTGAGTGGGGGTAAAGTTGAAGATTTGCATTCCGTATAAACTCTCCACCACTGGTTAGCCTCTCCCTGTGGGTGGAAAGTCACAAACTCTACTCTATGCTGATGGACAATTCCCACTTTATGAAGCCTCTCATAACAATCTAGGATGAACTCATAGGCGTCCTCATTCTCGAAACCATGGAATACAGGCGGTTTCAATTTCAAGAACTTAGTCAACATCTCATGTTCATTACCAGGACCCAACAAAGGACAGAAGAAAGCATCAGTACCTACAGTTCCACCCACCTTGGGGACAATTATTGCAATAGGGGGGTTGGCGGGAGCTTGAGTTTCTTGAACTGCGGGATGAACTCTAAGACCAACCAATCCTTTTAGGAATGACATAATCCGTTGAGCTAACAATGGGTCTAAGGGAGGAATACCTATAGTCTCTGCCTTCACCTCTTTCTCTTGTCCAACATCCTCATTATTCTCAACCTCCACATTCTCCTCTATCTCTTCGTGATGCGTAATGGGATTCTTATTTCTGAGAGCATTCTCAATTGGTGCTCCATCCCTAGTAGGTGCTACCCTTCCATGACCTCTATCCATTGTTCTTCCTCTACCACTGTCTCAATCGCGACCTCTTGCTACGGATTCCTCAGTGGGCTCATTGACGGGAGCTACGGGCATGACGCCGTTGAAACTAGTGTTAACCATCTACTGACAAAAGAGTGAAGAAGATTAGATACCAATTTGGAGCACCATATACAAATTCGAACCAAGTTATAGCACAAAAGGAGACAAAAGAAATAGAGAGATTTCCTAAAGTCCTATAGCCTCTCGAAAAAAAGTACATACGTCTCTGTACCATTCAGCAAGACTCTACTAGAATCATTTTGGTACATCGAGATCAACGAACCAAGGCTATGATACATACTTTGTCACGACCCAGACCTTCGTGATTGACACCCACACTAATCCTATGGTGGGAGAACCATTCCTATGACCCAACTAAGCCATTTAACTATGCATTTAAAGATACGGAAGCAGGTTTAAATGCAGAAAGAAAGTAGAGTTCCCATAAACTCCAAAAGTCTAACAAACGATTGCGGAAATAATACCTAGAACCTGAAAATCAATGTACCAAATCTCTAAAGTATAACAAGTCTAAGGAAAATGGGAACAAACCAAGCTAAACATAGGAATATCTAATGTGCTAATCTAAGTCTGAATAAGATGGACTGAGCAAAAAAAGAACTCATGGTAGCATCAAAGAACTCGCTCACTCTTGAATACGATTGATCACTGATCTTCTAGATGAGGTCTGTCAGTAGCCGCCTAAAGATGCCATGTACTCAACAAAGAAAGAGCAAGTTCAGTATCAGTACACAACCACAATGTAGTGGTAGGATCACACGGCTATCCCACTAAGTGCAATATAAGGCTGTAGATACAACATCGTAATCATGCATACACCGAACATATACAATAGCAATTTCATTTCAGGATCAATGCACAAGTATACATTCTCAACAATAAGTGTATGTATAACAAGTCATTGGTCCTCTCACAGAACCCATACGCAAACAATTAGTGTACCGAATCGTGGCACCCGTTCCAAGTTAGTGTATCGAATCGTGACACCTGTTCCAATATTTATGTCGGTACGTGACATCCGATCTAGCTAGTGTGTCAAAACGTGATACCCGCGCTCCATTGAACATACCACAATCACAATCACAACGTACATTCTCATAATCATACAATCAAGAGGCGATCCAAGGCATATAGTTATTTGTTCATACCTATTTACGATTAGTGTGATCAATAATGCAACGTTCACTCACATACATGCAATATAATGAAGCAAGTACAAACATATATCACACAACATGATATAAAAACCATCACCTACCTTGAACAAAGCTTTAATCCCTAAGAAACTTGATTCTACCCTTTCCAGATTCTTTCCGCTTGTTCTTGGTCTACAAACAATTAATATAACGTGAGGTTCAATAAACCAGACCTAATTACCCAAATTATAAGCTATAACATCAACCCTAGGTCAAACCCTTGATCCCCATACCCTGATTAGGGGTTTTTCCACCATAAATCCCAGATCAAAACCCTCCCCCATCGATAATTACCCAAGAAACTAAGTTCTACGTATCGAAAAAAGGATTCGGGGAGTGAAAACCTTACCTTTAGCCTCAAGAATGGTGAAAAACATGCAAGAAAATACCTGGGGTCGTTCCTTAGCTCTCAAAGTCAAAACTTGCAGAGTAAAACATTTTTGGGGTTTATTTTCGACTTAAGTCGTGTCTGTCCCGCCACAACGGTCCTCACCGTGCTGCAACGGCCCTGCCCTGGCGGGATAAATCCCGTCATAGAAGCTTAAATGGAAAGAGAGAGTTAAATTAAGAGTTCCAAAACCCCATTTCACAACATACATTTATCCCATAATACCTAGAAAATACCCGTTCACGCTATGATCAATTTCGAGAGTTCTACTCGCCCGAATTCAATTCCCTAAAGTTGTGTGGTTTCCTTAACATCTTAGTTATCTACTCAAGTGGTCATATTCACAATTAGACCTCCCATTTGTTACCAGATTCCCTAGACCTTACTGACTCTGATTCCGTCCAAATCTGGACTAGGTTGAGAAATTTCAAGTTACTACCAAAAAGTTTTTCGGCCCAAATTTTTTCCCCATTAACTTTTCTATAACGACAGGAACCGGTCGGTACAAAAAGAAAATAATGTAGCTAAAGTGTTTATCCATGAAAAATTTCATATTTAGCTACAATGTATTTTGTAGCAATAGATGTCTTTTCTTGTAGTGCGTGAGTTAAAGATTTGATACTTTGGATAAAATTGTTTACTTGATTTATGTTAATTTTCATTTGAGATAACAATACTACAAGAGGGGTATTGGAGAATCTATTTGCTACAAGACCAAACTTTATGCATCCCTAAGTTTTACGACTTGCGATAACTGATTTTTATCGTAGGTATATGGGAAAAGATTTGAATATAGTTGAGGTAGCAATTTAAAAGATTTTATATAGATTACATATACATAGTATATATATATATATATATATATTTTGTGATTTGAGCCTTCTACATAATTCATATGTCACACTTTTATATGTAATTTTAGAAGCTTGCTGAATCATAAGGCCACAAATTTGTAAATTGAATTTGGTGACTTGTTATGCTATTTTAGATTGTGCAAACACAAACCATGTAATGTAATAATTTTACATTTTTATTGTTAATCTATATCTTCAATATACTATTTTAAAAGTATGAATTCTTTAGATTGAATGTTAAATTGCTATAATACCCTCAACTTAAAAATACATACCCAATTTAGTTTATCTTATATATTTTATGTATTTTTTTGTTTTATATTATATTAAAAGCTTATTATATCTTTTTACATTGACGGATAGTGACTTCTCAGAAGAGTTGTATCATTTCACAGAGTTGTGACTTTTTTGATAAGTTCTGAAATTTTCAAATGGTTGTGATTTTTCTGAAGGGTTGTGATTTATCTGATAAGGCACAATAAGCATCTTTTCATATTATATTTTGTTTGCTATAATTAGAGCGGGTTCCTGGCATTTTTAAACCACAAATTTTGTAAGTTTTCTATTTTTCTTGTTTTTTAAAACTACAAACATTGTGAGCATTGATCAAATTACAATAGTTTTTGTGGGTAAATTAGATAGATCAACAAAACTTGATGCAACAAGGAGAATGAAATAACTCAACTACAAACAAGAAGACTATCTAGATAATAAATATGTACTCATTTCCATTGTCATAAACATACTTTTGTAACAACTTCTGTTTGACAAGAAATTCAATGATAATCTATTGCACAAACTACAAATTGGTGTTCAAGCCGTGAAAACTCTCAAACTGTTAGAGAAAAGTGTTTGATCAAAAACTTGTTTGAATAGTCCACACAAGAATTAATAAGTATATTGTTCCCTTTCAAATTTATTTGTGGTACTTTTACTACTATTTAGTTTCAAATATAATGTTTTTTTTTTTTGGCGGGGGGGGGGGGTTTTTTTTTTTCCAAACTTTATTTTATTGAGGAATTTTACTTATGAAATTTGAAATTTCATGACTATCGTTATTTTTAATCACGAAAATCAAAAAATGGTTATAGTTATGAATTTTATTCATTTTTTTTTTAAATTTATTTTTTTTTTTTTTTGGGGGGGGGGGGGATTTTTTTAATTCCAACACTTCATTTGATATGTTTATGACCACAAAGTTAAAAAACATTTTAGTATATCATAAGAATCCTTAGTTTAATACCACAAAATGTTAAAGTCTTCTTAATTTTTCAAAATTTTGTATCAAATTAAAATAAGAATCATATAAACATAGATTTGGTGAAGGTTAGTTGGAATCAAAACCCAAAAGAAAACACAATTCAAAAATGTTCTAAAGCTCGCCTACTAGGAAGACGGTCTGCCCAATAGGTTAGGCGAGCTCATGGGAGCTCGCCGAAATGGAAAGTACACATTTTCAAAGAACTCATGCATATAAGAGGCAGAGTCAATTCCAACTCGACGATTCGCCGAATTGGTTTCAGCGGGCTAAGACAAGTCTCCACCGAAAGTGACAGTGCAAAATAAAAGGAAACAGGCATAAAGGGATGTCCACTCCCACTTGGCGATTTACCAAGTGGGCTTCAATGGACTAAGATAAGTCCGCCGAATGAAACAGTACCCCTGCTACACATTCAAGCAAGAAAAGTGAGATGGGTCTTATTCGAAAATTCGCCTAACTGCCTTTGTGAGCTAAGACAAGCCGGTCAAACAGGCAGTGTTTAGCCCAGTGCCTATTTAATTTTCACGAAAAAAATCATAATACACAACAATACCCAATTCTCATTAACTTTACAATCTACCCACATGCTTTTTTTACCCATGGGTACTCAGACTTCCTCCAATTATCACAACCTATTACTCAAATTGATGATTTCCCTTAAGAAAGTCGTCACTCTATATATCATTGGAAAAATCATGCAATAGGGGCAACATTGTGCTAATTAGACTTCACCCACATGCAATTAAAACAACACCCAATACATATAAGGACTCAATTTAGAAACTTATCCAACACAATCAATTTTAACAACTTAAGGCATCAACTCAAATATCTAACTTATGGGCACAGTTCAATACCATCTATCTAGCACTACCCAATGAAATCAACCAATAATATACTTCAAATGGCCTTTAGCTCATATCGAAAAAATGCAAAAATAAGCTCAACTAATGAGATATAAATCAAACACTAACCTCTAATAGAAACAAAGCACAAATAAAGAGGGAATCTAGGGTTGGGTTGCAAATGAAAGCAAGACAATGCACTCTAAGTACATGAAAAGCTCATACACGAGGCACTCACACACCAAAATATAGTATTAGAATCTTAGAAATGAAAAAAAAACTCAAAGATATACAAAGGGTTTCTTTTTGAAAATGAATAGACCCTTGGCCTTTTTATGTCTGGTGCGTTCGACGATCTACGACTAACATTGCCAAACGTATTCAGTGAATCACTAAAGGTGTTGAAGATCACCGAAAAGGCCTAAAAAGATACCAAACCGGAAAGTTTATTGAGAAAACTTGATGGAGTCCGCATGGTGTACCTCGGTGGATCACCGTTTGGAGCTCAGTTCGCCTAAGTTGACGGTACACTTTTTTACTTTTTCTAGCTCAAATGTGGACAAGAATGAGTCAGAACAATGCCTTTGGTGGATCGCAGACATGGTTTTGGCATCGCCTAATATCCCATTCTCACATGTTGACTTCATTTTAATGTGCACTCACAACACACATTATTGAAAGCAATAAAAGCAAAAGTAAAAATTTGATTGTCTCCCAAGAAGCGCCTTATTTAACATCGTGGCACGACATAGTTCTTAAGTCGTATGCAATTATCATTGGGGTTTGGAATGCTATCACCAGGTAACGTTCCCTTTTGCCTTGGATTGAATTGGTGAAGATTTGGCACATTTGCATCTCCACCTGTTTGATAGACACCGAATGAGAGATAACCATTTGAGATAAGGTTGAGAAGTCACTTTTAAATTCCTTCAAAACCTTGTCAGATCCTTCAACTTTGTTGAAGATACTCGTGAGAATTTCCTCAGTTCGGGTCCTTTTCGGACCATATGGTGACTTTGGTTGTGGATGATTATGGGGAGGCATATATCTTTCTTTCTCAACCTCTCTATCTCTCAAATTTTCACCTCTCCAATATTTTCAACCATCATCTCTCTCTTTGTTCCACCCTTGGTATCCATTTTGTCATGGGTAGTTTGGGTGATAACCCCCTATTTGGTTTCCCAATTATTGTACTTCCTCATTGTATAATGCCTCAAATTTGGCATCCTCCGGGAATCGTCCACTACTTGTTCGAACCGCATTGAAAGATTTTAGTCCACCTCCCATGATATGCTTGGACAACAAATCAATTTGAGTCAATATTTTTGCCATATTTTTATCTCACTCATGCTCTTTATTAATTTGTTCCGCTTCAAGCTCAATTGTAGGGAAGACATTTGGTCCTCTCTAGTAAGACATGAAGTTTTACTTTGGTTATATCAGCAAGCATCAACGATGCTACCTCATATGGTTGTCGCATCAATCCACTTTGGGAAAGTTGGTCAGTGACACCTTTATTCATAAAATCAAGGCTACAATATAGCGCATCAAATTGTATGGGACACCGACAATAATTTTTGGAACGATAACCATATTTCATTTAGAAGTTCATTGTCAATTCTCTTGAAGTTTTGGATCCGGTCCCTAAGTTTTACCATCTTTGAGGGAGGAAAGAATATTCTCCAAGAAGGCTTCAGTTAGCTCCTCCTAAGAAGTAATAGAATGATTTGGTAATTTCATCAACCATCTTGTAGCTTCACCTGTAACGAGAACGAGAATAACGTCAAACTTATGGACTCTTGTGAGATGTTTTTGAACACAAACAACCCACATACATCCATAAAATTTCGAAGATGTTCATGGCAATCTTCATGAGCTAAACCCCTAATTATTCCTCTCAGTTGGAGCAAATGTAGCATTGTTCCAGTTACATGAAAAACTGCCCTCCCTACAGTGGGAGGTAACCAGATAGCTCCCTTGGTTAGAATAACGTTCATGTGCATGTCATTCAAATCAACTATGTTGTCATTTTTCCGTAGTGACTATCATTATCACTCCCTTGGCCAGTCATATTTTAAAAGTGAAAATCACCAAATAAAAACACCAAACAACAATCTACTACAACTTAACAAATATACAAACTAATTTCACAAATGGAATTCTTAGCCATCACTCCCCGACAGCGGTGCCATTTTTTATAATGTTGAAAGTACTCTCTAAAATAAATCCAAGGAGTAAGCGGTCGAATCCCACATAGAGTGATATAGTGTAGAGAACTCTATTAAGAAATTTGGAATGTAGATCAGTTCATTTGTAGCAATAAGAACATTGGGTGGTTGATTCACCCAAATTTATGAAAAAACGTTTTGTTATCAAGAGTTACAATTAAACTAAGATTACAGAATTCACATAGGTAACAAGTAATCTAGGGGTGCAGGGATCGAAAATCGATATCACATAGGGGTAATTGTTTGCCTCTATAGTACTAAACATTCATGGATAAGCTGGGTCATCTTCAATGACACTAATCTTCTTCCTATCTCTTAGCATCAATTGATAGAATCTCCTTTTGGTCTCATTTTTGTGCATAACTAAACAACCATATACCTTACACTATTTTCTGTTTCGATGAAGAAAAAGGCTAAATAGATCTGACCCATATTCTCTTTTTCAAGCAAATTAAAGACATCAAACCTAAATTACAAGTATCGAACTAATTACGCACTCCAATCAATTTCATTGAGCGTCAATCAGAGATCAAAAGTAGGAATGAAGTTTGCAACCTTAACCCATAAATTTACCCCATACTAACTAACCCAAATCCATGGATGAGCAGCAGATCATAACACAATACACACTACATCAAACCAGTACACAACCCAATAATTGCACCCCTAGACTTTTCGGTTCTTCCCACCCATCACAAAGTGTAAAGAAATTATACCTTGTATGAAAGCTGGCATAGGTAACATGAAATTGAACAATTATAAGCAATACCCACTTCGAATTCAACCTCACAAAATCAATTTCAAGAGTAAAGCTAAAAAAAACCCAAAAGTAAAAATTGTGTAAGGTGTTTCTCTCTCTAAAATTCTAGAGAAAAAGAGTTTAGAATAGTCTCTCAAAAAGATTCAGCACACTTTGTTCTCTCTCCTTTCGGCTATTTATGGTTTCCAAATTTGGCCCAAAATTCACCGCGTGGCCATTTTAGCAAGGTTAGTCGGGCACACCAAATACATTCACCGAATTGTTGTTTGCTCTTTAGCTCACTTTTCTCTCAATTTAGGCTTCAGGTGTTTGAACCTCAGTTGGTAAGCTCATTCGAGTCTGCCTTTCACATCCAGCGGACCGTGGAGTATCACCTTTTTTCACTCTTTTAAACCTTCAATTTCTCTCCAAGTTCTGTCAACTTTCGCGATGATCAACAAGTTCACCGTTTGCATTTGATGAGTCGCCGTTCATCGTCAATTTTGTTGACCTTGATAACGTGATGTGAGGCCAAAATACATATTTTTAATCATTATTTGTCTCACATTTATTATTTATATTTGTTCTTTTTGAGCATAAATTTTATGAATTGTGTTAAATTGTGTATTTTATTTGTAGGATTAAATTGGTGAAAAATGAAGAAATTTGAAGCTAAAAC
This sequence comes from Solanum tuberosum, assembly GCF_000226075.1. Lineage (NCBI taxonomy): Eukaryota > Viridiplantae > Streptophyta > Magnoliopsida > Solanales > Solanaceae > Solanum > Solanum tuberosum. The sequence continues at coordinate 934,297 of NW_006239024.1, read as the reverse complement.
GAACTAAAAATGAAATGTTGAAGAAGGAAATCAAGCAGGCAGCTTAATTGATTAAATTGAATATTATATTAATATTTCAATATACAAGAAGTGTAGTGCAAAGTGAAGAAACCATGTTGTTAATTCATTGCCACGTGGCAATCTTTAAAGCCAGTGGCCAATTGATGCATGGCGATAAAACAAATAATTTGCGGCAGTACTGTTCTCGCGGACAGCTCACGCGACGAAAAAAAAAAGGAATCCAATTCCTTTTGGTTTCGGATTTCTAATTTAATTTGGGCTCAATTATTTTATTTAGGATTTTTATATTTATAAATAGTCCAAAGAAATAATTATTTAGGGAGCAAAGAACCAAGATACAATACACAATATAAATTTTCTTCTAGCTTAGGAACTTTGGAA
>NW_006239024.1:926297-933511 GCF_000226075.1 Solanum tuberosum | reverse complement strand
CAAGGTGCGGGGTGAAATTCTTTAGATGCCGGATCAAGGATTTAGAGATACCTAACTTATCACTTTGCATGTAATACACTAGAAAAGGATTACTATTATTAGGATTACCACGTTATGAGCTTATGAGGAACACATTCCTAGTTACTTTTAATAATCTGAATATAAATAAATACTTAATTCAAAGCTATTTTTATTGTTTTTATTTTATTCAATTTAAATCCCCCTAATTTTGTATAACGACTATCGAGTTAAGTATTTGCTATTGACAATATTCTTTCATATTCTCTGTGGGATCGACCCCGACTCATAGTTGGGTAAATATATTGCATACGATCGTTTATATTTCTTTTCAAGAAGTATATTTGGACGTTATCAAGAATGGTGTCGCTGCCGGGGAATGTGACTTAGAAATTGTCTTTAGTATTTATTTTGACTTGTAGTTTTTTTTTTAAAATTATTATTATCATATTTCTTTTACTCTTCTTGAGATGTCATCTGATAAAGTATGTAGTGATAAGCGTTCTTGCAATTCTTGCCCTTCTGATTTTATGGGTTCGTATAGGTTAATTTTTTCTCAACAAGATAAGTTGTATGGGGACATGGAAGATTTGTTAATACTTTGCTATAAATCAATATGTAAGCACAGTAGTGAATATGCCTTTGAATTTGATCTCTATTATTTAGATTGTGAGTGAGTGCAAAGATTAAATCATATGACACTCAACAATTTAGTAATAATATGTGTGAGGAAGAAAAAATACTTATAAATCAACTTGAAGAGTTAAAAGTTGAGGACCAATTGATTGATCATACTTTTATTGATGTTGTCATTGTTGAGAAGAGTACACTAGAGTTATGTAATGAAGTAGATAATATTATCTTTAAAAACTCTAGTATGTGTAAATATGAGGGTGTAAATAATAATACAATTCATAAGTTAGGGCGCACTAGACCTCATTCCAATCATTTTCCACATTATGTTTAGATGATGAAATATTAATCGAGCCATCTGAGCCTATAGAAGAGTGTATTGGGGTGGAACAATGTGTCTACATTCTTGAATTTATTGTTTCAACATCGGAGAATTACATTCCTCACTTAGGATCCAAGAAGTGCATAATGCGATATCTATTGCTTGGGACCTTTATTTTTGTACAACCACCCCTTGAGCATAATAGAAAAATTGATTCAAAATTACGGGTTCAATTCATATCTTCAAAGTGGAAGAAAAAATAGTAAAATTGATGGTGTGGTGCCGTGACGTTAAATTAAGCGCTTATTGGGAGGCAACCCAATTAGTAGTGTAACTTCTTATTTTATTTTATTTTTATTTTATTAGTATCACTTTTTTTCTTTTCTTGTTTTTGCAGATTAGGGGAAGTCTGAGTACCCAAAAAAAAAAAATTGAAGCGGAGGAGCGTGTTTGAGCTTAAATATGGGGTGACGATCCTTGATGAAAATTAAGAGAACATACTACTAGCTAGGGCTAAAGGCCTCAGGGAGTTTTCCTAACCCTTGTTTTAAATTTTATTTAATATTTTGGGGGCATAACATCTTTTTAAGTGTGGGGTGGAGGAATAAATTCCTAGTTTTTACTGTTTTATTGAGTTTTTATTTTAGGATGGGTTCCTTGACTTTTGTTTTCGGTTCTTTTCCTGAGGATAGTCCCTTTGAACCAAGTGTCTTTTATTTTTTTAGGAATAAATTTTATTTTTAAATCTTATTTTTATTTTTATTTTTTTGGAGAGAAAAGAAAAGACCCTTTTGAGTTATGTTATACTTACTATTTGTGCCTAATTTTGAGTAGTACTTTCTTGTGAATGCTTGATTGCTAGTGAAATTGTAAACTTTTTGACATCTAGGTTCATGGTTGTGACTTTGTATATAGCTTATTTTATTTTGTAGTTTGTTATGATCATAACTCTCTTAGAAGTGGAATTGATCCATCTTGATTTGATACTTGTGCCATGTGTGGTGAGATTTTGTTTATTTCATGTTTTGCATCTTAGTCTAGAACTTGCTCTGCATGTTATTGAAACGAAATAAAAAGTGATGCTTTGTTTAGGAGATGATAATAGGCTTTCTTTGATTTGTATGGTAAATTTTAGCCTTTTCAGATATTTTATCACTAGTTAGCCCTTTTGAGCCTGTAGCCTTTTGTTGGTAGCCATCTTTTGTCCCTTGACTATTTTGTTGAATTCCTAATTTTTGCACCTTGCTTCCTTGAGCATTATAGCATAGACTTATTCTAATTATAAATTCTGAGAAAAAAAGATGGTTGAGTGAAAAGGTAATCAATGATAGCTACAAAGTGCTTAAAAGCCCTCTTGAAAGAATGTGACATAAGAAAAAAAAGTTAACCTTGATGATGGCCTTGGTCCTTCCAAGGACACTGTGCACCTTAACGCATGTAAAATACGTAAGTTGAGGGTGGCTATTATGAAGGAAAACTTAAAAAAAAATTAAAAAAAATTGAAACATTCTTGAGATGATGAGAATTGCTTGTGAAATAATTGTTGAAGAGAGGGCTGAAAATAGATAGAAAAAAGTAATGGGTGATGAAGTCTAAAATTGCAAAGTTCTTAAGGAAGTGTAAGTCACTATTATATAGTTTTTCTACCCGTCCCCTAGCCTACATTACAACCCGTTAAAGTCCTATTTGATTCTATTCAAGCATGCTTAATTAGTGGAGATGTACATAATGGGTAAGCATATGGTTCTTTGTGCTGTGAATTTTCTTTGTGAGTGTGAGAGTGTTCTTTGATGCTAAGTCCTTAATTTATATTCAATCTTTGATATTAGTGTGGGGACTATTTCTTCTTGTGAGGGCACTTGTTTCATGATAGATAGGTGATTTTATTAGCTTTCTTTGATGAGAGTAGGTGAGCAAGCTTAAATTTGATGAGTTCAAAGTCCTTCCTTGAGGTTAGGAGGTTAGAGGTTTGTTGTTTATTTGGATGTCTTGCATAATGATTGAGAAGTGTACTTGATATTTTTAAATTTATATATGGCCTAATTGTTTGTATTAACCAAAGTAATGACATTGCTAGTATGATTTTTTGAGATGAGTTTTAATGTTTGCTCAAGGACGAACAAAAGTTTAAGTGTGGTGTGTTGATGTGAGGCCAAAATATATATTTTTAATCATTATTTGCCTCGCATTTATTATTTATATTTGTTCTTTATGAGCATAAATTTTATGGATTGTGCTAAATTGTATATTTTATTTGTAGGATTAAATTGGTGAAAAAATAAAGAAATTTAAATCTAAAACGAATTAAAGATGGAAGGTTGAAGAAGAAAATCAAACAGAGAGCTTAATGGATTAAATTGAATATTATATTAATATTTCAATATACCAGAAGTGTAGCGCAAAGTGAAGAAACCATGTTGTTATTTCATTGCCACGTGGCAATCTTTAAAGCCACTGGCCAATTGATCCATGGCGATAAAACAAATAATTTGAGGCAGTACTGTTCTATGCGGACAGCTCACGCGACGAAATAAAAAAAGGAATCCAATTCTTTTTGGTTTTGGATTCCTAATTTAACTTGGGCTCAATTATTTTATTTAGGGTTTTTATATTTATAAATAGTTCAAAGAAATAATTATTTACGGAGCGAAGAACCAAGATAAAATACACAATATAAATTTTCTTCTAGCTTAGGAACTTTGGAATAGCTGTCGTGGAGGCCGAAGAATTGTGGTTTATTCTTTCTACTCCTTTATTATTTATTTGTATTCGTGATTAATAAAAGATAGTTTAGCTATTGTTCTTAACTTTTTATGATTAACACAAGCATATTTATTTTAATAAATTTTGATTGTGTTTTTGAGATAATGAGTAGCTAAATTTCATTACTATGGTTGTGGAAACCATGAGCGATTAACAAATTATGAATAGTAACTAAGTAATTCTTGAATAGTGTTATTGCATGCATTGATAATTCTTTCGTTTAGAAGTCTTTTTAACGGTGGCCAACGTTCGAACTTGCCTCGTTACTACTTGCCGGACCAATGAAGTAATTAGCGAGAAAAGAATTATCAACATAGATTTTAGTGTTATACTATCTAATAGTCTAATGTCGATTGGTGCAAGAGTGAAAGCTAAGCCATACATCGATGTGATGTCTAATATGAGGTAAATGTAAGGGTTAGTAAATTATACACACGTAGCCGAACCAAAGTGCGGGGTGAAATTCTCTAGATGCCGGACCAAGGATTTAGAGATACCTTACTTATCACTTTTCATGTAATACACTACGAAAAGATTGCTATTATCAGGATCACCGCGTTATGAGCTTATGGGAAACACATTCCTAGTTACTTTTAATAATATGAATATAAATAAATACTTAGTTCAAAGCTATTTTTATTGTTTTTATTTTATTCAATTTAAATCCCCCTAATTTTATATAACGATTATCGAGTTAAATATTTTCTATTGACAATATTCTTCCATATTCTCTGTGGGATCGACCCTGACTCATAGTTGGGTAATATATTGCATACGATCGTTTATATTTCTTTTCAAGAAGTATATTTGGACATTATCATAATGCTCAACTACAATTCTTCTAATTCAAAGTTTAGGTGGTCGCTAACAAGTATAAACCCAACGATGAGATCCCGCAGGGAGTGATACAATAAAAATTCAATTATGAAGTAAATACGTGTTCTAATCTTTTTTAGGAGTACGAAGCTACACAACATAAATTAAATCCATGAATTGAGCTACCAATATAAAATGAGGGGATTTACTAACAATATTTTTTAACAAGTAACATTTAACACGAGAGTTAAACGATTAGAGAGAATACCCTAGGAATGTGATCAATCGAATGCTAATTTCTCTTAATGGGTAATTACTAATTGCTTTAACTTGTTGAATTGCAACGGGTAGGCTAGATTTTGAATACGATAGCTATCTCTCGATCAACTATCATGTTTCGAGTGAGTTCTCTCGAATCTCAGAAAGCTTAACAATACCAAACAACCCAATTCCTTAGTTAGCCCACTTTCTCAAGTTGGGTAGTAAAGATGCAATCAAACCCACTTTCTCAAACTGTATTTGAAAGACGCAATCAATACATTTATCAATCATTCATTCTACTCTAATACCACTTTCTGAAGCAAGCATATAGAGCTAAGCTAGAACCGAATTTGCAACTTCAGTTCATCAATTAAAACATGAAAAAATAATTGAACCCATGTCAAAACAACATTAAATTCAGCAATTGATAATACCCATAAGCTAAGGTAATGGGTTTTAGTCAAACATAGTGAAAAGTAAGAAATTGTTACCAAATAGATTATCCATCCAAATTGTTAACGATCAGAAAAATACCCAATGCCAAAATTAAAGCTAGAATCCTAAAATCTCAAATCCGAGATCCAAATCCTCTCAAAAGTGTTCAACAATGTAAGAATGTAAAAAACTCAAAACACTCATAAAATACGTAATGGGGGAACCCTTTTTATCTTTTCAAGAAATGAATTTATATGTTCCCAAAAACTCAGCACGGAGACCACTCGACGAAATTAGTCAAGATCGTTGATCCACTCGGCGATCCACCGAGTTTCTCTTCTTCTCGCCTTTTGGTTTGGATCCTACATCCAATTGTTCTGGAACTTTTGGCGAGCTGGATCGTGGACTCTGATCCATGCGTGTCACCAAATTTGTCATTTGCTCGCCAAGCTTGTTTGGAACATGGGCTACTTTGCTGGAACTTTAGGCGAGCTAGATCGTGGTCGCCAATCCATTTGGCGCGTCGCCGAATCGTCATTTGCTCGCCAAGTTAGTTTGGTACGTGGGCTACTTCGCTAGAACTTTAGGTGAGCTGGAGGCTCACTCGGCGAGTAGCCGACTTGCTTTTGCGAGCTCCAACTTCTCTTCTCGTCAGCTTTTCCAACTTTTTCTCTCCTTTTCGCATCGTAATGTCCTTACCTTGTTCTTAAACTTTTATTGCTGTATATCAACACATTAACATCAGTTATGAGCACAAAATAGGCATTGAGGACACTAAATCATTGAATAATAAGCCCTAAATGAGTCAAAATTCCTGACTCATCAACACCTCCAACTTATACTTTTTGTTGTCTTCAAGTAAAACACAAGATCAAAAGGTCAACAGGGATGTCAACAAATAGTTCTACTTGAGACTCAACATGAATGCATGCAAGGTTCAATCTAACCATGGAATGTTTAATTGTGCACTAAAAGTTTCAAACTATGACTATCCATCATCAAATAGATTTCAAGTTCACAATGATCACTTAAAATGCAAATTCATGCTCAACAAGAGTATTCCAATGCCCTCACATCAAAAATGATTTAATGCTCTCAGAAAGCCAATCAAAGATTAAATATAAGGAACCAAAAATCAATTCCACACTCACAATGAGAAAAACATGCACAATTATACCCATAGGCTTGCCTTTATTTTCCAACCAACACATCGCTCGGCTCATGCAAGATCAATTCTCTCCTATTCAGCGACATTAGTCGTGGTCACCAATCCATTTAGTGACTCGCTGAGTGGATACTTACCTCGCCGAATTTTACTGGACCTCCAGTTAAATTGGGGGTCCAAACGGTGGACTAGGTCGCAATCGCCAACCAGATCAGTGATTCACCAATAATTTTTTGGGCACACCGAGTTTTATAGACTCCACTTTGAAGTTGTCTTTAGTCCAACAACGATCTAAGTCGGGGTCGCCAACTTCTTCGGCGATGTGCCGACTGGACCTTTGGCTCGCCCATTTGCAATTTTCACTCACTTTCCATACTTCGGCCTACACAAACAACACGCCATTATTTCTTAAAGCAAAAATAAAGGGGTAAAACCTTGGGTTGCCTCCCAAGAGGGCCTTATTTAACGTCGTGGCATGACACAACTCCTCACTCAAGTTCCATTACTGAGGTTTGCCTCATTTTCACTCCTCTTTTGGCTCTAGGTAGAGAGAATATAACACTTGGTCCATTTGGTACCCATAGTTACCATTCATGCACATGTTTCATGTTTCATGTTTCAATACACAAACAAGCAAAACAAAACTAAATATTAAGTAAGTAAACTATAACTAAGAAGAAAAAAAATTCTATTAAGCTAAGAATTCTCAAATAACACCACTCCCCGGCAGCGGTGTCATTTTGATGCTTATCGTGACGAATGAGACTAACCTACAGTACGAGTGTCTACGATCGTCGATAA
>NW_006239024.1:884940-926197 GCF_000226075.1 Solanum tuberosum | reverse complement strand
GCCAGGGGCTAGATACAACTGCAAGTGAGGGTACCAGAAAGGTACCACAGGTAGAGGTAGCCCATTGTGAGACCCAGGGGGAGACATCTTCTCAGCCCCTATAGCTTCTCCACAGCTTCAGGAGCCTCCGAGGGCAACAGGACTTTCGACTCCACCAACAATACCACCTCTAGTTCCTCTTATTCCATTTGATCATAATTTCAAGAGTGCAGTATGTATGTTAGCACAGTTAGTAGTTGCACAGTGTCAACCAGTTGCGCCAGATGTTGCCAAACCTTCTGAAGGGCCATGAAGTTTGAGAGTTCGTGAATTTCTTGCCTTGAATCCTCCACAGTTTACAGGGACAGATAGTACAAAAGACCCTCAACACTTTGTTGATCAGCTTCATAGGATCTTCAGATTCATGCATGCCTCATCGACTGAGTCAGTTGAGTTAGCAGCATTTCGATTGCGTGATGTTGCAGTATTGTGGTATGAAAGTTGGGAGAGATCTAGGGGAAAAGATACATCTCTACCCACTTGGGATAGCTTTACAGAAGCTTTCATAGATCACTATTTACCTCGAGAGATTAGGGATGGCCGGATGGACCAGTTTCTGAACCTCCGACACGGTGGCATGGGTGTTCGAGAGTACGGGCTGAGATTTGATTCATTGGCTAGATATGCATCAGGATTTGTTGATACGATGCATGACAGGGTGAGTAGATTTGTGGAAGGGTTGACTCAGACTATATCGAGGCTTGTTCTACCGCTGCGCTAAATGATAATATGGATATCTCGCTGATTCAGGACTTTGCACAGGGCATAGAGGATCGCCGACATCTATAGTATACGAGTGAGAGGGTCGAGAGAGAGAGCCAAAAGAGGGCTAGGCCTGCTGGTTCGCAGGGAGATTTTTAGGGTGGTCCCAGACCCCGATATTCTATTAGGCCACCTAGACCTCCACCACAACAGTTCCAAGGTAGTAGATTTGATCATCAGGAATATTCAGGCCCAGGTGAGGGTTCACAAGCATCAGGCTGGCAGCAGCAGAGGGGTTCAGGCCAGGCTAGGACAGCCCCGCCGCATTGCACTACCTGCGGTAGTATGCATTTCGGGAGGTGCAGACAGGGTTCCACATGTTGTTATTCTTGTGGACAGGAGGGGCATGAGTGGAGAAACTACCCTACCATAGGTCAGGGTGGTATAGGTTAGTCGACTAGGTTAGCACTAGGTTCCTCCTCATCAGCACAGTCTACAGGGCGTGGACCCCAGACTTCAGCATGTAGAGGTAGAGGAGGAGGCAGAGAGGGAACATTTAGCTATGGTAGTGGACAGAACCATACATATTCATTAACCGGTCGGTAGGACTCAGAGTCATCACCAGATGTTGTGACATGTACATTGATTGTTTGCTCCCATTGTGTTTATGCTTTGATAGATCCTGGATCTACTTTGTCTTATGTTACTCCATTTATTGCGGGGAGGTTATGTATAGTAGTAGAGTCATTAGTTCGACCCTTTATTTTATCTACACCAGTTGGTGAGTCTATTGTTGCCATGAGAGTCTATCGAGGTTGCACGGTATCGACCGTCAGACCTCTGTAGATATTGTAGAGTTAAAGATGGTCGATTTCGATGTCATTATGGGTATGGACTGGTTAGCGTCTTGTTATACTCATGTTATGTGCAGGACAAATATTGTTAGATTCCACTTTCCAGGAGAGGCAGTTCGAGAATGGAAAGGCGATGCAGCAACGCCGAAAGGTAGGTTTATTTCCTATCTTAAGGCGAGGAGGATGATTACCAAGGGTTGTATTTCTCATCTTATTCACGTTCATGATATAGATGCAGAACCACCGACTCTTCAGTCTATTCTGGTAGTTAATGAGTTTCTAGATGTATTTCCAGACGAACTCCCTAGTATCCCTCCAGAACAGAAATTGATTTTGCTATCGATATGCTACCAAGTACACAACCCATATATATCCCTCCTTATAGAATGGCATGTTCGATTGTAGAGGGCCGTATCCCTATTTTGGTTTTCAATACTTTGTTTAGATGGCCATGTGAGTCTTTAGTAGACTTCCGCTGTATTTTAAAGTGTTTTCTTAAATGAAGTTTGAATGTTTTGGATTTAAATAAGTTTTAATTCCGCTCTATTTTCCTTATATCGAATGTTATGAATGCTATGAGGCTTGTATGAAACCCTTCGGGGTCAAGTACGCCGTGTCATATCGGGGTGTGGGCCCGGGTCGTGACAAACATGGTATCAGAGAACAAGATTTTGGAAATGGTTTTTTAGGGTTGATGTCTCACAAGCCACATCTAGTAGAGTCTTGTTCGTCGGTGTGATTGGCGACACATCTATGAGCGATAGGCTATAGGACCTTAGAAAGTTACACTTATTTCATTATTCTTGAAGTTGTGCCTTAGAGTTTAGTCTATGAGTGTCTTTTTCCTAATCCTTCTCTTGTGTTTAGAGGATATGAATACAAGAAGGACGCCCGCAAGGAGAATGGAAGAGAAAGTGGTGAATGGGGGAGTTCCTCCCCAAGGTCCTCAAGGTGACCAAGTGCCTCAAGAGAATGAAGTTTTGGTTGAAACTCCAGCCATGACTAATGATGAGATTAGGTCGGCTTTCCTAACCTTGGCCCAAGCTATGATGACCCAAGTTACTAGAGATGTGGGGCGTAGAGTGAATGCTAGTGAGAGTACTATGGCTTCTAGGTTGAGGGACTTTGTGAGGATAAACCCTCCGGTTTTCCTAGGTTCTAAGGTGGGAGAGGATCCCCAAGAGTTTTTAGATGAGGTGTATAAGATAGTCAATGCTATGGGAATGACCTCTATTGAAAAGGCGGAACTTGCTTCCTACCAATTGAAAGATGTTGCCTAAATTTGGTTCACTCAATGAAAAAGAAATAGGCCTATAGGAGCAGGGTCTATAGATTGGGAATTGTTCAAGGAAGCCTTCCTTGGTAGGTAGTTTCCCCGTGAGAAGAGGGAGGTAAAGGTGGAGGAGTTTATAAACCTTAGGCAAGGTAGCATGAATGTGGAGGAGTATTCCTTGAAGTTTACCCAATTGTCTAGGTATGCTCCATCCTTGGTGTCTAACCCTAGAAATGAGATGAGTAGCTTTGTTACCGGTATATCTGACGTAGTTGAGGCAGAGTGTCGTACGACGATGCTCCATGATGACATGAACCTTTCTAGACTTATGGTGTATGCTCAATCTATTGAGGAGTCTAAGCTTAAGAGGAAGAATAGAGAGTTGAAGAGGTCTAGGCCCGATGAGCAAGATCAACCTAGGTTCAAGAAAAGAGCCCCAAACCAAGATTCTTCAAGTGCTCCTAAGGTTAACCAAGAGAGAGGTGGTGGGTCTCAATTTTCTAAACCTACATGCCACAATTGTGGAAAGAAGCATTTTGGGAAATGCCTAGCCGGTACTAGTGGGTGCTATGGATGTGGAAAGAATGATCACCAAGTGAAAGACTGTCCTACTCTTATGGCTAGAGGAAGGGAGGCCAAACAAGCTTCTCTTAGTGGGCCGGATCTTAATGCTCCAAAGATGAATTGTTTCTATGTGCTTCAAGCTAACAAGGACAAAGGAGCTAATCCGGATGAAAGTACCGGTAAGTGATAGTTCCTTATGGTCATGAATGTCTTGTTGAGGTTTTTATGTCGTTTTTCATGTTAGCCTTAGTTGGGTTTTCTACTAAGTGAGGGATGGTATGTTGAATAGTAGGTTGTGGTGAGTTTTGATATCCTTGTCACTTTCTTCTATTCCTATTCAAGCTTGAGACCAAGAGTTCCTTATAGCTTGTTTCATGTTTTGGAGTCATGTGTGAAAATGTGTTTCCATGGTCTCTTTATGTTATGCATGTTTTGACGAAATTTATGTTCATATGAGAAAAATGAGTTTTCATAATTGTGTTTCTCATGTTGATATGCATCTATGATGAGTTGCCTAAATGTTTCATGAGTCGACTTGTTCAATAAGCTTAAATGTGTTCTTGAAAAGAGTGGCATAAATTGCTTTATGATGTTGTAATGAGCATGATGTGAGTTGGAGAAGGAAGTTCCTCCAACTAAATGAGAAATGTTGATGTTATTGTGCATAATGAGTTTGTAGAAGTAGTTCCTACTTTCTTATATTGCATTGAGATTATTGATGTGGAGTTGATGTTTCCGCCTAGGATTTGTGCATGTGTATTGATGTGTCATGCATGATGGGCTGCTAGTCTTGAGTCGTTATTCCTTAAAGTGTTTTAAGTGTCATTCGAGTATGAATGTTCCTAAGTGGGGGATAATGTAACAACTCAGAAAGTGATAGGTTAAACTAGAGCCTAAAGGTAGGGGTTAACGTCATGAGTTAAGGGCAAGGGCTAAAGGTTTTGGGTGTAGGCAATGGTGAGGGGCCAAGGCTACCTAAAAACTAGGCCTAGCCACTACCTCACATCACCATGAGGGTCTTCACGACCCGTGGTGCCACCCGTGGTTGCAAAGGTAGTGTGCCATAGTTGGTGCCAAGTCAAGGCTCCCCTTCACGAGCCACTTCACGACTCGTGGGGTTGCCTTAGCTTGGTAGGAATGGTGTAGAGTTTAGGAGATACTGGTCAAGGGACTATGAGCGCCACCACGGGCCGTGGTACCCTTGACGAGGCGTGAAGTTGGGCGTGAGGGTGACTTGGTGTCAAGGCTCCAAGGCCTAGCATCCATTAGTCTAAGGCTAGACCACGACTCCTGGTGTTGACCACGGATCGTGGGAGGTCCCGTGATCATGCCTAGGCCTCATGAAGGCTTGGCAAGGAAATTGAACTACTGCCTAGAGGACCAAGGGCGCCACCACGGGCCGTGGTCCCCTTCACGGACCGTCCAAGTGGTCGTGTGCCTGGACGGGGCTGTCAAGTGAAGTCCTTTTTGGTAATTTAGTATTTAAGTTGTAATGTTGTGGGGTCATTTTAAATTGTTATATATATATATATATATATATATATATATAGTTTTAAGTCTTTTAACACCTATTTTACTCCTTTTTTCAAAACACCCAAATAAAAACTCCAAAGTTCGTCTCCTCTCAATATTTCTCTCTTACTCAAGGAAGAAGAAAATATGGGATCTAGGTTTGGATTCAAGGTGTTTCTTCCTCAAATTTCTTGCAGAATCTTAAGCAAGGTATGGTGATCCTTCATCTAGGGGTAGCTTTCACCCCTAGAGTCCATTCAAAGTAATTTTTCATAGTTTTCAAGTTCATGAAAAACCTAGGGTTTTACTCAATCTCATGGGTTCTTTCTTTAAACGATTTCAAAAGGTTACTAATGTCAAATTATGATTGTATTGGGGTTTAATTGATGATTGATGACGAAAATACTCTATGAACCAATGATTTCCCTCAATTCCTGAAATGTGTCTTTATGAAGTGGGTTTGTTGATTATGAAAGCTTATGATTGTAATATGTCTAAATTGCTTTGGGTTATTGAATTGTATCATTATATATGCCTGCATTATGGTAAATTGTTGGTGTGTTGATGATTTGAGAGTCATGGCCTTGAAGGAAAGTTATGACTAAATTTCATGTTGAAGTAGAATTGTGCTTGACTTATTGATCCACTTGGAAGGTGGAGGTGTTTACTTACTAAAGTATATGAATGAGAATCTAATGAAGTTAAGGTGATCTTATATTGAATGTATTTGTGTTAGTATTGAAAGACTATTTCTCAATTTGACACTCATGAATGATGATGATGGAATGTGAAGTGTTGTCTTCTATATATTGTATATCTTGAATTGGTAGGCTTAGGCATCCTTTTATTGTATGATGAATGTATCTTGACTTGATGTCTTAATGTCATGAATTGGTAGACCTAATGTTGGTAGCCTTTCATGAATGAATGAATGATGAAGTATTCTAGGCTATGTCTTGAACTGGTAGACCTAATGTTGGTGGCCCTTCATGATGAGTCTAGGAACCAATGTGATGCTAAACCTCAAAACGAAAGACCTAATGTTGGTGGGCCTTTCTTGTGTGAAATGATGAACCTTGAAACGGTAAACCTAATGGTGGTGGCCCTTTCTAGGAAGATCAATGAGCTATCCTTAAATGTACATTGAATCGATAGACCTAATGGTGGTGGCCCTTCATGTGTAATGTGCTTTGGGTCAGTAGACCTAATGTTGGTGGCCCTCTCAAGTACAATGATGTAATGTAAATGAAACTACTCTATGGGAATGGTGGCTAAGCAACGAGTGGATATGGTAAGATGGAAACTCTCCCAATGTTAGTCTAGGGTTTCAATGAACATCTTCCAATCCCATAACTATGTGCCCACATAGGATTTTAGCCTGTGGATTTCATCCAAGCTAAATGTACCTAGTTCTACCTTAGGCAAGTAGAATACCTTTTTACGGTGTGGGGTCATACGACACCAGATTCCATGGTTAGCTCTCATGGTCTATGTTGGTTAATGCCTATTCCCATCATGTGAGATGTGCATTGTGGTTTCTTGAGAAGTTCTATGAAGTGTGGGTGGTATATGGGATGCCATCCATGCATTGCACGAGTAGGCTTTGAGAGGGTCATAGTGAGTTCTCTAAGTCTTAATGACTATTGTATGAAAGTCCTCTAAATGAAGTTATTGAAGAATATTGACTCTTAAATGCTTAATGGGATGATGCATGCTATACTTGGGTTATATTATGAGTCATTTTCCCTTGTCATGCCTTATAAAATGTTATGCCTCTTATGTATGGATATTGTGTAAAGGTGAAAAGGAATGAATGGTAAGTCCACTTTTGGTGACCTTAATGTGGTGCCTTAGTTTGGATGATGGTATGGGACGCTATCCATATATTGCACAAGGTATAGCATGAGGGTTACTTGAAGTGAAGGTTTAAGGTGAAGGTAATGGTTTACATGTTGATATTGTCTAAATGTGAAGTTATGATTTGTATGATGATTATACATGTATTTGATGTCTCTTATGCTATTGTTCATGATATTTTCTAAAAAGTGACATAATGCATGGTTTCCAACCAAAATGTCCCTTTTAAAGCATGTTTTTGCATGGTCATCATACTTAGTACATTTTTGTCTGCTAACCCATATTTTTCTTATTTTACTACAAGTGTAGGTTCCGGCAAGTGATTGCTTCTATCTAGATTGAAGTGCTTGGATTGAGATTTCCTCCAAGGCTAAAGTGATACGTCCTCATAGATCGAGGACAAGTGTCTTTTTAAAAGTTTCTTTCTTTCCATGTAATAGACATTTCTAGTATTTTCGATTGTAAAGGGCCGTGTCCCTATTTTGGTTTTCAAGACTTTGTTTAGATGGTCATGTGAAACTTTAGTAGACTTCCGTTGTATTTTAAAGTGTTTTCTTAAATGAAGTTTGAATGTTTTGGATTAAATAAGTTTTAATTCCGCACTATTTTCCTTATATCGAATGTTATGAATGTTATGAGGCTTGTATGAGACCCTTCAAGGTCAAGTACGCCATGTCGCATCTGGGGTGTGGGCCCGGGTCGTGTTAATTGAATTCGATAGCCGTTCTTGTTGTTACGGTTTGTTGGAGGAATCATCCAGTTGAGTAGGCTACTTGAGAGACCCAGCACGAGGTACACGAGTAGTTTACCTGCTTGTTTGAGCCTTTAGGTATTTTTTAATTCTTTAGTTTCGTGGATGTAAGTTCTTTTTAGTAGTGCATATTGTAATAACCCTTCAAATATTTATTTTTTTGTGTTTTTAGCATTTAATGTGTTCCTACTGTGAAGCCAAGTCATTTAGGACTTACTGGGATGGATAGTTCGGTCACCTGAACATTTACTTGGTTTTTATTCAATTTTTTGTCTTCAGGAGGTTTTGAAATTTGAATGGTTGAATTTGTTCAATGGTTTAGTAAGATGACATTAAAATGCAACTCTGACGGTTCTGTTATCTCTAGAACATTGAGTTTGGTCTAGAAAGTCCTTTGGTGCGGATCCCAAGGCTTCCAAGCTCATCCTAAGCCCTCTAGTGGGCTTAAAGTGAAATTTGGATGTGGGACAAAATTTTCATCAAGACGACCTTCGTTGGAAGTGTTGACATCTTCTTTGAGTCTGGAGTGCCATTTTTTCTGGGGAAGCATATCTTGTTTGCATGCACGGGGTTCCGGAAAAAATTCAAGAAGCATGTCGATAATTGTTAAGTTGGGCAAAATCAGTTGATGTGCATTAACTGATGCAACCACTTTTTCCTCTTAACGTTCGAAGACACCCACCACAAATTTACACAAATCAATATACATTTGAATATTCGAGCTCTGATAAAGGATCGGAAGCTGTATCCTACCTCAAAGTAGACCGTGTGCGCTTTAAATCACAACTCTAGGAATTTTCCATTCGGTATTACCTGTTAATGCTACCAGACTATCAAAAAAAAGAATCACAATGTCAAGGAGGTCGTTAGACACTAAAAACACATAAAAATAAGATATTCCTTGGTTTACCAAGAAACAACTAACTATTACATGCTCAAGCACAAAAGTTGAATAACATGTGCTGGATGTTGCAAATGTTGATGTTGTATGGATACAATTTCTCGTACGTAACATGGTTATTATTTTCCTGTGCTTATAATTGCAAAATGTGATAAAATTGGTTCCATCCATCTTGCAAACAATGTCTTTCACTCCAGATCAAAACATGTTTCTTGGGTCTATCTTTTTATTTGTAAGAAGATTACCCAAGTTGACCTCACTTATTATAATGTTACCACCTTAAAACATCTTGCAAATGTTTTTACTAATGGTGTCTCTGTTACAAAATTCAAGAAGTTTCTAGAAAATCTTTATGTTCGCTCCTCCACTTCAAATTGATGGAGAGTTGCAAGAATATAATTGTAAATATACTTTAAACAATCATATACTTTTAATTGACTTATAAATAACACATGTCCTAGCCCTTGCTATTCACGAAGGACTTTGTTATTCTTGTTTATTATTTCTCTCTTCTCTCTATAACTTAGACTTCAACAGTAGTGTTTATTTATCTTGCAGTTATTGATCTTTCATACCAAGACACGAGTCTCTCTCTCTCTTTTTAACAACATGATATTAGAAATAAAACCCTACATATTTGGAACCATAACCTTATATTTATAATAGGCACAATTGTATATAATTAATTTAGCACATCATTAAACTAGAAGTTACTTTTGGATAGCTACACATAAGGCCCCTTACTTAGTGAGGTGTCTTTTAGACCCATTAAAATTAAACCTTAAAACATAACAATTAATTTGGGTCAACCTTTTGACCATAGCAACCAACATACAATTATTCTTAATAGTATGTAGAAGTCCACAAAAAAACAATATATGTAACCCACCATATATTGCATATATAGTGTATCACATGCATTCACTTATCCAATATGTGAAACACCTTCAAAATTACTTAGTTTTTGTGTCAAATAATTTTGCTCTATATAGTCCTCTAATTCTTCGATCTATAAATTCATACCCATCCAATTCTTCTTGTTGTCAAGGTAACATATAATGGACTTATAGTGGTGTGATTTAGAATTTTTTGGGGCCAACTTATTCCTTGATTAAGATTTACTATCTTGTGGTTGTTAATTTATTACATCCTATTAAGTTAAATTTTATCCAATTAAGAAATGCTTGAAATGCTAAAATATGTTTTCTTAACTAGTTTAGTAAGTTCTTTGGGATTTTTGTTAAGTATTCGGCCAAATTCACTAGTATACATGAAATATACACTAATTATATATTCTCCAACTATATTTAGTTTACATGGTCAGTTGAGTGCCTATTAAGGTTAATTTGCTAAGATATTTTTCCCTCATACATTCATGCTTTATTAGTTTCTGGTGACTAGTAAGCTATGAAATGTATCACTACAATATCGCACTTCAAAAATCATCAGAGTCCCTCGATTTTTGTAAGAAAAATAATTGAGGGATTGCGTCGTTTATATTTTTGAAAAATTTAAATATTTGCACAAAAACGTGATGAGCGTTCGTTGATTTTCTAAGAGTCTGTCAGTTTTCTATCTAAAAAAAAAACACAATGGACTGCATTGGTTTTCCCTCGGTATCATGCAACGACCCTATCCGTCAATTTTTGCATTATTTTTAATTGTGATTTTTGACGATCCTAAAGAATATCTATTCATTCTTCAGCATATAGATGTGGAAGTATGACCATGAAAAATTCTAAGTTCTAAACTTGATGCTATTGTATGTTGAAATGTGAACTCTTCAGGTGCTTAACATTTACTACCTATTTCTCATTTTACTTTTTATGTATTTATGTAATTAGACTTCTTTTGACTTTTCTATGCTCTAGCTCAACTGAAGTTTACTATACTTTGTCAATAGAATTATAAGAGATCTAGCAATGTTGATTTATTTCTGAAAATGATGCATAAAGTGTCTAGATCAAAGTTTTCTAAAGTGTTAACAATTTTGTAATGACCCTCCAGGTAATTTCTGTGTTTATGCCTTTTATTCATCCATTATTGACTACATGTGTTATGGGATACTTCCAGAAAATCCAAGGAGAAGTACTGACATTCGTCGTCGTGCACCTCGCTTCCTTTACTACAAGGACACATTATATAGAAAATCATTTGAGGGTGTACTATTCCGATGTTTGGGAGAGGAAGAAGCAAATCAAGCTTTGCAAGAAGCACACTCGAGATTTTGTGGATCACATCAATCTGGATCGAAACTCCACTTTCACATAAAGAGGATGGGGTATTATTGGCCAACCATGGTGAAGGATTGCTTAGATTATGCTCGGAGGTGCAATGCTTGTCAATTTCATACATCAGCCGCCCGAAGTACTGCACCCAACTATTGCATCTTGGCCATTTGACGCTTGGGGATTGAATGTTGTGGGACCACTACCAAAATCTTCTGGTGGACACTTGTACATCTTGGCTACAACTAATTACTTCTCAAAATGGGCTGAAGTTGTCGCTCTTAAAGAAGTGAAGAAAGAGAATGTTGCAAATTTTTTCCGAGTGAATATCATCTATCACTTTGGCATCCCTCGCTACATAATAACAGACAATGGCAAGCCATTTGATAACAAGTTATTGAACAAGATTTGTGATCTCTTTGGCTTCAAGCAGCGTAGATATTTTATGTATCATACTGCCGCCAATGGTCTTGGTGAAGCATTCAATAAGACTCTACGCAACCTCTAGAAGAAAGTTGTCTCCAAGTCCAAATGGGATTGGCATGAAAGAATGGAACATACAACACTCCAATTCAAGCAACACCATATTCACTTGCTTTTTGAGTTGAAGCAGTCCTACCACTCGAGTGTCAAATATCTTCCTTAAGACTTGCTATTCAAGAAGGGCTCACTGAGGAAGAAAATGCTCGACTGCGTCTTGCTGAGTTAGAAGCACTTGATGAAAAGAGGCTAGAAGCCCAACAAAACCTTGAATGTTAGCAAGCTCGTCTAACTCGTGCTTTCAATAAGAAGGTTCACTTGAGGTGCTTCCAAGTTGGAGACCAAGTTCTCGCAGTAAGAAGACCCATCATTACTTCGCACAAGTCTAGGGGGAAAATTACCTCAAAGTGGGATGGACCATATGTCGTACAAGAAGCATATTCACATGGTGCTTACAAGCTTGTTGATGCAGATGGCGTAAGGATCAGTCCTATTAATGCAAAATTCCTAAAGAGGTACTACCCTTGAAGATAATGCTCCGTAGGGTATGAGCCTAAACTGCATGTCACTCCTGGCCCGCAAAAGTATAAACTGTGTACGGCAAAATAAAAAAATACACTCACTCCCCCAGAACTACGTTGTGACTTGATCTCTTCACTGAAGTACGTAGGCGCTTAGAATATATCCTAAGTTCAGTTGCATGAGTGTCAAAAAACCACATGTTCCCACTTGATCTGTCATATGACAGTCAAAGCGATTAAGTATTTTGTTTTATCTTTTGTCTCATCAAACTTTAGACGTGTATGAAGTATTGATTGGTCAATAAATGGGAGCAAACCCTTAAACAATATGAGTTTTGTTAACAACATGCTTGAAGTTTCTTTAAAATTGAAGTCTTCAAATCCTCCAAGTATACAAGTTAGAGTCTTCAAATCTTCCAAGTATACAAGCTGAAGTCTTCAAATCTTCCAAGTATGCGAGTTGAAGTCTTCAAATCTTCCAAGTATGCAAGCCGAAGTCTTCAAATCTTCCAAGTATGCAAGCTGAAGTCTTCAAATCTTCTAAGTATGCAAATTAATGTCTTCAAAGTCCTCCAAGTCTGCAAGTTGAGGTCTTCAAATTCTTCAAGTCTGCAAGTTGGGGTCTTCAAATTCATTAAGTCGACAAGTTGAAGTCTTCAAATTCTTTAATTCTGCAAGTTGAAGTCTTCAAGTTGAAATCTTCAAGTCTGCAAGTTGAAATCTTTCAGTCTGCAAGTTGAAGTCTTCAAATTCTTCAAGTCTGTAAGTTGAGGTCTTCAAATTCTTCAAGTCTGCAAGTTGAGGTCTTCAAATTTTTCATCTACAAGTTGAGGTCTTCAAATTCTTTAAGTCTGCCAGTTGAAGTCTTCAAATTATTCAAGTCTGAAAGTTGAAGTTTTCATGTCTTGACTCCATAAATTACCTTTCTTAGGGAGGGGATGTGTATACTATCCGCTTTTGCCTTACGAATACCATAAATTACCTTTCTTAGGGCGGAGATTTATATCTATCCGCTTTCACCTTAAGAATACCATAAAGTTACGTTTCTTAGGGCGGGGATGTGTATCTATCTGTTTTTGCCTTAAGAATACCATAAAGTTACCTTTCTTAGGGCGGTGATTTGTATCTATACTCTTTCGCCTTAAGAATACCATAAAGTTACATTTCTTAGGGAGGGGATGTGTATCTATCCACTTTCGCCTTGATCCGCTTTCGCCTGAAGAATACCATAACTTACCTTTCTTAGGGCGGGGATGTGTATCTATCCGCTTTCGCCTTAAGAATACCCTAAAGTTACCTTTCTTAGGGCGGGTATGTGTATCTATCCGCTTTCTCCTTAAGAATACCACGAATTACCTTTCTTAGGGTGGGGATGTGTATCTATCCTCTTTCGCCTGAAGAATACCATAAATTACCTTTCTTAGGGCGGGGATGTGTATCTATCCGCTTTTGCCTTACGAATACCATAAATTACCTTTCTTAGGGCGGGGATGTTTATCTATCCGCTTTCGCCTGAAGAATACCATAACTTACCTTTCTTAGGGCGGGGATGTGTATCTATCCTCTTTCACCTTAAGAATATCAGCTGTATGACAGAATTTAAAGTTATCTTCGAAAAATCACCTAGAACGATTTTGAAGGTATTAAATCTTGAATTTCGGATATGTTGTAGACCTTTGTGTCTAGATTCTAAATAATCAAGCGTCTTGTCATTTCGTCGCTCCTACATCAAGACACAAGAGTTATAGTAAAGCCACACAAATCTGAAATTTTCAGCATGACAGAATTTAAAGCTAACTTCAAAAAATCATCTAGAAAGATTCTAAAGGTATTAAATTTTGAATTTCGGATATGTTGAATACCTTTGTGTCTAGATTCAATAATCAAGCAGCTTGTGATTTCGTCGTTCCTACATTAAGACACGAGAGTTTTAGTAAAGCCGCAAAACCCTGAAATTTTCAGCATGGCAGAATCTAGAGCTAACTTCAAAAAATCATCTGAAAAGATTCGGAAGGTGTTAAATTCTGAATTTTGATATGTTAGATATCGAGAAGTCTAGTTTCTGGAAAATTAAACCGTTCATGGTTTCGATTTTTCTACAATGAGATATAACTTTTCTAACACAGTTGTGTCAAGCTGTAAATATTTTTGACGTAAATCAGAAAAAGGGAGGAAAATTACCTTTAATTATGCCCCTTTCGTCATAGGCTTGTAGCTCACGATCTGTAATTGAAAACAAAGTTGTGGAGACAATGTGTCTATTTATAGATGTCATGTGATGGGAATAAAATCCTTCTCCTAGTTCAATTACAATTCCTTTTTGATTAGGATAATAGAAAAGGACATGAATTTGAAATTGAATGTGACTACAATTCCTAGTTCAACTACAATTTGAACTTAAATGGCGTCATAACATAAGATTTTGAGGCGGTGGTTTTATCCTACTACAACTACAATTTGTGCTAAAATTTGCATCATAATATAAGATACATATTTAATATCTTCACCTGCCACGTCAACATTCATGATTCCTATCCTAGGCGGTTGTTTATTTGTGGCCATAAATAGATCGGTCAACCATCATATACAGATTACCTCCCCTAATTCCAATTGGATGAGGAAAGTAAAAAATACCCACGTGGTCACGTGACCTCATGTATACTTTCCACTTCAATTATCCTTGTCCAATTATATTAAAGTGATAAATTAATTTATGGCATTCCAAATATATGGTATATAATTGTCATGTAATTAATACTTCAAGCCTAGTCTTTGAAAGATAAAATATCTCGACAAGACTTGAAATAGGGGGCATTTGTAATCATTTAAAATTTGTTAAATATAAATTTATAAAATAATTCGAATTATATTAAATTCATAAATATATTAGTCCAAATAAATATTATGTATTAATATAATTGGGTCAATATTTGAATCCAATATATATGAATTTAATTAAAGCCCGCTCCATAAAGCCCATATGCCATGTCACTTAAATCTGATTGGCCAAAGAGAGTCCTCTTCTAATCACAACTCCTCTATGTTAAAACTATAAATAGGGGTCCTCATAATTCATAATAGAGAACCAAGAATTCGAACAAGAAGCTAGAGAAAGCTCGTGGATCAAAAGCCACAATTTCTCTACAAGTTCAAGAATTCAGGAATTCAAGTGTTCAAGTTCAAGATTTGAAGAAGTCAAGATCAAGTTCAAGATCAAGTTCAAGAACGATCAAGATCAAGACCACCCGATTCAAGATCAAGCTCGAATCCCTTGAATTCAACTAGAAAGCCAAGATCAAGATAAAGATCAAGTTCAACTCCAAGTCCAAGTCCAAGTTCAAGTTAAAGATCAAACTCAAGAGCCCTTGAATTATATTTGAAAAGGCAAATTCAGAGGAATCATAGAGAATTGTAACACTCGCACTTGAAATAATAAAATGATTGTTGCATAATTTTCCGGTCTTGATTATTGTTTTCTCGACGCGAAATTTTATTGTCTACAATTATACTGTGTTATTTTGCTTTGATGTTTATTCACAGTTTTTGTATTGATTTGCTGTTCGTTTTGACTCTTACAGTGGCTATGCTTTGAATTTTTTATTTATTTAAATTAAATGCTTAATGGTTAAAAAAAAATTCAATTGTGATTTCATTCCCAACTTATGGATCTTTTATTATGATAGTCTGTCTCATTATTTTATATTGTTAATTCTTTATGACCTTATTCATTTGTTGACATCTAGTTATTTGTTTTAGTGTTAGTTTTGTCTTTATTATGACTATTTTATTGATTGTTCATTTGTTCCGTATGCTTATCTTATTTTGGTTGTTGTTTACTCTACTAATTTAATAATTTAAATTATATTTGCTATATTTTGTTGGATTTAATGTTGTTATTAACAATGGTGTTGCCTTCGGTAAATTTTATACTTTTCATGTTACTGTTACTTTTGTTAATGTTAAGATAATTTTTTGTTATTTTTAATTGATATTGAATAGACTTTATTTGTTAAAATTGGCCAATGAAAAAATCTCTCCGTCGATTTTGGAGGCCTCCCCAATGTTAAAAGACGAAAATTTAGTTTATGTTTATATTCTTTACTAGTTTTGACGCACGTGCGTTGCACGTGAATATCAAACCATGTATTACATTAATAATAATATGAATATTATTAATTTAAAAAATTAAGTAAACAATTATAAAATGAATGATAAAGTATAAGTTCCTATGAATAGTGGATGTAAGCTTTCTTATGATTACTATTGAAAGTTAGTTACTTTTAAAATATTTTAGTTACACATCCTCTTAAATATACTTTCTCCTCCCTCCTCCAGAGTGCATTAATTTATTATTATTGTATTGTTAGAGTTCTTAGTTTTAATATAATATAATATAAATAAATATTGATGTAAAATATAGAAGATATACTAAATTGGATATTTTTAGTTCGATAGTTACACATCCTCTTAAATATACTTTCTCCTCCCTCCTCCAGAGTGCATTAATTTATTATTATTGTATTGTTAGAGTTCTTAGTTTTAATATAATATAATATAAATAAATATTGATGTAAAATATAAAAGATATACTAAATTGGATATTTTTAGTTGGAGTAATATATTAATTAACATTCATGTTAGGGAGTGTTCAAATTTTATTGAACTTTGAGATTGTCAACGTCTGAAAATCAAACGTGAGTTTTTAAGAATAGAAGAATAGAAACCATAAAAAAAATATTAGTTTAAAAATGTGAAGAAACCCCTTCATATATAGTTAACAAAGGGTAGTATGAGAATCTGCATATTGTTTCTATCATAAACGTCACAACCATTTGAAAATGTCACAACTCATCGGAAAAGTCAAACTCTTTGGAAAAGTCGTAACCATTCAATGTGAAATGGTGTCTTCTTTTAATATAATATAATATAACATAAGTAAATATATAAAATATAGAAGATGTACTAAATTGGATGTTTTAAGAAGAAGAACAACAACAATGAAAAACATCAAAAAATTGTAGCTTAAAAATTTGAGGAAACCCCTCTTTTGATAGCCAACAAAGGGTAGTGCATAAAAAAAATTCTTATTGTTATAAAAAAAAAGTGTCACAAATCTTTAGAAAAGTCACAACCCTTCAAAAATGTCACAACTCATTGGAAAAGTCATAACTATTTGAAAATGTCACAACCCTTCAGTAAAGTCACAACTCTTCGGAAAAGTCGCAACCCTAGAGAAAAGTCACAACCCTTCGAAAATGTCACAACTCATCGAAAAAGTTATAACTCTTTGAAAATGTCCCAACCCTTCAATGTGAAAAGGTGACTATTTTTAATATAATATAATATACTATAAATAAATAAAATAAAATATATTTTTATATAAGATATACTATAATTAGTGTTTTAAGTTGGTGGTATTATAATAATTTATCATTTAAGTTATGTAGTTCATTCTTTTAAGTTAGTATAGGAGATAAAAAAGATAGATATAGATTTGTCTAATTAAAATTTGATATGAAATTTTAACTAATAAAAAAGACTTTTAATTTAAGGATATGTATAATATATAAAAATGTCTTTTAACTTTGTGGTCTTAAAGATGCACCCCCAACAACCAAGAAAAAAGAACATTCATATTAAACTGAATATAAATAAAAGTACAACAAATAAATTGGAAATAGAGGAGTACTTATTAAATCTAGTTTATACACTTCAAACAAGGTTTTGATCAAATCTTTTTTCTCTAACAATTTGAGACTTTTCACAGCTTGAACACCAAGTTGTAGTTTGTGCAACAGAAAATCATTGAACTTCTTGTCAAGTAGAAGTTGTTGCAAAAATATATTTATGGTAATGAAAATGAGTACACATTTGGACTCTTCAAACAAGTGTTTGATCAAATCCTTTTTCTCCAACAGTTTGAGACTTTTCACAACTTGAACACCAAGTTGTAATTTGTTCAACAGAAAATCATTGAACTTCTTGTTAAGTTGAAGTTGTTGCAAAAATATATTTATGGCTATGAAAATGAGTACATATTAGTTATCTATGTAGTCTACTCGTTTGAAGTTGAGTTATTCCATTCTCCTTGTTGCATCAATTTTTGTTGATCTTTTTAATTTAGGCACACAAAATATTGTAATTGCATAATTGACCTACTATCACAATCTTTCTTGTGTTAAGAAGAAGAATAGAAACGTACAAAATTCAAAGTGTGAGAAAACCCCCATATTTATAGACAGCAAAGGATATTATGAAAATGTTCTTATTGTGCCTTATCAGATAAGTCACAATCCTTCAGAAAAGTTACAACTTTTCGAAAATGTCATAACTCATCTAAAATGTCACAACTCTATCAAAAAGTTACAACACTTCAGAAAAGTCACTACCCATCAATATTAAAAGATGTCAACTTTTTATATGATATAGAACAAATAAATAAATATAATTTTAAAATACAACATATTTACTAAAATGGGTTTTTAAGTTTGGGGTATTATAGTAATTTAACATTCAAGTTTGGGAGTTCATGCTTTTAAAGTAGTATAGATATGGTAAAATTGGCCGATGAAGAAATTACCGTCGATTTCCGATGCCTCCCATGTTAATAAGACGAGTTTTTATTTTTTAGTTATTATTTCATTTATTCATATTTATTTATTACTAACACTTTTACTAAGTGTCTTTACAGGTACCCAGAGTTGCTTCCTATTGAAGCTATTCGAATGAAGTTCGAACAATATTTTTGGTTCATTATTGTATATTATTGACGATAGGCAAATTTAGGCCGATTCTTATATTATTGTTTTTTCATATTACTTGTGTATATTGCTTGTTTATTATACTTGTACATTATTGTTATCTCCTCCTTAATTTGAAAAAATGAATTCAGCCGGAACCCACAATTGTGGATTTCGGAGGATGCCTAACACCTTCCCTTCGAAATAACTTGAACCCCTTACCTAGAATCTATTGGTTTTGTAGACATTTTTTTAAGTTAATTTGTTAATTGATTTCCTAGTTTTTCCTAAAAATTAGGTGGCGACTCCCTTTTACACCCTTTTTACCCATTTTACTCTTTTAAGAATTCTTTCATTCTTTTAAAATTGAATTACTATATTTTTGCGAGTCACCGCGATGTTGCGCCCTCTCACGGGATGTCAACAAACACAGTAGAGGTCAAAGCATAATTTAAAAGAAATGCAGACAAGTGTACTAATAACAAAAAAAGAACTAAGTTCAACTAACTAAATATAACTTACCCCATATGCCCAAAAGATTCACTCATGCGCATGTTCAAGTAAGAACAGACCCCCATAAGTCCGACAAGTCTACATAATAGCTAAATCTACTAAAAATAAGTCATAATGAGTCAAGATTTAGACAAGGGGTAGCCCATACCTCGAATCATAGATAACCATGAGCCTCCCAAGGCTAAGGAGTAAAGAGCCTGAACCTCAAACCGCAGGTGGTCTCTCAAGGGGGCAATAGGTTGAACCTAGAGTGTATCAGCACCTTAGAGGATAAAGGGCAGCATGACTAGAACTTGAATCATCGATTATAATGGCTTCCAAAGGACCTCATACAAAGTCATCATCACATAACCACCGTGGAATGACATCTGCTGATAGATAACCAACACAATACTCCAAGCTCGAACCAACTCCAGTGCCTACTCGTCAAGCAAATCTTGAAATCCTAAATGCAATTCACAGGGCCATAGAAAGAGGGAGAGTGGATAGAAGGTGATAAAAGTTGAGTCCTCGCCTAATCTAAGGCTTATTTCTATCAGACTCAAGTATGCTATAGAAGTCCATAGGAGTTAACCATCTGAAATGATGTCAAAACAGAATGAGACCAAACGGCTCCAAATATAGCACGACCACAACTTGCACTAGTCTAAGCCTAGACTAAGGTCAAACATGCTCAAACAATCAACAATAACATCAATTAAGGTCAACCACAATGTAAGGGTGATCACATACCACAATAAACATGTTCCTAATCTTAAAAATCACAAAATACGCCTAAAACATGATATCTAATAAACTAGCATGATCAACTAGGTTTCCACCCCCAATTAACACAAATAAATATCATTCCAAATATTCAAGTTCAATCTAAGGAATGGAAAGTCGTAGCCTATCATTAGGCTAGCCACAATTCTAGGCTCAGAATAGTGGAAACTAACATCATGCTACAATTCACACTTTAAAGAACAACAAACAAGCAAAGGTTGTCCCAAAATAGAGGAAAATGCCACAAATGAAGAGTCTCTGACACTTCCCAATAATACACCAGGTAGCCCCGCACTTTCCGAACATAGTGACGTTCAAATAACCCAAATCTAAGATATATCAGAGGAGAAATCGCTAAAGGAAAATTATAATTCCTTGTTGATCGGGTCTAGTCTTTATGGTCTTTATATAAAGACTACACCAAAATCCTACTTCGTGAATGCAGCAAGAGAGGCCTGAAAATGTGGAGGATCAACAATTAACCTTTCGCAAACGCGACTAAGGCCTTACAAATGCTAAGGGTAAGGAACCAAGACCCCGTGAATGCGGTAGGACCCATGAACGCAGAGAGGAGGGAACTAACCCTTCACCAATGAAGCATGGGCCTCGGGAACATTGTGACCAGATTCATTGGTCTTTGACCACGTGAAGGCAAAGTATTGATTGTACCAGCTGATGCACATCAACTGGTTTTTGGCAACTCAAAATTCCGATGGGGTTCTCATAATTTATTCAAAACCTTGTGCACACAAACGAGATATTCAAATCTATCAAATTTAACATTCCAAACTCAATAGAGTAGTCAAAACTTCCATCCGAGGTTTTCTCGACAAAAAGTGGGTCCCATACCCAAACTTAATTTTAAGCTAAAATTCACAAAGGAGCTCAGAATTAGATTGGAAGCCTCGGGATCCTCACAAAGGATCATTCTAGACAAAACTCAACATTTCAAAGTTAACCATGCTGATGAAATTCTTATCTAGACATATTTACCAAGAATGATGACTAAGGTTAAACTTAAGCCAAAGCTTAAAAGGTAAAATACCTAATGGCACAGACTCAAACCAAAAGCCTTAGAACCCAAACTAACTATGGCACTATCCTAAAATTACCCTTTTGGAGCTGTTGGAACCATCAAAATTGCCTTTTGAGGCCGTCTTCCTAAAATTTAGACCAAAATCAACCATTCAAGCTTCAAAATCTCCAAAACACTGAATTTTTTTAAAAAAAGAACAGACCTGGTGATCAAAATATTAACCCCTGCAAGTCATAAATGACTTTGAGTCACTAAAGGAATGCTTGAAGCGATGAAAAGCAGGCATAAACAAAGAAATGACCTAGGGGGTCATTACAATGCCTACTACTAAAAGGACTTTTGCCCATAAAAGTAAGAGTCAAGAACTACCTAAAGGCTCAAAAGAACCAGGAAACTACTCTCCCATCTCATGCTCAGTCTCCCAGGTAGCCTCTTTAACTAGACGATGTCTCCAATAGACCATCACCACAGGAATGACTCTCAAACGCAATCGTCACACATCCCTGACTATAATAGCAACTACTACTCCAAAAAGGTCAAACGGTCATCCAACTCAAATCTTCATACTGGAGCATATGAGAATTATCAAGAACGTACTGTTGCAAAATCGCAACATGAAAAATAGATTGAAGAGCTGTAAAGTTTCATCGTAGGGATAACTCATTAAAAACCTTACCAACTATCCAGATGATCTCAAAGGGACAATATATTTGGACTAAGCTTGCCCCACCTCCTAAATCTCATCACCCCTTTCATGGAGAAACACGGAGGAAAACTCACCACTTGAAACCTTCAAAGGTTGATGTCTATGATCAGCATAACTCTGGTGTCTACTTTGATTTGTCTTGGGCCTATCCTGAATCACCCACACCTTATCCAAAGCCTCCTAAAGCAAGTCAGTATCACATGGTCAAGGATCTTTAGACTTAAGCTAGCCAAATGAAAAGCGACAATGCCTATCATATAAGGCCTCAAATGGGGCCATCTGAATACTAGAGTGGTAGTTGTTGTTGTACAAAAACTCTGGTAAATAAAAGAATTAGTCCCACTAACCCCAAAAACTCCAAAACATATGCCGGCAACATATCCTCAAGAACTTCAATAGTATGTTTCGACTTCCCATTAGTCTATGAGTGGAAAGTTATGCTAAGGTCAATGTGAGTGCCAAACTCCTCCTAAAAAGTCCTTTAAAAAGGTAAAAGTGAACTAATCACCCTGATATGATATAATAGATAAAGCACACCATGAGTACGAACCACCTGGGTGTTGAATGAAGACTGAACAGGGAGAAAGTGTTATGACTTGGTTATTCTATTGATGATGACATAGATGTTGGCAACACAAACCTAGAACAAAATCCATAGTGATGCGATCCCACTTCCACTCTAGAATGGGTAACCCTTGAAACTCACCACTAGGCCTCAAATGCTCGGCCTTTACCAGTTGGCAACAAAAGCAATAAAACACATAGTCTATATTATCTCTTCTAATGCTACTCCACCTATAATGATGCCTCAAATCATAAAGGATCAACTAAATCAAGTCCCTAACTCTCGAAACCCAAATACGACCAGCAAATCTCAAAACCCATTTTGAATCTAAGGTAGCCAGAACGACATCACCCTCTAACACTCGATCTTGAAGATCCACCAAGGTTTCATCCTAAAACTAGCGACCACCAATCCGCTCAAGCAAAGAAGACTAATCCCTCACATAGGCGAACACAACCTAGAATATGAAATATCCAACTAAATCATCCTATTAGCTAAGGATTGAATGTCCAAAGACAAAGGTCGCTTCATAGTAAATAAAAAATCTAGACTAACTATACTTACCACCTTCCGACCTAACGAGTCAGCCATCATATTTGCTTGCCTAAATGAAAAAAAATAGAGAGTTCATAGTCCTTCAAGACCTGAATCCATCAACTCTACCTTAAATTAATTCCCGTCTAGCTCATAATATACTAAAGACTCATGTGATCAATGTAGATATCACAATGAACTCCATATAGGTAGTGCCTCTAAATCTTAAGCGCAAAACCTATCACCGCCAACTCTAAGTCATAGGTAGGGTAGTTATGCTTATGAAACTTAGGTTGTCATAATGCATAAGCTATAACCCTACCCCGTTGAATCAATACACAACCCAAACTTATGTTTGATGCATCACAATACACAGTAAACCCCTCACTCTCAACTAGAAAATTCAATATAAGAGCGATAGTAAACAACTCATTGAGCTTTCGGAAGCTTAACTCACACTCCTTAGACAACTCAATTGGAACATTAAGATGAGTCAACCAGGTCAAAGGTGTTGATATGGTAGAGAAGCCCTCCACAATCCACTTGTAGTAGACTATTAATCAGACGAATCTCTAAATGTTAGTAACTATAGTGGGCCTTACCCAATGACGAATAACCTCAATCTTTGTCGGATCTACCATTCCTTGGAAATCATGTGCCTGAAAATGCTATAGACCCAAGACAAAACCAAAACTTTTAGAATTTGGCATAAAGTCATTGATATCTAAAAGTATGGAGCTCAATCCTCATGCATTTCTCATGCTCTCTCTTGCTCCGCGAGTATACCAAAATATCATCAATGAGCACCATGATGAATGTATCAAGATAAGCCCAGAATACCCATGTCATCAAGTCCATAAATGCGACAAGGGATGTAGTCAACCCAAAAGACATCACAAGGAACTCCTAATGGCCATAAGTAGTCCTAAATATGGTTTAGGGATGTTTTCTCCCTAATCCTCAACTGATGATAACAGGATCTAAAATCAATCTTCAAAAATAATGTGGCACCCTAAAGCTGGTAAAATAAATCATCAATACGAAGCATAACAATTCTTCATAGTTACCTTATTCAGCTTACTGTAGTCAATAGACATCCATATCATACCGTCTTTATTCTTCACAAAGTGGATGAGAGAACCCCAGGGTAATAAACTAGGCCAAATGATCCCTTAATCAAGTGATATTAAAGTTAAACAATGAGCATCTTTATCTTTGCAGGGGCCATCAAATATGGCGAAATAGAGATAGGACGAGTACTCGGGTAGGCCATGTAGGTTTGTAGGCTCATACAAAAACTCACGAACAATAGAAACCAACTCAGCTAAAGAAACCTCTCTAATCACATCCCGCACATAGTCCAAGTAAGATAAACAACTGCTAGTCACTAACCTTCGCGCCAGAATATATTAGATAACTCCAACTGTTGTGCTACTACAAGAGCCATACCACACCACAAGGGGAATAACATGAATGGTTGTGGTAACAGTCTTAACAAAGAAATCTAAGACGCTGTGAAAGGGGAATAACCATTCCATGCTCAAAATCACATCAAAGTCTAATATAGCAGGCAATATAAAACTAGGCAAGTGTCACCCCTAGATAGTCACAAAATAAGATCAAAATACCTGATTCTCTACAAAGGAGTCACCCATAAGGGTCGACACAAGAAATGATGCTTCCAAAGACTCTTAAGTCATACTCAAACAAGAAAAATAATATAAAAATACATATGAAAAGGCAAAGCTCAGATCAAATAAAGTTGAGGTGGGCTGATGGCATAAGAGAATTGTACATGTGGTCACATCGTCTGATGCCTCAACCTCTATTTTTATTGGAGCTTCATACAGGTGTGCATGTCTTCCTCTACCCTGGGCATCTATCCTACCATCTGAACGACCTCCCTAAGACCACCACAAATACCCTGGTGACCACCATGATAGTCCTAACCCTGGCCTCTACCTCTAATCGGATGTGCTACTTGTGGAGCTGGTAGAGCTTCTTGTGGAGATGAAGCAATACACCAATACAAAAGGAAATCTTTGGACCAATGATCATAGTATCACAATCATAATAACCCTTTAATGGTTGGCCCACATAGTAATGGCCAGTACAGTGTGAAGCACCTAACTAGGACCCATCTTGACTCTTACTCAAGTTGATATAACCCTGACTATATTAGTCACCCTCTAAAGACCCTAAATAGGCTGGTTGGATTGATTGTTCTAAAATTGTTGTTCGTGCTATCATAGAAGTCCTTGGGCCTAAGACAAGACGAGTTGTAGCTTCTGTCATGCCTAGCACTCTTATAGTTGCCCCCATGGGCCTCACGATGGAGCTGCTTGATAGTATGGCGTGGTCAACTATGTCCCAATAGAAATGGCCCGTTTGGACCATAGCCTGAGTCACAATCTATAGGTGAAGTCTCAAACCTTTGATGATGAAATAAACTCTCTCTTCCTCAATAGGTAGAATTATAGTGGATGGCAGGAGAGCTCATGAAACCTCGCCTCATACTGTAATACCTCAAATTTGAGAAGGGCATAGTAGCAGTCTTCATGAGTTGCAACGGAGGCCAACCAGACCTGTGGATAGGACCATGGACCGTAGGTGTGGTCCGTGGATTGGTCACCCAACCAGGTCTAGAGGACCATGAACCACAGCTGAACCAATAGACCGTCGTGTGGTCCATGATCCGTGGATGTGGTTCGTGGTTCAAGGGACAGAAATCTCACCTTCTGATGCTAGACGACGGGCCATCGGTCAGACTACAGTCCGTCAGTCAGGGTCTATGGGTCGTGTGCTGGCATTTATTTTAGGGGCAGTTGGTTCTTTTCCAAATTAGTCTAGCCTAATACTATGTCATTTTACCCTTCATTAAGACCCTAATATAAACGTTTTAACCCCAAATTTCCCTTTATGGAAATCATTCTCTGAAATTTCTAAAGGAAGAACAAGTCTCTTGATTTTACGTATCAGGACACTTCATCTAATACTAAGTGCCAACGATCGTGAGTAGTAATATAACCCAACTTGTTAGTTGGGGTCGAGTCCCAAGGGAGCGGTTCGTAGTTGAGAATCAATAGAAAAGCACAAACATGCTCAAGTCAATCATAGCCAAAAAACATTTACGAAGAAAAACATAATTCAAGCTTGGGGTGACACAAGTGTCAATTATCAATGGGGGTTTTGTAATCAATTATCAACTAAGACAGCAAATAATATGAATATACGAATATGGAGACGGGATTCTTGGGATGTGATAGGATTATGGGCCAAGGTAAACAATCTAGTAATTACAATTAATAGTAAACCGTTGCAAATCAGTGAATAAGATAGACTTTAGTGGGGTTAAACTTTATCCCGAACAATTTACCCCGAATCAAATTGGTTTCTCTCGAACACCAATAAGCTGCAATGAAGCACAACCTTCGCTTTAGTCCATTCGCTCTCTCGAGCTGAATGTATGGAAAAGAGTTTAGGGTTCATTCTCTCGAGCTGAACCCATGACAACCCAATACCCACAGACTATCGATTCAGTAATTTTGGTTTTAAAACCTCTCTCGAGCAAGACAAAAAAACGAAGTTAAGATTGTATTTGCAACTATAATCCCATTAAATTCAACCACAACTACGGAACGAAATCACTTTTAAACAGCAAATAAAATATCAATTAACAATACAGAACAGTTAAATCAACCCATAATAACATAATCACACCCCAAGAATTGGGGTTTTAGCTAGACATAGTAAAAATATAGAAATCGATACCGAAAAGTGTTTCCATCAACTGGGTATGATTAAAATTGTCTTTACAAATGTCTAAGATGAATAATCTTCAACACCCACTTCCAATTTCTTAGAAATGGAAATCTTCAAATCTTCAAGGCTAAGGAAAAATGTCTCCAAAAACAGTTCTAAGTTCTAAAACTGAATAATAAACTTGATATTCAAGAATTGCCTACTAAACTAAAAATTCAAACAAGTATTTATAGTTGTCGAAAAGTGTGATGCGGAGGTCCAATCGGCGCAGTTAGTCGGGATCGCCCATCCAATCGGTGATCTGCCCTTTGGTCATTTGTATCGCTATTTTATTTTTGCCTTCAGCATCCTTGAACTTCTGTAACTTTGGGCGATAAGGCACTGCATCGCGAAACTGATCGGCGACTCGCCGACTACTCTCTTCTATCGCCGACTACTCTTTTCTATCGCCGACTAGATTTTATCCTTCAGGCCTTGGCACACTGGAACATTAGGCGAGGTCAAGGCCATTCGGTGACTCGCCCAATGGTTTAGGCGATCCTCGGGCCTTCTTTTTTTCGTTCTTTCAGCTGCCTTGTTCCTTTTTGCTTATTTGTGTCCATGCTTTGTTCCTCAATCTAAATACTTGAAATTCAAGGATTTACATCAGTTATTGAAACAAAATATGCATTTGAGGACACTAAATCTATTAAAATAAATCCCTAAATGAGTTAAAATTGTGGACTCATCATCTCATTTCCTAATTATTTCTCTCTATAATTCTTGAAGAAGAAGGGTCCAAGCTAGGGTTTTCAAGTCAAGTCTTAATTCCTCCATTGAAGATAAGTAATTGGCCTTGAGGTATAATATTTTTCATCCATGGATTCGTTCCATTCATGGAGTTCCCAAATACTCCTATTTCCAAAGTTAGAATTCCCCAATTGAGTTAGAGTTTTCTTCTATGTAATGGGTTCTCCTAAATGGTTGAATTATGATCTCTTATGCATTAATTGATGAAGTACTTCGGTTTTTATGATGACCCCCATGAACCCATGTAAAAATCATGTTTTCCAATTATGATGAGACAATGAGGGTTTTTTATTATGAAAGAAGATTCTTATGAAATCAAGCAAGAATTGATAGAATTTTATGATTCTTATGATGAATGTCTACGAGACCATATCTAACCCATGATTTCTAGATGTTGATGTATGAAAATGGGTTTGGAACTAAGAAAGGTGAATTATGAAAGTCAGCGTATTCTTATGAGAATTATGTATATGATTTAAGGATGCTTCGAGAGTGAACTATCAATGATGTTGTTGTTGTGTTGTTGAAAGGATTTTCTCATATACATATCTATGCATGATTGTGAAAGGTATCCTCACATAATAAGTGTTCCTAAGGTTGAAAAGCTATTCTCACCTAAACTGAACCAATGATTAAGGAAATATGTTAATGTTGAGGCAAGAGGCGATTACCCAATGTCTCCATTGAATGACAAGAAGCGATTACCTGATATGCTCAAATTACACCTCCCTAAAGAAGTATAAGTGATCATTGTCAAATAAAGAACCCCACTTGTAGGTTAGGGTCAATCCTACGAGGAATATGGTTTAGACTTAAACTTAACTTACGATTGTATTCGTTTAGTCAACTTATTTCCGAGACAAGTAAGTAAAGGGGGGGGGGGGTTGTGTAACAAATAACTAATTGTAGTTTAGAAAACAAGTGAGGAAGATTCGAACTTTGATTGTTATCAATGAGAGAGAGAAACTAGGGTGTATGTGTTCCCCATAAGCTCATAATGTGGTAATCCTAGTAATAGTAATTATTTCCTCGTGTATCACATGAAAAGTGGTAAGTTATGTATCCCTAAGTGCTTGGTCCACCAAATAGAGAATTTCACCCCGCACCTTGGTCCAGCTACGTGTGTATAATTTACTAACCCTAATCTTTACCTCATATTAGACATCACATCAATGTATGGCTTAGCTTTCACCCTCGCACCAATTGACATTAGCCTATTAGATAGTATCACACTAAATCTATGTTGATAATTCTTTTCTTATTAACTACCTCCTTTGTCCGGCAAGTAGCAACAAGGCGAGTTCTAACGTTGGCCACCGTTAAAAAGACTTCTAAACGAAAGAATTATCAATGCATGTAACAACACTATTCAAGAATTACTTAGTTACTATTCATACTTTGTTAATCGCTCATGGTTCCCACAACCCTAGTTGTGGATTTAGTTACCCATGCTAGCAAGAACACAATTCATATTTTTAGAAGAAGAATTCATGAACTTATGTAATGAAGTAGAAGAAACCCGTAATCTCCAATTGAAATTCAAAGCAAGAATCTTTATAAACCCAAATTAGGAAATCAAATTGCCAATGTTTGCAAGTCAATTCCCAAGAAAAATGCCAAGAAATAAAAGTTAACAATAATGTCTAATCCCCAAAAATGAGGTTTACATACCCTATTTATAGAAAAACTTGTCCTAAATAAAAAGGAAATAAAATGCTAGACACGGCTTCAATCGACGAGACTGACCTGCGGACCGTGAATCGACCTACGATCCGTAGGTCCTTTCCGTAGCTTAAGACTTAGACTTTTCTCACAAGCTGGAACCTTCAAGTTTCAGACGCAAACGATGGACACCTGCAGTATGGACGGTAAGTTGACCTACGGTCTATGGGTCTTCTTCCGTTGCTCCACACATAGAGCTTTTCCTCAGGTATTGGAACTCAAAATATGTGATACAAACGACGGAGGTGCATGACGGCCCATGGGTCGACTTACGCTCCGTCAATGGCTTCCGTAGTTCCAAACTTGGTCAAGAGTTCCCTGAGGCTCCATCTACACCACCTACCTACGGAGCGTGATTATACCTACGGTCCGTAGGTCACTTCCGTAGGTGGCTACTTCTGCAGATTTTCAATTGTCATCTTTCTCAACCTCGTCCAAGCCTATTTCCTGCAAATATAACAAAAAAACAGTAATTCTAATACAAAATTTTCCTAGACACACACAACTCTTAAGTGAAATGTATTAAAAATACCGTAAACTCACGGTATATCAACACCTTCAACTTAAATTCGTTGTTTGTCCTCAAGCGATGCACTAAACTCTAAACGACACTTGTGTAGAAGCAGACGTACAAACTCAAGCAATCACATGGCTATTTCAATCCATCCCACTCTATCAGTGCAAATCTTTTCTCTCAGACTCAACAAATCTAACTCATGCGGATCAAGATATGACAAAGATCGACCAACAAATACCACAACATAAACTTTTTTACAATCACCAAGGTACCAAATTTTTGACAATGTCACTAATGCCCTCACTTCAAACGAAATCCTTTTCACACAGAAGGGATGAATTTTAGAGTTTTAGGATTCATTCAATACTCACGCTCAGAAGTGAATTCAAGTACAGTTAGTGCTCAATACCATAGGCTTGCCCTTATTTTCACTGCTTAGACTCTCTAAACTAGTTGCTAGGATCACTATAGGACTTTCTTAGCTTGTAACGTAGGCTCGGCGTCAGTTGTGGTACATTTGGGTACTTTTTAGTAACTTTTTGCCCTCGTTGACATTACATTGGCTATTGACCTCTTCCTTAACCTTCTTTTGGTACCTTTTCATACCACATTCTTTCCCTTAACTCTTTTCAACATGGATGCTACTTTTTGACTTTGTGACACTTATTATTTTTTCTTCTTTTTCTTTCACTTTATTTTCATTATTTTTTTCACACTTTCACTTATCACATTTTTGCCTTTTTCGCACGAAGTCACATCCTCTTTCTTTCTTTTTCTCTTTTCAACACTGGACTCTTTTCATACCCTTTTTTTATTTGGTTTCCTCTTTCATAGCCACCCTCAACTTATGCATTTTGCATTAGTTGAGGTGCACATTGTCCGATGTCGGACCAGGTCCAAGTTCAAGGTCACTTTTGTCTTAGCCACTCTCAACTTAGGCTTTTGGCCTAAATCAAGGTGCACATGTCCAAAGAGGGACCGGGGCCAAGACAATATTTTAAGGGAAGGTGAGTTAGTTGAATCAAAAGAAATGGTCTATTTAAGGATCAAATATTTGGATCAAAAGGGAATACTGCTTACATTTGGTTAGATATTTTTAGGCTTAAGTGGACTAATTTGAACAATGGCCTATGATCACTTCCCAACTTCTAGCCTAGATTATCCTAGCAGGACAAACAGGGCAAGTTCTAGATTGGCACAACTATCTGAACAATTCAACTTTTCTCGCTCACTCTTGGCACATTGTTTCATTATCAGATTATCCATTTTAAGTTTTAACTTAAGTCATGAGTTCAAATTGGTTCTTATCATGTCACATTGAGATCCTACACATTCAACTCATCAAGACTACAGATCTAGCACAATGCAACAATTTTGGATAGGGATCACTTTTCTCATGCTTTTCATGCCATCATGCTTTCATTTTTCACTTAGCTCCTACACATACATTCCTAACACATGTCGGTTCAAGAGAAATTAAAACAATCTCTTGGGGGAAAAGAACACAGGCAAGAAAACTCCAAGAGAGGATTATGAGTTGGATTACTCACACTTCACCCTATCACTCACAATCTATTTACCCTACCCCCAACAAAATAGAGTGCAATTGTCCCAATGCACAAAAAGTAAAGAATAAAGGCCCGAGTGAAGCAAACTTATGGCGCATAGCGCCGAAGACCTATCAACAAGCGGGTGGGTCCAGTTTCTCGGAGCCCGCTAGATCAACAATCGGGTCACCCTCAGTAGTTCCCGCATCAACAATCTCAGCACCCTCAGTAGTGCTAACATCTACCCTCACCGCACCATTAGTGGTGCTCACATTACTAGAGTCACCAACACTAATCTGTCTAATCCTTTGCTGCCACAACTCCTCATCAATGATAGATGCCCTCCGAGCCACCTCAGTCTCTTGGCGCTCCCTCTCCCGGCCTCAGTATCATCAGAAGCCCGACTGGAGCGGCGGCGATTCCCAGCATGACGGGAAGAAGTAGAAAGTGGCATCTCATCCCCGAATAGAGCATCGAACACCGTATTATCAACTGATTCCATGGGGGATGACTCAGGCTCAGTCTCTAGTGGAGCTAAGAGAGTGTCCAGATCAGTACAGAGACTATTGAACTTCGTCTGGAAAGCAGAGATATTTGTGGTGGGGGATGGTTGCTCTAAGACACACAACTCAAAAGTATCAAGGGGCTCGTGCATGGTCTGAACCTTTCGGTCCATCATCTGCTCCATCCGTTGGTCTACCCTAGTTGCAGACTCCTCAATCGCCCGCTGCATCCACGACCTCATAAGCTGAAGTAGGGTAGCCATCTGAGCCTCTAACTTCTGGACTCGAGCTAAAGGCAAGACAACAGACCCTGAAGAGGGGATGGCTTTGGAGAAGCTAGGGGACTGACTAGCGGATGGAGAATGGGAAGCCGGGGCATACTCAATAGGGGCTAGAGGGGCAGGATCCTCACACTGCATCTGCTCCACATCTGCTACCAAGTTTGCTCCCAAATGAGGCATCTCAACCTCTGGCTCTCTGCGTGGTGCCGCAACATTGGCCTTATCTCGAATCAGGCCTATATCCAGGGTCTTGGTGCCTGGATCAATTTATCATAATGCCAAACCGGCACTCCAACATCCCTTTACAACTGAAAAATGAGTCATGGGAAGGGGTAAGTGGTGGTGGCCTTGAATGCCCTCTCATGTATCTCTGCAATAATCATGCGGGCAAAATCCATCTCGAACCCATCAACTAGGGCTGCCACCATGACTGTGCGGTCCCACGTAAAAACATTGTCTACCTGCGTAGGATACACCCTATTTCGCACCAATAGTTAGAAGAATTTGGCCACAAAAGTGAAAGTTGGCTTCTTGATGCCTCTACTTGGGTTGCTGACCAACTCGACGCGTTCTCCGTCTGTAGCGAGGTGATGGGCCAACCAGTGCAATAAAGCCTCCCTCTTATCTATATTCCTCTGGAATGACCTGCTCCTCATGATGTCCCATCGATAATCAAACTCGGTCGTGTTTATTGCTAGAGTATTGCCCGGGCCGTAAAGGAATCTGTGGATACTAGCCTCTAATATATCAACTGAGAACCCACGAACTAGAGTAGCTTTGAGTGGGGCCTAGGCGGTGGGCTTGGCCCGTCTGTAATGAAACCTCGAAGGGTGACTGCGTAGGAAGCATAAAACTCCCTCACAATCTCCTCGCTATATGACCCTGGGCTACAGGCCATCCATTCGCACCTATGTCTCTTGAAAAGCTCATGGATGGCGGGCGAGGTGTGCAAGCTGCCTGTGAGAACCTGGAGCTTATCAGAGACTAAAAGAGCCATCCTCCCCTTCTCAGTTATCACCCCGGCATCCCTGTAAATCTACCACTGACCACTTACACACCATCGGTTTGGATCCTCAGCAACTGTAGCAGGCTCGGTGTTTGGTGGCACTGGAATGTCCCCTGCACTAGTAGCCTCATCAGACAAGCCAGTCCTACCATGTGAAATAGAGCCAGATGTGGAGCCAGAAACGGAGCCGAAAGCAGAGGCGGACTTATAGCCGGAAGCAAAGGCGCACTCAGAGTCGGAAGCAGAACCAGCCGGTAAACCGATCGGTGTATCCTCCTCATCAGACTGGGAGGCAGTGACCACGTCGGGAATCACCTGCCAAGATTGATTTTGGGTAGTACGAGGTGTAGTTGGGGCTGTCTTCGTAGTAGGTGGGACATAGGTGAGATCCTTCTCTGCATCAGTATCTTTATCAATTAGCCGCAATGTTAGTGCCACCGACTTTGACTTGCCCTTTGGTATGTATGTCAGAGCTTTCTTGGGATCCATGCTACCTGTGGAGGCCTAGTTAGTACCAAAATATACTAAACCTCTATTTTCTAAACCTCTTTGTACCACTTGTGGGAAGAGACATCATGGGAAGTGCCTAGCCGGGTGCTATGGTTGTGGAAAGCATGATCACCAAGTGAGAAATTTTCCTACTCTTTCGACTAGTGGAAAGGAGGTCAAATAAGCTTCTTATGTTGGCCTAGAACCTAATGCTCTAAAAAAGAACCGTTTCTATGAACTTCAAGCCAAAGAGGGAAAATGAGCTAATCTGGATGAAGGTACCGGTAAGTTATAGTTCATTTATGTTGTGATGAGGTTCCTATGTTGTTTTCATGTTAGCCTTAGTTGGGTTTTCTCCTAAGTGGGGGATAGTATGTTGAATAGTAAGGTTGTTGAGAGTGTTGATATCCTTATCTCTTTCCTTCTATTCCTTTTCAAGCTTGAGACCAAGAGTTCCTCGTAGCTTGTTTCTTATTGTGGAGTCATGTGTTATATTATGTTTCCATGGTCTCCTTATATTATGCATCTTCTAGTTGAATTCTTGTTATATGAGAAAATGAGTTTTCAAATTGTGTTCCTCATGTTAATATGCATCTATGTTGAGTTGCCTAAATATTTCATGAGTTGACTTGTTGAACATGCCTAAATGTGTTTTTATGAAGAAATTGCATAATGTGCCTAAAGATATATGATGAGCATGATGTGGCTTGGAGAAGGAAGTTCCTCCAATGAAATGAGAAATGTGAAGTTTTGATGCATAGTGAGTTGTAGATGTAGTTCCTACCTTCTTGTTGTGTTTTGAGCTTATTGATGTGGAGTGGATGTTTCCTCCTATGTTTATGCATTTATATTGATGTTGCTTGCTTGATGGGCAGCTAGTCTTGAGCCGTTAACCCCTTAATGTGTTTAAAGTGTCATTCGAGGACGAATGTTCCTAAGTGGGGGATAATGTAACGACCCTAAAAACGAATAAGTTAAACTAGAGCCTAATGTGTGTATGTTAGAGTTTTGTGTGAGGTTTGATGGTTCTTTGTGTTGTTCTGAGCCATAGTTGAGGTGTTTAGGGATTAAACATCATGGTACGACTCCCCAAGGACCACCCTAAGGGTCCTTGAGGAGGACCCTAAGTCTAAACCCCAAGGAAACCATGTGGATGCCCAAAATGGGGTGACCTATGGAAGGGGTCTATGCCCCGTAGGTCGATCCACGCCCCGTGGATGGCCTCCGTAGGTCATGGACCCTAAATGCACCTCTCTGACCCAGACCACAGACCAACAGTACGGTCCGTGAATGGACGCACGGTCCATGAGTCTAGGTCTCATGAATTGCACTTGTGTGCTGTCAAAGACACGGCCAAGCCAATGGTAGTTTGGTAAATTCCTCCCTTGGCTAGTTAAGTGTTTGGATGGTTATTTTGGGTTTATTAACATATTTTAAGAGTATTAAAAGTGTTAAACTCTATGTTACATTCTATTATTTCAAAACCGCAAATCAAAATCATTCCCTCCCAAAAAGTCTTCTCTCTAGAAACTCCATTAGAGATCAAGGTCAAGATCAAGCTAGGGTTGGGGATTTCAAGGTGTTTCTTCTTCAACTTTCATGGGGAATCAATAACAAGGTATGGTAGTCTTGATCCTTGTTTAATTTTCATTCAAGGAGTCAATTCAAAGGTGATTTCAAAGTATGAAAAATCTAGGGTTTTACTCAATCTCATTGGTTCTTTCATCAAACATTTTCAAATGGTTACTAATGACAAATTATGATTGTATTAATGTTTAATTGATAATTTATGATGAAAATACTCTATGAACCCATGATTTCTCTAAATTCCTAAATTGTGCTTTATGAAATGGGTTTGATGATTATAATAGCTTGTGAATGGAACTTGTCTAAAGTTCTTTGGGTTATTGAATTTTATCATCATCTATGCCTAATTATGGTGAATTGTTGGTGAATTGAGGATTTGTGATCATAGCCTTGAAAGGGCAAGTTTGACCTAATTTCATGATAAAGTAGAATTGTGCTTGAATTGTTGATCCACTTGAAAGGTGGAGGTGTTTACTTACTATGTATAATGTGAAGGATATGCACGTGATTTCAATGATAGAATGATGATCATGTAGTCTTCTCTCTAGAAACTCCATTAGAGATCAAGGTCAAGATCAAGCTAGGGTTGGGGATTTCAAGGTGTTTCTTCTTCAATTTTCATGGGGAATCAATAGCAAGGTATGGTAGTCTTGATCCTTGTCAAACTTTTCATTAAAGGAGCCAATTCAAAGGTGATTTTAAAGCATGAAAAATCTAGGTGTTTACTTAATCTCATGGGTTCTTTCATCAAACATTTTCAAATGGTTTCTAATGACAAATTATGATTGTATTAATGTTTAATTGATGATTTTTGATGAAAAATACTCGATGAACCCATGATTTCTCTCAATTCCTAAATTGTGCTTTATGAAGTGGGTTTGATGATTATAATAGCTTGTGAATGGAACTTGTCTAAAGTGATTTGAGTTATTGAATTGTATCATCATCTATGCCTAATTATGGTGAATTGTTGGTGAATTGAGGATTTGTGATCATAGCCTTGAAAGGGCAAGTTTGACCTAATTGCTTGTTGAAGTGGAATTTTGCTAGAGATGTTGATCCACTTGAAAGG
Organism: Solanum tuberosum; assembly: GCF_000226075.1. Lineage (NCBI taxonomy): Eukaryota > Viridiplantae > Streptophyta > Magnoliopsida > Solanales > Solanaceae > Solanum > Solanum tuberosum. Next base: position 890,381 of record NW_006239024.1, on the reverse strand, counting down.
TGGAGGTGTTTACTTACTATGTATAATCTGAAGGATATGCATGTGATTTCAACGATAGAATGATGATCATGTATAGAATGTAAGTGTGTTGTTGTTGTTGATAGTATATTCTCAATTGACACTAATGAATGATAATGAAAGTAATGTGAATGTTGAATCTTGAATTGTTAGGCTAAGGTATCCTTTTCTTATATTGATGAATGTGATCATGAATGAAGTATCTTGAATTTTTAGACTTAGGCACCCTCTTCTTGAATGAATGAAAGTATTGTTGAATCTTAAGGTGGTAGGCTTAGGCATCCTCTCTTGTGTAATGACTGTGTCCTGACTTGAGGAATATGAATCGATAGGCCAATGGCATTCCATTCATAAGTGAATGATGAAGTATTCTAGGCTATGGCATGAACCGGTAGACCTAGTGTAGGTAGCCCTTTTATGTGTGAAATGATGACCTTGTATCGGTAGACCCAACGTTTATGGCACCCTTCTTGGAAAGTCTATGAGCTATCCTTAATGTACCTTGAATCGGTAGACCTAGTGATGGTGGCCTTTTCTTGTGTAATGTACTTTGGGTCGGTATTGCTAGTGTTGGTAGCCCTCTCAAGTACAATGATGTTAATGTGAATGAACTACTCTATGGGAATGGAGGCTAAGCACCGAGTGGATATGGTAAGATGGAAACTCTCCCAATGTTAGGCTAGGGTTCCAATGAACATCTTCATATCCCATGACTATGTGCCCACATAGGATATATATTAGCCAGTGGTCTCTACCAAAGCTAAGATGTTACCTAGTTCTACCTTAGGCAAGTAGAACCTTTCTTCGGTGTAGGGCCATATGACACCGGATTCCATGACTTAGATATCATTGTCTATGTCGGTTAACGCCTATTCCCATCATGTGAGATGTGCATTATAGTTTCTTGAGAAGTTCTATGAAGTGTAGGTAGTAGTATGGGATGCTATCCATACATGGCACGAATAGGCTTTAAGAGGGTTATAGTGAGTTCTTTAAGTCTTAATGACTAAATGTATGAAAGTCCTTTAAATGCATGAATGTGTCCTAAATGAATCTAATGAAGAATGTTGGCTTAAATGCTTAAATATAAAGATGCATGCTATACTTGGATTGTATTATGAGTTACTTCTTTGTCATGACTTTTGAGTATGAATGTCCCTTGTCTAGAGTGACTTCAAAGGAGTACTTAGTATGAGTAGTATTATGGGATGCTACTTGAACATTGCACAAGTATGACTTAGAGTTGTCTTAGGTTTGGTCTTAATGTGATGATGTGACTCATGTAATGTTTATGTCTCTTAGATGCTTTATTGTGTAAAGGTAAAAAGGATGAATGGTGATTTCACTTTTGGTGACCTTAAGGTGGTGCCTTAGTGTGGGTGGTGGTATAGGACTCTACCCATACATTTCACAAGTTATAGCTTGAGGGTTACTTGAGGTGAAGGCTTAAGGTGAAAGGTAAAGGTTCATGTGTTGATTATGTTCTAATGTGAAAATGTGACTTGCATGTTGGTTGTGACTTATATTATGCCTCTTTTATCAATGTTCGTGAAGATTTACTAAAATGGCATATATCATGACTTTCAAACAAAGATGTCCGTTTTAAGCATGTTTTTGCATGGTTATCATACTTAGTACTTTATGTGCTAACCCATATTTTTTTTTACCTTTTTGAAGTGTAGGAATTGGCAATCAATTTGATCCTTCTTAGTCAAGCTTGGAATAGAGTTCTCCAAGACATTTTGGGTATGTCCTCGTAGATCGAGGACAAGGACTTTTATTTTTTCTAGTTCTTTCTTGTTTTGAGACTATTGTTAAGACTTCAATTGTAAAGGGTCGTGACCCTATCTTGTTTAAAGTTTTGTCTAAGATGGCCATATGAGACTTTAGTATTCCCCTGCTTTACAAATGAATGTCTTTAGATTGTATGGTTCTTGAATAAAAAGTTTTAATTTCGTACTATTTCTATTACCTATGCGATGAATGAATGCTATGAGGCTTGTATAAGACCCCTTCGGGGTCGAGTACGCCGTGTTATGACTAAGGGGTGCTCTCGGGTCGTGACAATAGTAATCCCACCTTTCTTGGGCACACACTGAACAAGACAAACCCAACTACTATCTGCAATGTGATAAATGACTCCAGCATCCAACTACTTGATGATTTCCCCTTTAACTACCTCTTGCATAGGCGGATTTAGTCTCCTTTGGTGCTCAACACTAGGCTTGTGATCCGGCATGAGTTGAATTTTATGAGAACAAATGCCAAGAGGAATACTAATAATGTCCGCAATCGTCCACCCAATAGCCCTCTTGAACCTCTTCAACACAGAAACCAAAGCCTCAACTTGTTCCGCATTCAAATATGCCGCAATGATGACCGGTAAAGTACCTTCTCTCCCCAAGAATACATACCTCAAATGTGATGGTATATCCTTAAGCTCCAATTTCTGAGCCTCTTCAACGGATGGTTTTACGGGTTGAGAGTCGGGATTATTCAGATCTAACTCAAGCTTCTTTGGTTTAGAATGGAATTTGAACCTATCAAGTGTGGTGATCAATTCATCATAGTCTTCAATACCATCACCCTTAAAATTCATCAAAACTGCTGCCAATTCATCAACACCCAATCGCTCTTCAATAGACAGCTCAAAACCTCGCTCCATCATATGAGTCACCACTGACACTATCTTGAGATCACTTTCTTGCTTCATGGACCTACAGATATTAAAAGTTACCTCTGCACCATTCAATCAGAACTTCATCTACCCCTTCTCCATATCGACTAAGGTGCGCCCAGTGCAAGGAATGGTCTCCCGAGGATGATGGGAATCTCAAAATCAACCTCACAATCAAGGATCACAAAATCCGTTGGAAAGACAAAAGACTCCACTTTCACAAGTACATCTTGGAGCACACCAATGGGCCTCTTCACAGTTCTATCGGAAATGAGCAATCGCATCGCCATCGGTTTTGGAGCCCCTAAACCCAACTTTTTGTAAATAGACAATGGCATCAGATTAGTTCTAGCTCCCAAATCACACAACCTGATGGTGCATGGAATAGTGAAGGCACTAGGATCCTCCTTCTTCTGCACAAGTGACCTCGTAGCAATAGCACTAGAATGTTGCAACCTATCATTATCTTCAAAACTGACGACCCTCTTGTTAGTCACCAAATCTTTCATGAAATTTGCATACCCAGGCATTTGCTCCAAAGCGTCACATTGATGGAGAGTTGTTTCAACATAGTAATAAACCTGCGGTACTTTCCTTCTTCATTCTTCTTCACCAACCTCTGTGGGAATGGAGGTGGAGGTCTACGCATGGGGACAAATTTTTGGGTTATCTCCGCTTTCTTCTCTGTAGCATTCTCGGACTCTCCAGTAACCTCAATTTCTTCATCATCTTGCTCATCCACAATTTCAACCTCATACGGCATAGGTGGATCAATGGTATGCTTACCCTCTCGAGTAGTGACTACCATACAATGCCCATCATTCTTCAAATTTTGGATGCTAGGTAGTGTAACAGGTTGACGTGGGTTTACTGTAGTAGACAGATGATTTATCTGTTGCTCCAGTTGCTTCATCGACACTACATGGGCATCAACTTTTTTATCAATACCACACAAGTTTTTTGGCATCTCCTTGACATTCTCATCGGTCAAATCAAACCTCTTCAACATCTTCTGCATCATATTCTCAATCTGTGACATACTACCCCCAGCTTCCCTATTGCCAGATTCCTGATTTTGTGGAGGTACATAAGGCCCAACTCTATCGTCCTGTTGCCATAATTGTTTTGGTTGTAGTTGTTGTTGCGATTGTAGTTCCCATCCCGGATATATTGGCCCTCTCGATTGTAGTTACCATAGTTCCGACCTTGATTTCCATGACCTTAGTGCCAATTATCCGAATTGGAACCTTGGGCGTTGGCTCGGAAACTCCCCGTCTGATCATTCACCAAGTAAGCATCCTTCTCATAGTAACATTCCTCAACCGGTGGTGGTGGATTTCTAGTCAAATAATTCACAGCATTTACCTTTTCGGCACCTCCGCTCACATGCTTCAACACCAACCCCAATTCGCCCCTCATCTAAGCCATCTCCTCACGAATATCATCCGCAGATTGACTAGGTGCATATTGAACTACAAAAGTGCTTCTCATGGTTTCTGACTTTCTAGTGCTCCAAGCTTTGTTGTTTTGGGAGATTTTCTCCAATTTCTCAGCGATCTGCTCAAAGTTGCACTCACCATATGAACCCCCAGCGATAGTATCAAGCACAACCTTGCTATTGTCATCTTGACCTCTGTAGAAGTATTCCTTCAGCGACTAATCATCAATGCGGTGATTTGGAACACTTCTTATGAATGCAGTGAACCTATCCCACGAACTACTCACATACTCTCCAGGTAGTGCCATGAAGTTGTTGAGTTTATCTTTGTGGTTCAGCTTCTTTGACAACAGAAAGCACTTGGCCATGAACACCTTGTGCAATTGAACCCATGTATGAATGGAGTTATATGGAAGCTCAGAAAACCATACCGCAACATCACTGGTCAAAGATAGAGGGAAGACTCTCAACCCTATGACATCCATGTCCAATTTCGGTCGACCCACACAACTCTTGCAAACACTTCTCAACTTGGCCATTTGCATATGCGGATCCTCCGATGTCATACCCAAAAACAAACCCCTCTCTATAAGCATCTGCATCAAATTGCTAGTCACCACAAATGTATGCCCCAGAGGTAGAGGAGGTAGCACAATAGGTCCTTCGGATTCAACGGTATTGAAATCGACCCTATAGTTATCATGCAACATTGGTTCTGGTGGATTCTGTACCCTCAATGCATCTCCAACTAGATTTTCACCATGAACCTGACTATTCTCATTAACAACACCATGAGGCTGCAATGCAACTCCATCACCTAGATTCCCACCGATTGGGTTGACTTGGACCCCTTGATTATTCATCCTTCTTAAAGTTCTGATTAACTCTGGATCGTATGAGGTCAATGGTTCACCTCGACCACGACCATCTTCATGACCAGTGGTCTTGACCACGGTCCATGAAGAGGTCTGTGAAGACTCCTTAGTCTCATGGGAGGCAAGGCCTTGAGGCCAAGCTACTGCCCCAAGTCCACGAGCCACCTCACGATCCATGGTCTTGACCACATTCCGTCAAAGTGGTCGTGAAGGTGCCTTAGTGTTTTAGGGGCTTAGCAAGTGGGGGAAGACACTAGTCAAGGGACCACGGGCCATGGTGGACTTGACGGTCCGTACAAATGGGCGTGACACTGGACGGGGCTGCCTAGTTTAGGGGTTTTTAAGTAAATTCCTTTGGGACTTATATTAAGTGGGGGTCGTTTTGTAATGGTTTTATACATAAATACATATATATACATATATATATATATAT
>NW_006239024.1:837766-884890 GCF_000226075.1 Solanum tuberosum | reverse complement strand
TTCTCTCTCTAAGAAGAACCTCCATTGAAGAATAAGCTAGGGTTGAGCCTAAGGTCAAGAAAAAATGCTCAATTGCTTAAGGCTTGTGCTAGGGAATTAATTAAGGCATGTTTAGATTTTTATCTATGGGTTCTTCCACCCATAGAGTCCCCTAGAATTTCCCCTAATTTGTGAAGAAGAACCCTAATCAAGCTAGGGTTACTTCCAATGTATGGGTTTTAGGTGGGTATGATTCCAAATGGCTGGATACTACTCATATATAATTAATTTAGTTTTGATTCAAGATATTATGAAGAATTTATGTGAATTCCTTGATTAACCCTATTTTTCAAAGTATGTGGGTTTATGTCTTTTGATGAGGAATTGATGGTTCTTGATAGATTTTCTAGAATTGTCACCATGCATAGAACTTATCCAAAAATGGGAATATCAAATCATGAATGGGACTTTTGATGAATTATGCTTAGAATTGCTTATTACTAAGGCTTAACACTAATGTGTCCTGTGCTAGACTAGTATGATGATTATGGAGTAAAGCTTGAATGTAGGGCTTGAAGTCATAATGTTGATCACTAGGGGCTTAAAGAGTAAGTCTAATATGATGAACTAGTTTACACAGAATTAATATACATCATAGATAGAGTTATGGTTGAAGGCTCTTAACCACATGACCTATCTAGAACTATATGAATGTATGTATGTAGAATGTGAAAGGTATTCTCACATAGAATGATTCTAGATTGAAAGGCTAATCACCTAAAATGAATCATGCTTGTTAGAATAGAATAGCTTGAAGTTGAGTCTTATGATTCCTTCATGTATAGTTGAATTATGTAACTTGGGATGGTAGATCTCATGGTAGCTTGGGATTGAGGAATTAAGCTCTCCTATGGTTAGCTTGAAATAGCATTGGTAGGATGCTTTTAATGGTAGTTGGATTAGTATAGGCATGGTAGCCTAGGATTGAGGATCTATACTCTCCTAAGGGTAGCTTAAACTAGAATTGTTAGAATGTCTTCGTGGTAGCTTGACGTGGTTAGGCCAAGAGCATTTCATGGTAGTTTAGGATTGAGACACCATACTTCCTAAGGATAGCTTAGGGTTGAGGATTCATACTACCCTAAGGGTAGCTTGCATCCTATTGAATGTTTGAATGGTAGCTAGGTTCGTATACTTGTATCCTTCCTTGGATAGCTTGGATTGCATGATAGGGTGTTTTCCATGGTAGTTAGGTCTAGCATAGTATTATGCTATTCCTTGATAGTTTAGAAAGTCCTAAGGTGATTAGTATAATGGCCTAAGGTGGTACTTAGTGTGGATGGTATTATGGGATGCCATTCATGCATTGCACAAGTATTACTTGAAGCTACTTATGAAGTGTCCTCTTAATGTGATGTATGCTAGCTTGGATTGTTGCTATAGTTGTTTTCCATGATATGATTGACTTAAGTTGATAGTTGCTTATCAATATGAAGTAGGTCAATAGTTACACCTAGAAATGGTAAATATGAATATGGTGACTTCAAGGATATGCCTAATGTGTGTGGTATTATGGGATGCCCCACCTGCATTGCACAAGTGTGATTTGAGGTTACTTAGGAGTATAAGTGCTCTTATGATATGAAAACCTAGGTATTGACTATGAAGGTGGACTATGACCAATAATGACCAAAAAGTGGTACTTATATTGGATAGTATTGTGGAATGCTATTTTTGCCTTGCACAAATATGCTTGGAAGTGGCTTGTGAAGTAGTTCTCTTGAATATGAAAGACTAATGGTTGAAGTATGAAGTTATGAATGTCTTATGTTGGTGTTTATGCTAGAAATATGTTATTGTTTGTTATGCTTATGTCTTATGTTGACTTCTTATGATACGATGCTTATGTTGGAGTTTATGCTATAAATATGTTATTGTCTCTTATACTTATTTCTTATGTTGACTAACCATTTGAGATGCTTTATGATGTTGTGTTAGCTTTCATACTTGGTACATTTTTGTACTAAAGCATATTGCCTACATTCTAATCAAATGTAGGGTGTTGTGAGATTGAGTTGCTTGAAGGCTAGGTTCGTAAGGTGCAAGAAGACTTCATGATTTGGTGAGTACTCATAGCTTCGAGGACAAACCCACTATGTTCCTTTTATGTCATTTCTTATCTTTTAGACTTTATATGGGCTGCGTCCCAAGACTTTTATTCATGTTATTCATAGATGGTTTGAGACAAAGACTTGGTAAAGACTTCCACTTGATTATGAAAATGTTTTAGATTGTTTGAAAGAAAGTTTTAAATATTCCCTTCGGGGTCAAGTACTCCATGTTACGTCTAGGGGGTACCCCTGGGTCGTGACAAACTTGGTAATCAGAGTAAAAGGTTTAGAATGGTTCTAGGATTGTCACAAACCACGTCTAGTAGAGTCTTATTCATGGGTGTGAGTCGTGACACATTTATGAATAGAAGGCTATTGGATGCTTAGGAAAAATCTCACTTCTTCATTCTTTTAGTCGTGCCATAGAGTTTGGCTTTAGTAGGCCCTTTTTATAATCCATGCCCGTTATTTTTCAGGGTATGGCTAATACAAGGGAAAATGTTAGGAGAGAAGGGGAAGACAATGGGGACCAAGATATTCCTCCCCAAGTTCAAAATCAAGCTCCTCCTCAAGTTCCAAATGACCCTCCAATTGGGAATGTCACTCTTGCGGAGATTAGGGCTTCTATGCAATTGTTGGCTCAAGCCTTGACGTAGCAAGCCAATAGAGAGATGGTAGCTCCGGAAAACCCTATAAGGGGGATGGGTGCTTATAGGATAAGGGAGTTCTGGAGGATGAACCCTCCAGAGTTTAGTGCCTCCAAGGTGGAAGAGGATCCACATGGGTTCATAGATGAGGTTTATAAAATACTTGCTATCATGGGGGTAACTTCTAGAGAGAAAGCGAAACTAGCCGCTTACCAATTGAAAGATATTGCCCAAATTTGGTATGAGCAATGGAAAGATGATAGGCTGGTAGAGGCGGGTCCTATAGAGTGGGAAACTTTTAAGTTGGCATTTCTAGATAGGTTCTTCCCCCGGGAGTTGAGGGAAGCCAAAGTTGGAGAATTCATCAATCTTAAGCAAGGTGATATGAGTGTTGAAGAATACTCTTTGAAATTCACCCTTTTGTCTAAGTATGCTCCATCTATGGTAGGAATTCCTAGGGATATAATGAATAAGTTTCTGACAAGAGTATCCAAGCTAGTGTCAAAAGAATGTCATACGGCAATGCTCCATGATGATATGGACATCTCACACCTTATAGTATATCCTCATCAAATGGAGAGGGATAAACATCAAGAGGAAAAATCTAGGGACAAAAAGAGGTTTAGGATGGATAATGATAAGTATTTTCATGATGGGTACGATGGACATGGTCGTTCTAGGAAACGACAAAAATTTTCCGGGCAAGGCTATTCTATCTAGGGTGGATAATGATGGGTCCGATGTACATGGTTGTTCTAGGAATCGACAAAAGTTTTCCGGACATGGCTTTTCTAATGCTCCTAGGATGAGAGGGTGTCTACCCCTAGGCCACAAGGGAAGAGTAATGAGTCCCTATGGCCCACTTGTTCTAGGTATGGTAAGAGGCATAAGGGTAAGTGTTTAGCCGGTAGAGATTGTTGTAATGGATGTGGTGAGAGTGGCCACATGAAGAAAGATTGCACAAATGGAAAGGATAAGAAAGGGTAAGCAAGTCGCTTCTAGTGGTGTGGATGTTGAGCCTCAAAAAAAGAAGAGGTTTTATGCTCTCCAATCTAGAGAAGATCAAGAGTGATCTCCTCATGTCCCTTCCGGTATGTGTTTTATGCTTTAGTAAATTTTTCGGATTTCTTGTATTTTGTGACTTGTTATGTTTGAGTTGATGTTGTTCATGAATGATGTTTAGAAAAGCTTGTGTAGGCTTGCTCTCAAGGGGGAGATAGTGTGCCTACCTATTAAGGCTATTATGTGATTATATGTTGCTATGATTTGCTCATATGCATGTTCATGAAAATGCTTAGGTCTTATAAGTAATGACTTACATGTACTGTTTTGCCTCATGTTATAGCATCTTTGAGTCAATGTGCATTTTAGGCTCCATGAATGTATGTTGAGCATGTTGTAGCTAGGAGATGTTAGTTCCACCTTGAAAATGAGTCGATATAGAATCTCATGCATTTTGGGTTGATAGATGTAGTTCCTACTCCCTTATGTTGCATTGAGTATGTTTATCTTGGAATTAAAGTTTCCTTGTTTGGTTGTGTGCATATGGATGTAGTGCATGCATGATGGGCTGCTAGTCTAGAGCCGTTTAATTTAAGAAGTCTTTAGAAAGGTCATTCGAGGATTAATGTTCCCAAAGGGGAGTTATTGTAACACCTTGACCAAACTAGAGCCACAAGCTAGGGTTCTAACGTTTGATATATGTGAAATAGAGTCGTAGATGAGACTTTGTTTGCTTAGAATGAGGGGTTTAGTGGTTGAACGTCAAGGTACGTGTTAGACCTCGTAATATAAAAGACCATTTAGAGTTTGGTTGAGCATGGGAAGGGCAAGTACCAAGGCAAAAGGGCAAGCCTAAGCCAAGGGGACAAGGCTGCCCAACCTTGGCAAGCTACTGCCTAAGGGTTCACGACCAGTGGTCTTTACCACGGTCCGTGAAGACTCCTTAATCTCAAGGGATGCAGGGCCTTAAGGCCAAGCTACTGCCCCAAGTCCACGAGCCACTTCACGATTCGTGGTCTTGACCACGGTCCGTCAAAGTGGTCGTGAAGGTGCCTTAGTGTTTTAGGGGCTTCGAAAGTTGGGGAAGACACTGGTCAAGGGACCACGGGCCGTGGTACCATTGACGGTCCGTACAAGTGGGCATGACATTGGACGGGGTTGCCTAGTTTTGGGGTTTTTAAGTAAATTTCTATTCAACTTATATTAGGTGGAGCTCGTTTTGTAAGGGTTTTATACATTTATATATATAATTTTAAGTCATTAGCCCCCAAGTTCAAGTCACTTTTCATTAGACCCAAACCAAAACCCCAAATCACTCCTCTCTCAAATATTTCTCTCTCTAAGAAGAACCTCCATTGAAGAAGAAGCTAGGGTTAAAGCTAAGTTCAAGAACAAAGGCTCCATTGCTTAAGGCTTGTGCTAGGGAATTGATTAAGGTATGTTTATATTTTCATAAATGTGTTCTTCAACCCATACAGTACCCTAGAATTTCCCCTAATTTGTGAAGAAGAACCCCAACCAAGCTAGGGTTACTTTCAATGTATGGGTTTTAGTTGGGTATGATTCCAAATGGTTGTATACTACTCATATATGATTAATTTAGTGTTGATTCATGATATTATGAAGAATTTATGTGAATTCCTTGATTAACCCTAATTTTCAATGTAAGTGAGTTTATGTCTTTTGATGAGGAATTGATGGTTCTGGATAGATTTTCTAGAATTGTCACCATGGATAGAACTTATCCAAGAATGGGAATATGAAATGAAATCATGAATTGAACTAGACTTATGCATGAATAATAGAATATGAATTGAAATAATTAGAATTGGGACTTTTGGTGAATTATGCTTAGAATTGCTTATGACTAAGGCTTACGACTAATATGTCTTGTGATCTAGACTAGTATGATGATTGTAGAGTAAATCTTGAATGTAGGGCTTGAAGTCATAAAGTTGATCACTAGGGCTTAAACTGTAAGTCTTATATGATGAACTAGCTTGCATAGAATTAATATACATCATAGATAGAGTTATGGTGGAACACTCTTACCCACATGACCTACCTAGAACTATATGAATGCATGTATGTAGAATGTGAAAGGTATTCTCACATAGAATGATTCTAGATTGAAAGGCTAATCACCTAAAATGAATCATGCTTATTAGAATAGAATAGCTTGAAGTTGAGTCTTATGATTCCTTCATGTATAGTTGAATTATGTAGCTTAGGATGGTAGATCTCATGGTAGCATGGGATTGGGGAATAGAGCTCTCCTAAGGTTAGCTTGAACTAGTATTGGTAGGATGCTTTTCATGGTAGCTTGCATTAGTATAGGCATGGTATCCTAGGATTGAGGATCTACACTCTCCTAAGGGTAGCTTGAACTAGCATTGTTAGAATGCCTTCATGGTAGTTTGACTTGGTTAGGCCAAGACCATTTCATGGTAGTTTAGGATTGAGACATCATACTCTCCTAAGGATAACTTAAGGTTGAGGATTCATACTACCCTAAGGGTTGCTTGCATCCAATTGAATGTTTGCATGTTAGCTTGGTTGGTATACTTGTATCCTTTCTTGGATAGCTTGGATTGCATGATAGAGTGTTTTCGATGGTAGTTAGGTCTATCATAGTAGTATGCTACTCCTTGATAGTTTAGAAAGAAAAATAGTAAGCATTGAGTAAGCTTTCCTAAAGGAGTACTTAGTATGAGTGGTAGTATTGGATGTCATTCATACATGGCACAAGTATGACTTGAAGCTACTTATGAAGTGTCTTGTTATGTGATGTATGCTAGCTTGGATTGTTAATATAGTTTCTTTTCATGTTATGATTGACTTAAGTTGATAGTTCCTTGTCAATATGAAGTAGTTCAACAGTGACACCTAGAAATGGTAATTATGAATATGGTGACTTTAAGGATATGCTTAGTGTGTGTGGTATTATGGGATTCCCCACATGATTGCACAAATGTGCCTTGAGGTTACATATGAGTGTAAGTGCTCTTATGACATGAAAACCTAAGTCTTGACTATTAAGATGGACTATGACCAAGAATGACCAAAAAGAGGTACTTAGCTTGGATAGTATTATGCGATGCTATCTTTGCCTTGCACAAGTATGCTTGGAGGTGGCTTGTGAAGTAGTTCTCTTTAATATGAAAGACTAATGATTGAAGTATGAAGTTATGAATATCTTATGTTCGAGTTTTTTTTGTAAATATGTTATTGACTCTTATGCTTATGTCTTATGTTGACTTGTTATGATGTGATGCTTAAGTTGAAGTTTATGCTATAAATATGTTACTGTCTCTTATGCTTATGTCTTATGTTGACTAATCGTTTGAGAAACTTTATGCTGTTGTGTTAGCTTTCATACTTGGTACATTTTTGTACTAACGCATATTGCCTACATTCTAATCAAATGTAGGGTGTTGGGAGATTGAGTTGCTTGAAGGCTAGGTTCGTAAGGTTCAATAAAACTTGAAGATTTGGTGAGTCCTCATAGCTTCAAGGACAAACCCACTATGTTTCTTTTATGTCATTTCTTATGTTTTAGACTTTATATGGGCTGCATCCAAAGACTTTTATTCTTGTTATTCATATATGGTTTGAGACAAAGAATTCCGCTTGTTTTGAAAATGTTTTAGATTATTTTAAAAAAAGGTTTAAATTTTCCCTACTTTTCTATGATCTTATGTTATGAAGATGCTAAGGGCTTTTTATGAGACCCCTTCGGGGTCAAGTACGCCATGTTACGTCTAGGGGATACCCCTGGGTCATGACAAACTTGTTAGTCAGAGCAAAAGGTTTAGAATGGTTCTAGGATTGTCACAAACCACGTCGAGTAGAGTCTTTTTCATGGGTGTGAGTCCCTACACATTTATGAATAGAAGGCTATTGGATGCTTAGGAAAAATCTCACTTCTTCATATTTTTAGTCATGCCATAGTGTTTGGCTTTAGTCGGCCCTTTTTTAATCCGTTCCTGTACCACTAGCTTTTTTAGTTGCTTATTTTTTCAGTTTGTATACGTCAAGAAATGAATGGCATTGTAGAAGCTATCACTCAAATAAGGGCTTCTTATACTGTACTAAACAGAATCAGTGGACATAGAGCCATTTTCCCTCCCTTCTCGACCAGACGAAGGAGATATGAATTTCATTTAGGCGGGTCAGGGCAAGGGAAAATGTTAGGAGAGAAGCGGAAGACAATGGGGACCAAGAGATTCCTCCCAAAGTTCAAAATCAAGCTCCTCCTCAATTTCCAAATGACCCTCCAATTGGGAAAGTTACTCTTGTATAGTTTAGGGCTTCTATGCAATTGTTGGGTCAAGCTTTGACGGTGCAAGCCAATAGAGAGGTGGTGGCTCCGGCAAACCCTATAAAGGGGATGGGTGCTTATAGGATAAGGGAGTTCTTGAGGATGAACCCTCCGGAGTTTACTGGCTCCAAGGTGGAAGAGGATCCAAATAGGTTCATAGATGAGGTTTATAAGACAATTGCTATCATAGAGGTAACTTCTAGAGAGAAAGAGGAACTAGCCGCTTACCAATTGAAAGATATTTCCCAAATTTGGTATGAGCAATGGAAAGATGCTAGGCCGGTAGAGGTGGGTCCTATAGAGTGGGAAACTTTTAAGTTGGTATTGCTAGATAGGTTCTTCCCCCGGGAGTTGAGGGAAGCCAAAGTTGGAGAATTCATCAATCTTAAGTAAGGTGAGATGAGTGTTGAAGAATGCTCTTTGAAATTCACCCTTAATGTCTAAGTATGCTCCATCTATGGTAGCATGTCCTAGGGATATGATGAATAGGTTTGTGACGGGAGTGTCCAAGCTAGTGTCAAAAAATTGTCGAACGGCAATGCTCCATGATGATATGGACATCTCACGCCTTATGGTATATACTCAAGAAATGGAGAGGGATAAACTTAAAGAGGAAAAATCTAGGGGAAAAAAAGAGGTCTAGGATGGATAATAATAAGTCTTTTCATCATCGGTCCGATGGACATGGTCATTCTAGGAATCGACAAAAGTTTTCCAGGCAAGGCTTTTCTAATGCTCCTAAGTATTAGGAAGAAAGGGTGTCTACCCCTAGGCCACAAGGGATAAGTAATGAGTCCCTATAGCCACTTGTTCTAGGTTTGGTAAGAAGCATGAGGGTAAGTGATTAACCCGTAGAGATTGTTGTAATGGATGTGGTGAGAGTGGCCACATGAAGAAAGATTGCCCAAAGGCAAAGACTTCTATAAGAGAGGGTAAGGAAGTCGCTTCTAGTGGTGGGGATCTTGAGTCTCAAAAGAAGATTAGGTTTTACGCTCTCCAATCTAGAAAAGATCAAGAGTGATCTCCTCATGTCCCTTTCGGTATGTGTTTTATGCTTTAGTAAATTTTCCGGATTTCTTGTCTTTTGTGACTTGTTATGTTGGACTTGATGTTGTTCTTGCCATGAATGATGTTTAGAAAATCATGTGTAAGCTTGCTCCCAAGGGGGAGATAGTGTTCCTTCCTATTAAGGCTATTAGGTTATTATGTGTTGCTATGATTTCCTCATATGCATGTTCATGCAAATGCTTAGGTCTTATTAGTAATGACTTACATGTATTGTTTTGCCTCATGTTGTAGCATCTTTCAGTCAATGTGCATTTTAGGCTCCATGAATGTATGTTGAGCATGTTGTAGCTAGGAGATGTTAGTTCCATCTTGAAAATGAGTAGATATAGAATCTCATGCATTTTGAGTTGAGTATGTTTAGCTTGGAATTGAAGTTTCCTTGTTTGGTTGTGTGCAAATGGATGTAGTGCATGCATGATGGGCTGCTAGTCTAGGGTCGTTTCCTTTACGAAATCTTTAGAAAGGTCATTCGAGGACGAATGTTCCCAAGGGGGAGATATTTTCCCAAGGGGGAGATATTGTAACACCCCAGAAACTAGTAGACCAAACTAGAGCCACAAGCTAGGGTTCTAAGGTTTGATGTATGTGAAATAGAGTCGTAGATGAGACTTTTTGTGCTTAGAATGAGGGGTTTAGTGGTTGAACGTCAAGGTACGTGTTAGTCCTCGTAATATAGAAGACCATTTAGAGTTTGGTTGAGCATGGGAAGGGCAAGTACCAAGGCAAAAGGGCAAGCCTAAGCCAAGGGGCCAAGGCTGCCCAACATTGGCAAGCTACGGCCTAAGGGTTCACGACCAGTGGTCTTGACCACGGTCTGTGAAGGGGTCCGTGAAGACTCCTTAGTCTCATGGGAGGCAAGGTCTTGAGGTCAAGCTACTGCTCCAAGTCCACGAGCCACTTCACGATCCATGGTCTTGACCACGGTCCGTCAAAGTGGTCGTGAAGGTGCCTTAGTGTTTTAGGGGCTTGGAAAGTGAGGGAAGACACTGGTCAAGGGACCACGGGCGGTGGTGCCCTTGACGGTTCGTACAAGTGGGTGTGACACTGGACGGGGGTGCCTAGTTTAGGGGTTATTAAGTAAATTCCTATTCGACTTATATTAATTGGGGGTCATTTTGTAAGGGTTTTAGATATATATATATATACTTTTAAGTCTTTAGCCCCCAAGTTTAAGTCACTTTACATTAGACCCAAACCAAAACCCCAAATCACTCCTCTCTCAAATATTTCTCTCTCTAAGAAGAACCTCCATTGAAGAAGAAGCTAGGGTTGAAGCTAAGGTCAAAATCAAAGGCTCCATTGCTTAAGGCTTGTTATAGGGCATTGATTAAGGTATGTTTATCTTTTCATATATGGTTTCTTCAACTCATAGAGTTCCCTAATAATTCCCCTAATTTGTGAAGAATAGCCCCAATCAAGCTAGGGTTACTTCCAATGTATGGGTTTTAGGTGGGTATAATTTCAAATGGTTGGAAACTACTCATATATGATTAATTTAGGTTTTATTCATGATATTATGAAGAATTTATGTGAATTCCTTGATTAACCCTAATTTTCAAAGTATGTGGGTTTATGTCTTTTGATGAGGAATTGATAGTTCTTGATAGATTTTCTAGAATTTTCACCATAAATAGAACTTATCCAAGAATGGGAATATGAAATCATTAATTGAACTACACTTATGCATGTATATTAGAATATGAATTGAAATGATTAGAATTGGGACTTTTGATGAATTATGCTAAGAATTTCTTATAACTAAGGCTTAGGACTAGTGTGTCTTGTGATCTAGACTAGTATGATGATTGTAGAGTAAGCTTGAATGTAGGGCTTGACGTCATAATGTTTATCACTAGGGCTTAAAAAGTAAGTCTAATATGATGAACTAGCTTGCATAGAATTAATATACATCATAGATAGAGTTATCATCTAAGGCTCTTACCACCATGACCTATCTAGAACTATATGAATGCATGTATGTAGAATCTGAAAGGTATTCTCACATAGAATGATTCTAGATTGAAAGGCTAATCACCTAAAATGAATCATGTTTGTTACAATAAAATATCTTGAAGTTGAGTCTTATGATTCCTTCATCTATAGTTGAATTATGTAGGTAGGGATCGTAGATATTATGGTATCTTGGGATTGAGGAATTAAGCTCCCCTAAGGTTAGCTTGATCTAGCATTGGTAGGATGCTTTTCATGGTAGCTTGCATTAGTGTAGGCATGATAGACTAGGATTGAGGATCTATACTCTTCTAAGGGTAGTTTGAACTAGCATTGTTAGAATGCCTTCATGGTAGTTTGGCTTGATTAGGCCAAGACCATTTCATGGTAGTTTAGGATTGAGACACCATACTCTCCTAAGGATAGATTAGGGTTGAGGATTCATACTCCCCTAAGGGTAGCTTCCATCCTATTGAATGTTTGCATGGTAGCTAGGTTGGTATACTTGTATCCTTCCTTGGATAGTTTGGACTGCATGATAAGGTGTTTTCCGTGGTAGTTAGGTCTAGCATAATAGTATGCTATTCCTTGATATTTTAGCAAGAAAAATAGTAAGCATTGAGTAAGCTAGCCTAAAGGAGTACTTATTATGAGTGGTAGTATGGTATGCCATTCATACATGGCACAAGTATGACTTGAAGCTACTTATGAAGTGTCTTCTTAAGTGATGTATTCTAGCTAGGATTGTTGCTATAGTTGCGTTCCATGATATGATTGACTTAAGTTGATAGTTCCTTGTCAATATGAAGTAGGTCAATAGTGACACCTAGAAATGGTAAATATGAATATTTTGACTTCAAGGATATGCTTAGTGTGTGTGATATTATGGGATTCCCCACATGCATTGCATGAGTGTTCCTTGAGGTTACTTAGGAGTATAAGTGCTCTTATTACATGAAAACCTAGGTCTTAACTATGAAGGTGGACTATCACCAAGAATGACCAAAAAGAGGTACTTAGCTTGGATAGTATTATGGGATGCTATCCTTGCCTTGCACAAGTATGCTTGGAGGTGTCTTGTGGAGTAGTTCTCTTGAATATGAAAGACTAATGGTTGAAACATGAAGTTATGAATGTCTTATGTTCGAGTTTATGCTGTAAATATGTTATTTTCTCTTATGCTTATGTCTTATGTTGACTTGTCATGATATGATTCTTATATTGGAGTTTATGCTATAAATATGTTATTGTCTGTTATGCTTATGTTTTATGTTGACTAACTATTTGAGATACTTTATGATCTTGTGTTAGCTTTCATACTTGGTACATTTTTTGTACTAACGCATATTGCCTACATTCTAATCAAATGTAGGGAGTTGTGAGATTGAGTTGCTTGAAGGTTAGGTTCGTAAGGTGCAAGAAGACTTGAAGATTTGATGAGTCCTCATAGCTTCGAGGACAAACCCACTATGTTCCTTTTATGTCATTTCTTATGTTTTAGACTTTTATATGGGTTGTGTCCCAAGACTTTTATTCATGTTATTCATACATGGTTTGAGACAAAGACTTCCGCTTGCTTATGAAAATGTTTTAGATTGTTAGAAAGAAAGTTTTAAATTTTCCCTACTTTTCTATGATCATATGTTATGATGATGCTATGGGCTTGTATGAGACCCCTTCGGGGTCAAGTACGCCATGTTACGTCTAGAGGGTACCCCTGGGTCGTGACAAGTGGGAAGAGGTGAAAATGGATTTTATTGTGAGTCTGCCTCGCACCTAAAGGCAACATGATTCTATTTGGCACATTATAGATCGGATGACAAAGTCAGTCCACTTTATCCCCGTCAAGGTTTCTTTTTCGGCGGAAGACTCTACCAAGTTATATATAAGGTAGATAGTGAAGTTGCATGGGGTTCCTTTGTCTATTATTTCAGATTGTGGTACTCAATTTACTTCACAATTTTGGAAGTCACTCCAAAAAAGGCTTTGTATTAAGGTTAGCTTAGCACGGTTTCTCACTAAACCGATGGGTAAGCAGGGCGTACCATCCAAACATTGGAAGATATGTTAAGGGCATTTGTTATAGACTTTAAGGGTAATTGGGATGACCACTTGCCTTTAATAGAGTTTGCCTACAATAATAGCTATCACTCAAGTATTGGTATGGCTCATTTTGAAGCTTTATATGGTAGGAGATATAGGTATCTGGTCAGTTGGTTTGAGGTGGGTGAAATTGCTTTGATAGGTCCCGAGCTAGTTTATGAAGCCATTTAGAAAGTTCGGCTTATTAGAGAGGTTAAGAACGGCTCAAAGTAGACAAAAGTCTTATGCGGATGTGAGAAGAAGGGATCTAGAATTTGAAGTTGATGATTGGGTCTATCTAAAAATATCACCTGTGAAAGGTGTGATGAGGTTTGATAAGAAGGGAAAACTTAGTTTTCGGTATGTGGGCCCATACCAAATTTTGAAACATATTGGGAAAGTTGCCTATGAGTTGGATTTGCCGAATGACTTAGCTCCAGTTCATCCAGTATTTCATGTTTCTATTCTTAAGAAGAGCATTGGAGATCCGGTATCCATTATTCCCCTATAACAGTTAGGAGTTGATGAAAGTCTTTCATATGAAGAGGTTCCGATTGAGATCCTACACTAGCAAGTCAAGAGATTGAGAAACCAGGAAATAGCTTCCGTAAAGGTTTTATGGAGAAATCACTTATTTGAAGGTACAACTTGGGAGGCTGAAGCTGATATGAAGTCCCTATATCTTCATCTCTTTCCTTCTACTCCTATTCAAGCTTGAGGTAAGTAGTTCCTCTTGAGTTTTCCTTGTTTTGGGTGTCATGTGAGTATATGTGTTTTTCCATGATTTCCTTTTGTTATGCATGTTCTCGAGATATTCTTGTTTAGTAAGAAAATGAGTTTTTATGATTGATTTACCTCATGTTGTTGTGCATTGAGTATGAGTTGCCCATTGACTTCATGAGATGAATTGATGATCATGCTTTAGTATGCTTTTGAGAGTAATTTCATATTGGCTCCATGATATTGTGTTGAGCATACTTTTAGTTGGAGAAGCTAATTTCTCCTATGAATTTGAGAAATGTTGAAATTTCATGCATAATGGGTTGTTAGATGTAGTTCCTACTTCCTTATGTTGCATTGATAATGTTTGAGATGGAGTTGAAGCTTCCTCCTTTGAATTGTGCATTGTTTTGATGTTTCATGCATGATGCGTTGCTAGTCTTGAGTCTTTAATTTTGTAAGGTGTCTAGATCATCATTCGATGGCGAATGTTCCCAAGAGGAAATTATTGTAATACCCCAGAAACTAGCAAGCTAAACTAAAGCTTAACATGTGTGTTAGAGTCGTAAACGTAACTCCCCGTACCTAAAAATATTGGGTTTGGTGTTAGAACGTCAAGGTACGACCCCCAAGGACCAACCATGGGTCCTTGAGGAGAACCCTTAGGAACTGCCTGACAGTGACCCACAGAGGGGACTCACGCCTCGTGGGTCAGCCCACGCCCTGTGGATGAGGAGTCGTGGGTCAAGGCCTCAGAAACATGCTCTAGTAAGTCCACCCATGGTTCACCAACACGCCACATGGGTCCATCCATGGACCGTGGTCGTTGAGTCAGGGGTGGTCACCTGTGAACGATTTTGTTGAGTTAGTTGAGGGGTACTTTAGGGTGTTTTGGTTTTAGGTAACAATTAAGTGACGTCGTTTTACACTAAATTAGACTAACTATATAACGATTTAAGACCCTTAAATTAAGCCATCTTCCTCATAATTCCAAAATCCCAAATCAAAACCAACTTTTCCCCAAAATTTCTCTCTCTAGTACTTCAAGGAAGAAGAAGAAGGAAGTTTGGGCTAGGTTTCAAGGAACAATTTTTTCCACTGAAATTCGTTGGATTTCACCACTAAGGTATGGTAGTCCTTCATCCGTTGACAGTCTTCATCCATGGAGTCCCTCCAAACTCAATTTCAAAACTAGTAATTCCCCAAAAGCTAGGGTTTTACTCCAAGTCATGGATTCCTTTCGAAAAATGATTCTAATGATTTAACTACTTTATATTATGATTGAATTGATAATTTATTATTTTTTTATGTTGAAATCCCCTAGAATCCATGAAATCCCCATATTCCCAATTTATGACCTTGTGATGTGGGTGAATTGATGAAAGAAGGATATTATGAGATTATGTTTTTCGGTATTTGAGTTAATAGTAATTGAACTATTTGAATCATGTTACTATCCATGTCTAATGTAGTAATTCTAGATGTGTTGATTTGATATGACCGTTGACCTTCGAAAAGGCAAGATATGATATAATGCATGAATTATGAAGGTTATGTATATGCTTTAAGAGAACTTTTAGAGTGAAGTGTCCATGATTATGCTAATGTTATTGTGTTGATTGAAAGGCTATTCTCATGAACACATAATGAACAGAATGTGAAAGGTTTTCTCACAATATGATGATTCTGAGGTTTAAAGGCAATTCTCACCTAATTGAATCTAATGTTACATGAAGACATGGACGGTGAAAGGTTATTCTCACGCATGATCTAATGAGCTATCCTAATGAAACAAGTTATGACTTAATAAGTACTATGTGAGGTAAATGCTTAGCACCGAGTGGATATTGACTATGAGATGGAAGCCCTTCGGTGAGAAAGGTCGGGTTTCTAGAAGAAATCTCTTGAGATGGAAGCTCTTCCGTGAGAAAGGTTGGGTTTCTAGTAACATCTCCGTATCCCATAAACTATGTGCCCCCATAGGTCTTTAGCTAGTGGATCCACCTAAAGCTAACATATGATGGTGTTATCTTAGGAAAGTAGGACAACCCTTTTCGGTGTGGGTAACACCAGATTCCATGTTTAGCTCACGTGGTCTATGTCGGTTAAGGCTTATTCCCACTATGACAACAATATGAACAAGAACATGAAATATGAACTATGGTTACTCAAGAAGCTTTACTTAGCATGGGTGGGATTATGGGATCTTATTCATGCATTGCACCAGTAGACTTTGACGGTACTTATGGTGTGTTTATCCTATGATATGATAATCTATGTAATGGACATGCTTAGACTTATGCTTTTCCATTATCTTCAAAATGATGTTTTAACTTTGTAAATTGACGCATACTACTAAAATGTCCCTTTTAGCATGTTTTCAAGGTTTTTAGGCATGACTATCATACTTAATGCATTTTTGTACTAACGCATATTTTCCTATATTTTTCCCAAGTGTAGGGTCCGGTTCTTAAGGCGGTCATCATTTGGTTCAAGCTTGGATTCGACTATTCTTCTAGCTTGTGGTGAGTCCTCATGATTCAAGGACGGTGGTGTCACTTGTAGTTTCATTTATAGTATTTCTTTTTCGGACTATGTTGTATGGGTTGTGTCCCTTTTCATTTAAACTATTGTAATAGATGGCTATAATGAGACAAGTCTAGACTTCCGCTTTCCTTTATGAAAATTTTGGACTTGAAATGTGTTTTCTTCTCTTTATTGTTCTATGCTTATGTCATGATATGCTAAGTGGCTTACATGGTGCCTTTTGGGGTTCTATGTGCCTTGTTACATATAGGGGGTACCCCTGGGTCATGACAAATCTGATACCCCAAACAAGAACTTTCTCATTTATGCCCTCCAATTAGCAACCATATGTGGAGCATACCTGAAGAGCTGAGTGATCTTATACCGATATTCTTTGACCGTCATTGAACCCTGCTTCAAGTTCATGAACTCTTGTGCCTTAGCTTCTCTCAACTCCCTTGGGAAGAACCTGTCTAGAAAAGCTCCAGTAAAACAATCCCATGTCACAGGCGCTGCATTCTCACCCCTGTTTTCCTTCCACTATGTGAACCAAATATTAGCTACATCATTGAGTTGATAGGATGCTAACTCAATACTCTTAGTACTAGTCACTTGCATTGCTTAACCTCATCAGTGAAGTTATGTGGGTCCTCACCAACCTGCGACCCTAGAAACTCAGGCGGATTAATCCGAACAAAGTCTCGAACCCTAGCTACCGCTGATCCACGATTTGTGTTAGTAGGAACTGGGACCTGCTGATTGTTCTGGTTGGCTACACTCTGAGCCAAGAACTGGATCGCATTCCAAAATTCTACATTCGTAATCTCATGGTTCGGGACTGGAGGAACTGCGTTAGCATTGTGTGCATTCACATTCCGTGCATAAGCTTTACGAGGATGCATGATCTGAAATGCATAACGACAGATTAGAAAAGAGAAGTTGTATCAAACCCACGCACGATAAGAGTAGCAAGGAAGGTGATGTTTTTCTTAAAACACTTCGTAAACTCCCTCTCATAGATGTGGTGAACTTCACACCCATGAAAGAGACTCTACTTAATGCGGTTTTCAGACATCCTAGGACTCTTAAACCTAAGGCTCTGATACAGAGTTTGTCACGCCCTGAGGCTACCTCCTTAACATATTACGGGACCTAGGATCACGAGTGACCCCAAGCTAACCCTGTGTCTGGCATATATTAAGCATACTGAAAATAATTGAATAAAAGTGTCATGACCCAAGGGTACCACCTAGATGTAACAAGGAGTACAAGACCCGAAGAGGCCTCATACAAGCCACTTAGCATATCATAACATAAAGTAATAGAAATGATGCGGAAATTTAAAACATTTCAAACAATCAAAGTCTTTATAAAACGAGCAAAAGTCTAAGACAATTGTCTCAAACCATCTAAACAACTTGAATAAATCTTGGGACACAGCCCATGCATAGTCCCAACATGAAAGAAAGTAAGATAAGGAAATGGTGATCACATCCTCGAATATAATGATGACTCACCAAATATTCACTCCTTGATCAACTATGAACCTAGCCACGAGCGTGAGAATAAATGTCGTCGGACCCTACATTTTGATAAGAAATGTAGGGAAGAGTATGCGTTGGTACAAACATGTACTAAATATGATAGCTAGCATACAGAACAAGAACATAATGGTTAGTCAATAGAAACCATAAGAATAATCAAGCACATAAGTCATCATCATAATAAAGGAGGAATGTTTCACAAGCAATAGCTATTTAACCTTAGACTTGGATCATCCGCCTCTAGTCATGCTTACATCATGGAAGGTATATCAAGCAACACTCCAAGATAATCATCTTAATAACATAGTTCACATTAGTCATACTTACTTTTAAAGACATGGGGATTCACCTCCTTGCCTAACTTACAAATGCAAATGGGTATTCGCCACTTGTCGTACTTATCTTAAGATCATGTGTACTCACCTCCACAATCACATCATATGACAAGGGTACTCGCCTCCACATCATTTCATAAGGATCATGGGTACTAGCCTCCATGTCCATTCATCATATTAGGAACATGGTTAATAACCTCTTGTTCAATTCCAAGGAGTATGGGAAATCACCTTCATATCCTTCTCATGTGGAGGTAAAGGGTAGTCCCCTCTAGCCTCATCATTTACATAATCTTTTAGTCTAGATTCATTTTAGGTGACCAATCCTTTCAACCTAGAATAATTCATGTGAGAAAGCCTTTCACATTCATACAATCATGCTTAGCAATTCATTGTGGGAAGTATCCCTTCCACACATCAACATCAACAATCAACAATTCATAGTCTAAGCCCTACTCTCAAGGCACTACATCTCATGATCATCATCTATGCTTTACTCTCAAGGCACTACATCTCATGATCATCATCTATGCTTTACTCTCAAGGCACTACATCTCATGATCATCATCTATGCTTTACTCTCAAGGCACTACATCTCATGATCATCATCTATGCTTTACTCTCAAGGCACTACATCTCATGATCATCATCTATGCTTTACTCTCAAGGCACTACATCTCATGATCATCATCTATGCTTTACTCTCAAAGCACTACATCTCAAGCAATTAACATCATATTCATCATATAATCTAAAGCAATTCTAATCATAATTCATCATTCCTATAGGGAGATATCTAAACCCATAAAGTTTCCCTTTAAGGCATCAACCCTAGTTCATCAATTCTAGGTTAAAATCATGAAATAGGAATGGGTACATGTAATTTCATCCGAAAAACATGTATTAATACTATCAATTCAATCATAAACAATTATAATCCACTCAATTAGATTAACATTCATCATAACCCACGACATTGGAAGAAACCCTAACTAGAATTGGGGATTTAGACTTCACAATTAGGGAATTTCTAGGGGACTCCATGGGAGGAAGGATCCCATGGATGAAAAGCCATCATACCTTAGTAAAAAATCCCACAAAAGCTTGAAAATTAGGAGACTTATCCTTGACCTAGCTTTAATCTCCTCATTCTTCTCCTACCTTCTAGAGAGAGAATATTTGAGAGAGAGTTTGGGGTTTTCTTTTGGGATTTGAGAGAATGTCTTAGATGTGTAAATTTAGGGGTCTAAATTACTTATATAGGTGGTCTAGACTTGGGTATAATGACTCCACTTCAATTTAATTAAAACCGAAAAAGACTCCACTTCAGAGCACACGATTTTGGGATGGTTTTAGGATGTCTCAAATCACATCTAGTAGAGTTTTTTTTAAAGTGTGAAGTGCGCGACATTTATGAATAGGAGGCTATTGGATGTTAGGAAAATCTCATTTCTTCATTCTTTAAGTCGTGCTATAGAGTTTAACTATATAAGGCTTCTCTCATATTCCTTATTTGATGGTCTTAGGGATATGACCACTTGAAGGGCTCATGCTACAAGGATCGAGGGAGAAAAAGGTGAGTTGTAATGTCAATTATGGCTATGTGACTAGATGAGTCTTGATATGATAGTATTAGATGATGTCCTTTGGTATAGATGGATTGATTTATGGTTATGTGTTTGTTGGAGGATTTGATGAATGGTGGTGTTTGAGTGATGCCTAGAGATGTTGATTGAGTAGACTCCTCTAAAAGAGGATAAGAAGTGTAATTCTCCATGGTTTAAAATCACCTTGTGTGGTGAATGTGAAAAGTTGAGTGATAACTTTCTCCGACCTTAAAATTTGAAAGAATTGGTGCTTAGAAAAGTCCGAGTAGGTTTACTCCCAAGGGGGGATAATGTGCTTAGATAGAAGGGTCGTTGAGTGTTCTAGATGTTCATGATGTGGATTGGCATGAAATTCTCACCTTGGGAGGTGTAGTGAGTTTGAAAAGTTTGGCCCCGGTTTGGTAGGCTCGTATGAGATCTTGAGTGGTGTTTGGTAAGGTTACTTCTGAGCAAGAGTGCTTAAATGAGAACCTCTCTAATTTAGAAGTACCGATTGGGATTTTAGACTGGCATGTTAAGAAATAGAAAGGTAAGGAAGTGCTCCCATGAGAATGTTGAGGAGTGGTATTTTAGTAATAGTTTTTAGTTGAGGGTGTTACTTGGGAGGCCAAGGGCCAATGAGATGTCCCGATATCCTTATGTTCCATTCTATTCCTACTCTAGTTTAAAATGATAAGTCCTCCTTCACTTGTTTCATGATTGTGGAGTCTTGGATGTTATGTGTGTCTCATAGTTCCCTTATCCCATAAAGTTACTCTTGTGGACCTTGGTAGGGTTTGGATTTAATGGTCATTAGACCCCTCTTGGTCATAAAACCCGATAAGGTTATAATGTGTTTTGGTGATGCTTTGGGATAGTTTGAAGGGAGTAGTACTTGAGGTCTTAGTAAAGAGATTTCTCTCAAGGGGGAGATGATGGGCTTAGATAGCAAGATGGATCAAGAGTCCTGATATCCTCATCCCTTTCTTCTATTCCTATTCTAACTTGAGACCAAAAGTTCCTTTTTGGGCTTGCTTTATGTTTTGGAGTCATGTGTGTTTTAGAAATTCCATGGCCTCATTATGTTAAGCATGTTTTTGAAAGATTCTTGTGTTGTATAAAATGGGTTTTTCATGATTTACATGTCCCTCATGTTGTTGTGCATTTTAGTATGATGATGGCATATTTGACGTCATGAAGTGATTTGATGAACATGCTTTGTTATGCTTTTGATGAAATGGCATATTTGCTCCATAATGTTGTGTTGAGCTTGCTCTTAGTTGGGAAAGATAGTTCTTCCTATGACTATGTGATTGATGATGTTTAGAAGTGTTTGTATTGGCTCACTCCCAAGGGGGAGATGGTGTGCCTAGCTAACATTGTTGTTATGTGCTTATGTGTTGCCATGACTTCCTTATATGATGCATGTTCACGAAAACTTGTGTTTTGAAAGAAAATGAGTTAAGTGAATTGCTTTCCTCATGTTGTAGTGCTTTGAGTAAAAGATACATATTGTACTTGTAGACACGTAATTTTTGATCGAACATAAGGTTTTACACCTTTTTTTTATTCCTTAAATGTTTCTTTTATGTCTAAATTAAATATTTTAATTTTATCCTATTTTAGTGAGTTTATTTTAAATGATTTAAAAATAACAAAAAAAAATATGTTTTATTTTTTATTTTTAGTTTAATAAATAAACTAGTATTTCTTATTTATAATTTCTTATTTGCTACTCAATTTTTGTTAGTTTAAAAAATAACTAAATAATATTTATTTTATTATAGTATTATATTATATTATTTTTAAAAATAAAATAAAAAAATTTGCCCCACTGCCCCATTACCCCCTAAACCTCTACCTACATTTCACTCCACTAACACAACACACCACTACACTACACCACTACACACACGACACATACACAACACAATACCTACACTTCCCATATATACATACACAACACATTCAATATGCAGACACAGCACATCAAAAAGAGAAAGAAAAAACCAAAAACAAGACATACGCACACAACTATCAGCAATACAAGAGGAGAAAAAGAGAAAAAATCATCCAAAAAAAACACACACACGCTGGGAAAAAAAAGAAGAACCATCAGCCAAGAGAGAAAAAAATAGCATCACTTCCAAACAACACACACGTACTACACTCAAGAAAACAGAAAAACTTTGACATCCATTTTATTTTTCTTTTAAAATTTCACCAACACATTCACATATTTTCTTTCTTATCCATTATTTTCATATCAATACAAATACATACACCATCACATATAACCTACAAAAAATTTGTGGGTGTTCTAATCGAGCTTCGGTTAAGATTTTGCGGTATTCAATTTTACCTTATCTCTTTATTTATTTATTTATGGAATGTGATATAATTTTATGATACTTTTTTTTATATAGTTTTGTTTCATTCATAATTTGATTGAAATAAATTTGAAATTAAATATATATGTTGTTATTTATTTTTGTACAATTTTGATGCTTTGAATAAGTTTCTAGTTAATGTCATGTAGAATTTCATTGAATATGGAAAGTTAATTATGGACCTAGAGTTAGAACATTGTGTTTTGTTTTATTTAAATTAACAATATTTGGCTTAAGATAGGTTGAATCATTAATTGAATTACTATTGCTATACAATTTCTATTGGTGTTAACATTTCCAAATTTTAATCTAAAGGAACCTATATCATAAGTCATATCATTTTTTTGTTTACTATTTAAATTTAACTTGTTGGACCTTATACAAATTTAGTCGGAGTTAATAATAATGATTTGCTTTGAATATGTTGTTTTGGATTTATAAAGAAAAATAATTATTTTTAACGTTAAACAAACTTTTATAAACCTTTTAAAAATATTTCTCAATTAAGAATGTGGTTACACATCTTTTTTTTGAGACATTAAAAGAAACTCAAGGATGCGGTTACGGACCTTGACCAAATTGTTTTAATAATGAACTTTCAATAATTTAAATCAAGAGGTGTAATAGAGATCATTAAGTGTGAGGTACTCGAGAGGAAAACGCAGTTATGCCTCTAAATGTCAAGACCAAGAATGCGGTTACGCATCTAGGTTCAGACTAATAAAAATTCAACAGTAAAAAAAATAAGCAAACCATGGCCTGTAGACACAATTATCCAAACATATATTAAGTTAAGTATAAGTTAATAAAAGCGACCGTGCTAGAACCACGGGACTAGAGGGATGTCTAATACCTTCCCCTCGGTCAACAGAATTCCTTACCCAAATTTCTAGTTCGCAGACCATGTAAAGAGTCATTTCCTTTTGATTAGGGATTAAACAAAAAGGTTACTTGGAACACCATAACTCAATTCCAAGTGGCGACTCTGAAAAAATACAAAATAATCCCTAAATCAATACCGTCACTTAAATTGGAAAAATCCTCACCGCCCATGTGCAAAAAGGGGTGTACAGTACTTCATGAGAAGAATATATGAGCATGCTTTAGTTAGGAGTTGAGAAATTCTACCTTGAATAAAATGCATTTGAGAAGTAATTGCATATGAGCTCCATGAGAGTATGTTGAGCATATTATGACTAGGAGATGGTAATTTCTCTTTGAACATGACTAGTTATGAGAATCTCATGCATAAATGGGTGGTTAGATGTATTTCATACTTCCTTGTGTTGCATAGAGTATATTGAGATGGAGTGATGTTTCCTCCTTGTTTGTGTGCATTTTTATGTTACATGCATGATGGGTTGCTAGTCTTGAGTCTTTAATTCCGTAAGGTGCCTAGAAGTGTCATTCGAGGACGAAGTTCCCAAGAGGGAGATAATGTAACACCTTGGAAATTGATAAGTTGAACTAGATTCTAAACGTAAGAGTCAACGGCAAAGATTAAGGGCAAGGGCCAAGGATTTTGGGTGAGGGCCTCTGCTAGGGGGCCAAGGCTGCCTAAAACGGGCCTAGCCACTACCCACCATGACCACAAGAGTCTTTATGATCCGTGGTGGCCACCACGAGTCATGGTGCCACCCGTGGTAGATGAAGCAGTAGCTTAACAAAGCTGCCCAAAATAGGGACCCTCCCTACGAGCCACTAGACGACTCGTGAAGGCCACCACGAGCCACGGGAGGGGTCGTGGTTATGATTTAGATTTTTAAGGCTTAAGGGGTGGCAAGTTAGGCTACTGTTCAAGGGCCAAGGGCATCACAATGGTCCGTGAAGTCATCCGTGAAGTCGTCCGTGAAGGGTTTTCATTTGACTTAGAGTTGTAGGGTCAACTTCAAATGATGATATCTCTTAGCTCAAAACGAATTAGGTGGGCCATTACCTATCCTATTAAAGGTCTCTGAGTCTTCTTTATAACGCCACCGAGTTTTCCCAATTAGATCTAGGGGTAAAAGTTTATTCCCAAATAGTGAAGCACTGTCAGGCTGGAAATTCTTTACAACCCGTTTGACGGGCCGTGCTGATGATGACGGTCTGTGAAGGCGTCCATCATGCCATTTCGGCAGTTAACAGGTATCTTCTTGGGTCTTTTCCCAATCGTTTTAACTCAAAGTTATGTCATTTTTGCCCAAGCCTAGGACCCCTATTTAAGTCATTTTAACCCCAAAACTCACCCAATTAAGTCATTTATTTCAAAACCCAAATCAAACCCAAAAGAGTTCATCTTCTGCAAAATAATACTTTCTAGAAATCACCATTGGAGAAGAAGAAGACAAGGTTGGAAGCTCAAGATTTCATCTTTTCTCTTCAATTTCGTGGAGTTTTCTCAATCAAGGTAATTCTAGTCTTCATGCGTGATTAAGTTTCATTCAAGGAGCCCTTTCAGAAGATGATTTCAAGTTTCCAAAATCCCCCAAACACCTAGGGTTTCAATCTATGTCATGGGTCTTTTTCCAAAATGATTTCAATTGTTTAATTATGGTTTATTAAGGTTGATTATGATGAATTAAGATTGGATTGATGGAGTATTGATGTTTTATGATGAAAACTCCCCTTGGACCCATGATTTCCCTCACTTTACTAAATTGACTTCATGATGGGGGAATTGTTGAATATTGGCCCAATTATGTGATTAATGGTTGTTTTTGGTGTAATTACATGATTCTAGTATAATCAAACATGTATACTTGATTAACCTAAGATCATATGGTGAAATTAATATAGTCTTATGTCATGAAAGAGGAAAATTGAGGGTATAGATGTGACCTTCTAAGAATGATGAACTTCTTTATAAAATGCCTTAGACTAGATGACCTAGATATGAATTGCTTCAGGGTAAAGCTTATAGACATGAATTGAATTGATTAAGGGATTATACGAGGGATCATGGTTGTGTAGTATTGAGATTGAGTTTATATGTTTCCTATATGACTAGAATTGATCAAGAATGAGACATGTGGGTAGGTTACCTTGAGAAATAGGTATGCATGATGAACATGTGAGGCATTGCTTGAGAGTAAGGCTTGTAACATAAAGTGGACTCCTAGGGATTGAAGGTAAAAGGCTAAAATGAATAAGCTAAGGGTGTTAAGGCTTCAAGAAGGAAGCCATTATGTATGTTGAATTGTATATAGACCTATTGTGAAAAGACTTCACCCACATGACCTATAATATGATCACATGAGTTTATGCATGAAATGAATGGATTACTTGAGTCATGATTGTATCTAGGATTCATTTGTTGAATGCTAGATGTGTTGACACAATGTGACCCTTGAATGCAAGATATAAAGAGTATGTATGATTATGATATTATGTGCATGTTTATGAATACTTTGAGATTAAAGTGTCTATGATAATAATATTGTTGTTGTGTCATTGGAAGAACAATCACACACATACACCCCATGCATGAATATGACTATGATGAGACTAAGGTGTTGTTTGCGGTTGATGACCCTTGAAAGGCAAAGTTATGAGGGTTTGTACATCTTTATGAGAATTGTGTATAAGCTTATGTTTCA
Organism: Solanum tuberosum; assembly: GCF_000226075.1. Taxonomy (NCBI): domain Eukaryota; kingdom Viridiplantae; phylum Streptophyta; class Magnoliopsida; order Solanales; family Solanaceae; genus Solanum; species Solanum tuberosum. The sequence continues at coordinate 859,051 of NW_006239024.1, read as the reverse complement.
CTTAGAAAGTGAAGAACTAATTATTATAGTGTAATTGTGGTATTGTTGAAAGGTAATTTTGTCCATACCCTTACACAGTATTATGCATGAACTATTATGACTATGATGATCCTGTTGTGTTGAATGAAAAGATATTCTCATGAACACACTACGAATATAATGTGAAAGGTTTACTGACATGTTGATGATTCTAAGGTTGAAAGGACATTCTCACCTAATGAATCTATGAGTTATAATGATGTTATGTTGGTTTGAGTGGCTAGTGCATTCTTTCATGAACATGAATTTAAGTAAAGACTTAACATGAACTTTAAAGGGAATTATGATTAGCACCGAGTAGATATGAGTATGAGATGGGTTCCTCCACGTTAGTAGTCCGGGTTCCCAATATGGCTATCTTATTAGATGGAAACCTCCATGTTAGTAGTCTGGGTTTCTATTAGCAATATCCTTATTCCATAAATATGTGCCCACATAGCTCTTTAGCTAGTGGATCCACCTAAAAGCTAAAATGAACGTTCTACCTTAGGCAAGTAGCACACCTCTTTCTTGTGTGGGGGTAGAACACCGGATTCCATGTAGCTCACATAGTCTATGTCGGTTAAGACTATTTCCCTATATGATAAGAATATGAATTATGATAAGAACATGAGTTATGTATTATGGTTCCTCAAGAGGTTCTACTTAGTATGAGTGGGGGTATGGGACTTCATACATGCATTGCACAAGTAGACTTTGAGAGTGGGCATGGTATGTCTCTCTTATGATATGATGATTATGAGTAAAACGTATGTTTTATATGAATTATGAACATGAACTATACTTATGACTTCTTAATGAGATTTACTTAGTGTGAGTGGGGGTATGGGACTTCACTATTACATTGCACAAGTAGACTTATAAAGGGGTGATAGTGTAGGTTCCTTATGCTATGCAGATATATGAACTTTTGTTATGCATGATCATGGTGGCCAAGAAATGATAATTAGTGTAGATAGGATTATGGGATCCTATCTATGCATTGCAAAAGAATGGCTTAGGGTTGCTTATGTGATAGTTCTATTATGATGATATGATCTTGGTATGTAATTATGAATGTGAACTATGTCTTGTGAAGATTGGAGCATGCATTATGTTGTGTTGGAGACTATGCTTGTGATTATGATGATATCCTTTATGTTATGATGAATTGTGCATGGTTTGTCTTATGAGCTACATTCTCCAACTATTCCAAATATGATGTTCAAAATAGGCATATAGCATTGTTTCAAATAAAATGTCCGTTTTATGCATGTTTTAAGAATTTTTATAAATGGCTTCCATACTTGGTACATTTTGTGCTAACCCATATTTTTGCATTTTCTATAACTGTAGGGTTTGGAGATATCGGATTCTACCCTCGTGGCTAGGACCCTAGTAGATCAAGAAGAAGAAGAGTGGTGAGTCCTCATAGTATTCGAGGGTTTGACCATATGTCCCTTTATGTCTTTCCTTTATGTTTTAGACTTTTAGTAAGGGCCGTGTCCCTAAGATTGTATTCAAGAGTTTTAATTCAAATGTTATAGATGGTTTAAGACATAGTGTTATAGACTCTCTCTCATTTTAAAAAAGACTTTGTTTGTAAACAAAAGTTTTAAATTTACCGTATTTTCCCTATGTTCTTATGTCATGATATGCTAAGGGCTTGTATGAAACCCCTTTGGGGTCAAGTATGTTGTGTTACATCTAGGGGGTACCCCTGGGTCGTGAAAAACATGGTATCAGAGCACACGATTTTCGGATGGTTTTAGGATGTCTCAAACCACTTCTAGTAGAGTCTTGTTCATAGTGTGAAGCGACCCACATTTATGAATAGGAGGATATTGGATGTTAGGAAAATCTCACTTTTTCATTCTTCAAGTCGTGCCATAGAGTTTAACTCTATAAGGTCTATCTCCTATTCCTTATCTGATGCTCATAGGGATATGACCACTTGAAGGGCACGTGCTACAAGGATCGAGGGAGAAAAAGGTGAGTAGTAATGTCAATTGTGGCTATGTTACTAGATGAGTCTTTATATGATAATATTAGATGATGACCTTTGGTATAGATGGATTGCTTTATGGTTATGTGTTTGTTGGAGGATTTGATGAATGGTGGTGTTTTTGTGATGCCTAGAGATGTTGAGTGAGTAGACTCCTCTAACAGAGGATAAGAAGTGTAATTCTCTATGGATTAGAATCACCTTGTGTGGTGAATGTGAAAAGTTGAGTGATAACTTGCTCCAACCTTAGAAATTGAACAAATTGGTGCTTAGAAAAGTCTGAGTAGGTTTACTCCCAAGGGGGAGATAATGTGCTTAGATAGCAAGGTCGTTGAGTGTTCTAGATATTCATGATGTGGATTGGTATGAAATTCTCACCTTGATAGGTGTAGTGCGTTTGAGAAGTTTGGCTCCGGTTTGGTAGGCTCATATGAGATCTTAAGTGGTGTTGGTAAGGTTGCTTCTGAGCAAGAGTGCTTAAATGAGAACCTCTCTAATTTAGAAGTACCGATTGGGATTTTAGACCGGCATGTTAAGAAATAGAAAGGTAAGGAAGTTCTCCCATGAGAATGTTGAGGAGTGGTATTTTAGTAAGGGTCTGTAGTTGATGGTGCTACTTGGGAGGCCAAGGGCCAATGAGATGTCTCGATATCCTTATGTTCCCTTCTATTCCTCATGTAGTTTCACGACCCAAGGCTAGCCCCTAGATGCGACAATGCGTACTCGACCCCGAAGAGGTCTTATATAAGCCTCGTAGCATTCTTGAACATAAAAACATAGGAAAATAGAGAAGAATTAAAAACTTTCATTTACAATCGAAGACATTTTCATTAAAAGCAAGCGGAAGACTTTCTAGACTTTGTATACTATGTATCAAACCATCTAATACTTTGCATACAACATTGGGACTTAGCCCATACAAAAGCTTTAACATAAACTAAAATACATAAAAGGAGCATAATGGGTTTTGTCCTCGAAACTGTGAGGACTCACCAAGTCTTCATCTTCAAGCACCTTAGAAACCTATGCTTCATTCATAGCACACCAATATCTCCAAACCTTACACTTTGGTAAAAAATGGAGAATAAATATGGGCTAGCACATTAGATGTACTAAGTATGGAAGCCATGCAAAAACCATGCTTAAAACAGACATTTATTTGAAAGTCATGCTTTTTTGCCATTTTGGTAAAACTTCATGAACATTGATAAAACGAGGCATAATATAAGTCACAACCAACATTCAAGTCATACTTTCACATTTGAACATAATCAACATAAAAACCATTACCTTCACATTTGCCTTCACCTCAAGTAACCCTCAAGCTATACCTTGTGCAATGTATGAATAGCGTCCCATACCACCATCCACACTAAGGTACCACCATAAGATCACCAAAAGTAAACTTACCATTCATACTTTCCATCTTAATACAATACTCATACAAGATACATAAACATTACATAAGTCATATCGTCACATAAGGACCATCACCTAAGATAACTCTAAGTCATACTTGTGCAATGTACAAGTAGCATCCCATAATACTACTCACACTAAGTACTCCTTTGAAGTCACCATAGACAAGGCACATTCATATACAATAAGTCATAACAAGGAATTAACTCATAATACAATCCAAGTGTAGCATGCATCTCTACATTTAACCATATAAGAGTCAACATTCTTCAATAACTTCATTTAGAGAACTGTCATACATTAGTCATTAAGACTTACGGAACACACTATGACCCTCTCAAAGCCTACTCGTACAATGCATGGATAGCATCTTATACTACCACCCACATTTCATAGAACTCCTCAAGAAACCATAATGCACATCTCACATGATGGGCATAAGCATTTAATTGACATAGACCATGTGAGCTAGAAATGGAATCCGGTGTCATATAACCCTACACTATAAAGAGGTAGTCTAATTTCCTAAGGTAGACCGTTAACATTAGCTCAGATGGAATCCACTAGCTAATATCCTATGTGGGCACATAGTTATGGGATAGGAAGATGTTCATTGGAACTCTAACCTAACATTGGGAGAGTTTCCATCTAACCATATCCACTCGGTGCTTAGCCTCCATTCCCATAAAGTATTTCATTCACATTACATTATTGTACTAGGGAGGAATGCCATTGGCCTATCGACCCAAGTTACATCATTTCACATGGAAGGAATGCCAGAAGCCTATCGATCCATGGTACATTCAAGAATAGCTCTAGAATCCTCACGAAAGGAATGTCATAATCCTATCGATTCATGGTTCCTCATTACATTCTTATACTCATGAAAGGAATGCCATAAGCTTATCGATTCATGGTACATTGACTCATTAAGAAAGTAATGTTGTTAGCCTATCGATTCTAGAGTCTTCATTACATTAGATCATTTATGAAAGGAATGCCTTAAGCCAATCGATTCATATATATCAAGTCAAGACACATTCATTACTCATATATGAAAGGAATGACATAGCCAATCGATTCATATTCTTCAAGTCAAGAAACATTAATCATACAAGGGAGGATGCCTAAACCTACCAACTCAAGATTCAACAATCAACTATAGTTTCATTCATTCAAGAAGAGGATGCGTAAGGCCTACCGATTCAAAACACATAGTCATCTTACTTTGATTTATACAAGAAAAGGAAGAGTAAAGCCTACAAATTCAAGATATACATCATATAGAAGAAAACCCTTCAAATTTATCTTCAACATTCATGAGTGTCAATTGAGAATATACTATCAACAATAACACAATTACATTTTATACATGATCATCATTCTATCATTGAAATCACATGCATATCCTTCACATCATAATCATACATAGTAATTAAACTCCTCCACCTTTCGAGTGGATCAACATCTCTAGCACAATTCTACTTCAACATGTAATTAGGTCATAACTTGCCCTTTCAAGGCCATGAACCAACATCAACCCATAAATCCAAACTACTACAATAGAATAGGAAATTGATATGATTCAATCACTTAATTCAACATAAACATCAATACTCCAACAATCTAAATCAATCTAGGCATAATCCATCAACATTCATTCATGATCAACAAACCCACTTCATAAGGCACAAATTTAGGAATTGAGAGAAATCATGGGTTCATAGAGTATTTTTATCATAAATCATCAATTAAACACTAATACAATCATAATTTTTTCATTAGAAACAATTTGAAAACGTTTGATGAAAGAACCCATGAGATTGAGTAAAACCCTGGATTTTTCATACTTTGTAATCACTTTGGATTTGGCTCCTTGAATGGAAAATTAGACAAGGATCAAGACTACCATACCTTGTTATTGATTCCCCACGAAAATCACTTGAAAAGCTTGAAGATTTTGACCTTGAAAGCTTGAAGTCTTCACCTCCAATAGAGGTTTCTAGAGAGAGATCTTTTGGAGGGGAGGAGAGGTTTTTATTTGAGTGATGAAATCTAAATGAGTGTTTTAATGTTTTAATACTCTTAAAATACCATAAATAACTTAAAATAACCGTCCATACACTTAACTAGCCAAGGGAGGAATTTACCAAACCACCTTGGCTTGGCAGCACCTTAACAACTTTTACAGGTGCAAACCACTCCACGGACCATAAGTCCACTCACAGACCGTATTGTTGGTCCGTGGTCTGGGGCTGCAGCTTGGTAATAGGGGGCTTGACCTACGTAGGACATCCACGGGGCATGGTCCCCTTCCGTAGGTCACCAAACTTTTGGTGACTTTCATGGTTCTTTGGGGTCTTGAGGGTTAGACTAAGGGTCCTCCTCAAGGACCCCTAGGGTGGTCCTTGGCGAGTCGTACCTTGATGTTTGACCCCTAAACCCCTCAACCAAAGCTCAAAACAACATAAAACAACCTCAAATCTCATGACAACCTCACACACTCACTAGTTAGGCTCTAGTTTCACTTATTCGTTTTACGGGTCACTACATTATCCCTCACTTAGAAACATTCATCCTCGAATGACACTTTAAACACATTAAGGGGTTAACGACTCAAGACTAGCAGCCCATTATGCATGCAACATCATATACAATGCACATAACTAGGACGAAACCTCAACTCCACATCAACATACTTCATGCAATTCAAGAAAGTAGGAACTACATCTACAAACTCATTATGTATGAAAACTTCATCATTTTCCATTTCATTGGAGGAACTTCCTTCTCCAAATCACATCATGCTCATCATAACATCATTAGGCATATTATGCAACTTTGCTCAAAAGCACATTTAGTCATGTTCAACATTTAATCTCATGAAGCATATAAGCAACTCATACTAAATGCACCTTAACATGAGGAACATAATTCATGAAAACTCATTTTCTCATTCAAACATAAACTCATTAAGAACATGCATGACATTAGGAGACCATGGAAACACATATTCACACATGACTCCAAAAACATGAAACAAGCCAAAAAGGAACTCTTTGTCTTAGGCTTGAATAGGCACATAAAGAAAGAGGTAAGGATATCGGAACTCTCAACAACCTTACTACTCAACATACTATCCCCCACTTAGGAGTAAACCCAACTAGGGCTAATCATGAACATAACATAGGAACCTAAATCAAGACATTCACAACTTACAAGAAACCATCAACATACCGGTACTTTTAAACTAGGAAGGTCCTCATTAAGCAACTCTTGCTCACAATCAACCTTACCACATCACTCAAGGTCTCATATAGTCTACCACACCAGGTCTAAACTCCTCAAACTTACTACACCTCTTAAGGTGAGAACATCAATTAAGCCTAACTCATGAATATCAAGGACACTCAAAGACCTTACCATCTAGGCACATTATCCCCACTTGGGAGAAAGCTTATCCTAGCTCTTTCAAACTTCACTTCTTTCCATTCTAAGGTTGGAGAAAGACATCACTAAACCTTCATACTCATCACACCTAGGCATTTCTAAAACACCACATTTTACCAACTCTCTCAACATACCTCAAAACTCATCATAATAATCCGGGTTCTACCAACAACACACATAACCTTAAAGCAACCCATTCATACTAAAGTCAACATCACAATCTTCCATCTCACATCTATCAAGTCACATAGCCATAGTTGGCATTACAACCAACCTTTTCTCTCCCTCAACCTTTGTAACATAAACCTTTCAAGTGGTCATACTCTAAAGACCATCACATAAGGAATAAGGGAAAGACATTATAGAGTTAAACTCTATGGCACGACTTGAAGAATAAAGAAGTGAAACTTTCTTAACAACCAATAGACTCTTATTCATAATGTGGCGCGCTTCACATTATGAACAAGACTCTACCAGATGTGGTTTGATACAATCTAACACAATTCCAAAATCTTGTGCTCTGATATCATGTTTGTCACGACCCAAGGCTAGCCCCTAGATGCGACACGGCGTACTCGACCCTGAAGGGGTCTTATACAAGACTCATAGCATTCTTGAACATAAGAACATAGGAAAATAGAGAAGAATTAAAAACTTTCATTTACAATCGAATACATTTTCATTAAAAGCAAGCGGAAGACTTTCTAGACTTTCTATACTATGTCTCAAACCATCAAATACTTTGAATACAACATTGGGACTTAGCACATACAAAAGTTTTAACATAAACTAAAAGACATAAAAGGAACATAATGGGTTTTATCCTAAAAACTATGACGACTAACCAAATCTTCATCTTCAAGCACCTTAGAAATCTATCCTTCAATCATAGCACACCAATATCTCCAAACCCTATACTTTGGTAAAAATGGAGAAGAAATATGGGTTAGCACATTAGATGTACTAAGTATGGAAGCCATGCAAAACCCATGCTTAAAACGGACATTTATTTGAAAGTCATGCTTTTATGCCATTTTGGTAAAACGTCATGAACATTGATAAAAGAGGCATAATATCGGTCACAACCAACATTCAAGTCATACTTTCACATTTGAACATAATCAACATAAAAGCCATTACCTTCACATTAGCCTTTACCTCAAGTAACCCTCAAGCTATACCTTGTGTAATGTATGGATATCATCCCATACCACCATCCACACTAAGGTACCACCACAAGGTCACCAAAAGTGAACTTACCATTCATACTTTCAATCTTCATACAATACTCATAAAAGAGACATAAACATTACATAAGTCATATTGTCACATAAGGACCATCACCTAAGACAACTCTAAGTCATACTTGTGCAATGTGCAAGTAGCATCACATACTACTACTCACACTAAGTACTCCATTGCAGTCACCATAGACAAGGCACATTCATATACAATAACTCATAACAAGGAAGTAATGCATAATACAATCCAAGTATAGCATACATCCTTACATTTAACCATATAAGAGTCAACATTCTTCAATAGCTTCATTTAGAGAACTTTCATACATTAGAGGACTTTTATACATTAGTCATTCAGACTTGAGAACTCACTATGACCCTCTCAAAGCCTACTTGTGCAATGCATGGATGGTATCCCATACTACAATCCACACTTCATAGAACTCCTCAAGAAACCATAATCCAGATCTCACATGATGGGAATAAGCATTTAACAGACATAGACCACGTGAGCCAGACATGGAATTTGGTGTCTTATAACCCCACACCGTAAAGAGGTGGTCTACTTGCCTAAGTTAGACCGGTAACATTAGCTCAGATGGAATCCACTAGCTAATATCCTATTTAGACATAGTTATGGGATAGGAAGATGTTCATTGGAACTCTAACCTAACATTGGGAGAGTTTCAATCTAACCAAATCCGTTCGGTGCTTAGCCTCCATTCCCATAGAGTATATCATTCATATTACATTATTGTACTAGGGAGGAATGCCATTGGCCTATCGACCCAAGTTACATCATTTCACATGAAAGGAATGCCATAAGCCTATCAATCCATGGTACATTCAAGGATATCTCTAGATTCCTTATGAAAGGAATGACATAAGCCTATCGATTCATGGTTCCACATTACATTCTTATACTCATGAAAGGAATGCCATAAGCCTATCAATTCATAGTACATTGACTCATTAAGAAAGGAATGTCGTTAGCCTATCAATTCTAAAGTCTTCATTACATTAGATCATTTATGAAAGGAATGCCTTAGGCCTATCGATTAATATCTATCAAGTCATGACACATTCATTACTCATATATGAAAGGAATTCCATATCCTATTGATTCATATTCATCAAGTCAAGACACATTCATCATACAAGAGAGGATGTCTAAGCCTACCAACTCAAAATTCAACACTCAACTATACTTTCATTCATTCAAAAAGAGGATGCATAAGGCCTACCAATTCAAGACATACATAGTCACCTTACTTTCATTTATACAAGAAAAGGATGAATAAAGCCTACCAATTCAAGATATACATCATAAAGAAGAAAACCCTTCACATTCTATCATCAACATTCATGAGTGTCAATTGAGAATATACTATCAACAATAACACAATTACATTATATACATGATCATCATTCTATCATTGAAATCACATGCATATCATTCACATAATAATCATACATAGTAATTAAACACCTCCACCTTGCAAGTGGATCAACATCTCTCGCACAATTCTACTTCAACATGTAATTAGGTCATAACTTGCCCTTTCAAGGCCCTGAACCAACATCAACCCATAAATCAAAACTACTAAAATAGAATAGGAAATTGACATGATTCAATCACTTAATTCAACATAAGCATCAATACTCCAACAATCTAAATCAATCGAGGCATAATCTATCAACATTCATTCATGATCAATAAACCCACTTCATAAGGCAGAAATTTAGGAATTGAGAGAAATCATGGGTTCATAGAGTATTTTTATCATAAATCAACAATTAAACACTAATAAAATCATAATTTTTTCATTACAAACCATTTGAAAACGTTTGATCAAAGAATCCATGAGATTGAGTAAAACCCTGGATTTTTCATACTTTGCAATCACTTTGGATTTGGCTCCTTGAATGGAAAATTAGACAAGGATCAAGACTACCATACCTTGTTATTGATTCCCCACAAAAATAACTTGAAAAGCTTGAAGATTTTGACCTTGAAAGCTTGAAGTCTTCACCTTTAATGGAGGTTTTGAGAGAGAGAGAGATCTTTTGGAGGGGAGGGGAGGTTTTGATTTGAGTGATGAAATCTAAATTAGTGTTTTAATGTTTTAATACTCATAAAATACCACAAATAACTTAAAATAACCATCCATACACTTAACTAGCCAATAGAGGAATTACCAAACCACCCTTGGCTTGGCCGCACCTTAACAGCTTTTATAGGTGCAAACCACGCCCTAGACTCACAGACCGTGAGTTCATTCACGGACCATACGGTTGGTCCGTGGTTTGGGGCTGCAGCTTGGAAATAGGGAGCTTGACTTACGGAGGCCATCCACGGGGCATGGATGGACCTACGGGGAGTGGTCCCCTTCCATAGGTCACCAAACTTTTGGTGACTTTCATGGTTCTTTGGGGTCTTGGGGGTTAGACTAAGGGTCCTCTTCAAGGACCCCTAGGGTGGTCCTTGGGAGTCGTACCTTGACGTTTGACTCCTAAACCCCTCAACCAAATCTCGAAACAACATAAAACAACCTCAAACCTCATGAAAACCTCTCACACTCACTAGTTATGCTCTAGTTTCAGTTATTCATTTTATGGGTCGCTACATCTAGTTTAAAGTGATAAGTCCTCATTTACTCGTTTCATGATTGTGGAGTCTTGGATGTTATGTGTGTCTCATAGTTCCTTTATCCCATAGAGTTACTCTTGTTGACCTTGGTAGGGTTTGGATTAAATGGTCATTAGACCCCTATTGGTCTTAGAACCCGGTAAGGTTATAATGAGTTTTGGTGATGCTTTGGGAGAGTTTGAAGGTAGTAGGACTTGAGGTTTTAGAAAGGGGATTTCTCACAAGGGAAAGATGATGGGCTTATATAGCAAGATGGATCAAGAGTCTCAATATCCTCATCCCTTTCTTCTATTCCTATTCTAGCTTAGGACTAAAAGTTCCTTTTTGGGATTGTTTTATGTTTTGAAATCGTGTGTGTTATAGAAATTCCATGACCTCCTTATGTTAAGCATGTTTTTGTAAGATTCTTGTGTTGTATAAAATAGGTTTTTCATGATTTACATGTCCCTCATGTTGTTGTGCATTTTAGTATGATGATGGCATATTTGACTTCATGAAGTGATTTGATGAACATGCTTTGTTGTGCTTTTGAAGAAATGGCATATTGGCTCCATAATGTTATGTTGAGCTTGTTCTTAGTTGGGAAAGATAGTTTCGCCTATGATTATGTGATTGATGATGTTTAGAAGTGTTTGTATAGGCTCACTCCCAAGGAGGAGATGGTATGCCTAGCTAACATTGTTGTTATGTGCTTATGTGTTGCCATGACTTCCTTATAAGATGCATGTTAATGAAAACTTGTGTTTTGAAACAAAATGAGTTAAGTGAATTGTTTTCCTCATGTTGTAGTGCTTTGAGTAAGAGATACCTATTGTACTTCATGAAAAAAATATATGAGCATGCTTTAGTTAGGACTTGAGAAATTCCTCCTTGAATAAAATGCTTTTGAGAAGTAATTGCATATGAGCTCCATGAGAGTATGTTGAGCATATTATGACTAGGAGATGGTAATTCCTCCTTGAACATGACTAGTTATGAGAAATTCATGCATAAATGGGTTGTTAGATGTAATTCATACTTACTTGTGTTGCATGGAGTATATTGAGATGGAGTGATGTTTCCTCCTTGTTTATGTGCATTTGGATGTTACATCCATGATGGGCTGCTAGTCTTGAGTTTTTAATTTCGTAAGGTGTCTATAAGTGTCATTCGAGGATGAATGTTCCCATGGGGGAGATAATGTAACACCTCGTAAATTGATAAGTTGAACTAGAGCCTAAACGTAAGAGTTAACTTCAAAGGTTAAGGGCAAGGGCCAAGGATTTTGGGTGAGGGCCATGGCTAGGGAGGCCAAGGCTGCCTAAAACGTGCCTAGCCACTGCCCACCATGACCACGAGGGTCTTTATGACCCGTGGTGTCCACCATGAGTCGTGGTGCCACCCGTGGTAGGTGAGGCAGTAGCTTCACAAAGCTGCCCAAAATAGGGACCCTCCTCACGAGCCACTAGCAGCTTGTGAAGGCCACCACGGCCGTGGGAGGGGTCGTGGTTATAAGTTAGATTTTTAGGGGTTAAGGGTTGGCAAGCTAGTCTACTGGTCAAGGGCCAAGGGCATCACAATGGTCCGTGAAGCCCACACGAACCGTGAAATCGTCCGTGAAGGGTTTTCATTTGACTTAGAGTTGTAGGGTTAACTTTAAATGATGCTATATCTTAGCTCAAAACGAATTAGGTAGGCCATTATTACCTATCCAGATAAAGGTTTCTGAGACCTATTTCCAACACCACCGTGTTTGCCCGATTCCGATCTCTAGGAAAAGGTTTTGCCCGAAATAGTGAAGCACTATCAAGCTGGAAATTCTTCACGACCCGTTTGACGGGCCGTGATGATGAAGACGGTCCGTGAAGGCGTCCATCATGCCATTTCGGCAGTTAACAGTCACGTAACTTCTTAGGTCTTTTCCCAATTGTTTTAACTCAAAGTTATGTCGTTTTGCCCAAGCCTAGGACCCCTATTTAAGTCATTTTAACCCCGAAACTCACCCAATTAAGTCATTTGTTTCAAAACCCAAATCAAACCCAAAAGAGTTCATCTTCTCCAAAATGATTCTCTCTCTAGAAACCACCATTGGAGAAGAAGAAGTCAAGGTTGGAAGCTCAATATTTCATATTTTCTCTTCAATTTCGTGGATTTTTCTCAATCAAGGTCTGGTAGTTTTCATCCTTGATTAAGTTTCATTCAAGGAGCCCTTTCGAAAGATGATTTCAAGTTTCCAAAATCCCCCAAAAACCTAGGTTTCAATCTATGTCATGGGTCTTCTTCCAAAACGATTTCAATTGTTTAATTATGGTTTATTAAGGTTAATTATGATGAATTAAGATTGGATTGATGGAGTATTGATGTTTTATGATGAAAAATCCCCTTGGGCCCATGATTTCCTCCACTTTACTAAATTGACTTCATGATGTGGGAATTGTTAAATATTGGCCCAATTATGTGATTAATGGTTGTTCTTGGTGTAATTACATAATTTTAGTATAATCAAACATATATCCTTGATTAAACTAAGATCATATGGTGAAATTAATATAGTCTAGGGTTATGTCATGAAAGAGGCAAATTGAGGGTTTAGATGTGACCTACTAAGAATGATGAACTTCTTTATGAATTGCCTTAGACAAGATGACCTAGATATGAATTGCTTGAGGGTAAATCTTATAGTCATGAATTGAATTGATTAAGGGCTTATATGAGGGATCATGGTTGCGTAGTATTGAGATTGAGTTTATATGTTTCCTATATGACAATAATTAATCAAGAATGAGGCATGTGGTTAGGTTACCTTGAGAAATAGGTATGCATGATGAACATGTGAGGCATTGCTTGAGAGTAAGGCTACCTTGAGAAATAGGTATGCATGATGAACATGTAAGGCATTGTTTGAGAGTAAGGCTTGTCACATGAAGATGACTCATAGGGATTAAAGGTAAAAAGCTAAAATGAATAAGCTAAGGGTGTTAAGGCTTCAAGAAGGAAGCCATTATGTATGTTGAATTGTATATGGCCCTATTGTGAAAAGACTTCACCCACATGACCTATAATATGATCACATGAGTTTCTGCATGAAATGAATGGATTACTTGAGTCATGGTTGTATCTAAGTTTCATGTGTTGAATGCTTGACTCAATGTGACCCTTGAATGCAAGATATGAAGAGTATGTATGATTATGATATTAACTGCTTGTTAATGAATACTTTGAGAGTAAAGTATCTATGATAACAATATTGTTGTTGTGTCATTGGAAGGACAATCACACACATACACCCCATGTATGAATATGACTATGATGTGACTAAGGTGTTGCTTGTGGTTCATGACCCTTGAAGGGAAAAGTTATGAGGGTCTGTAGATCTTTATGAGAATTGTGTATAAGCTTATAATTCACTTAGAAAGTGAAGATCTTATGATTATTGTGTAATTGTGGTATTGTTGAAAGGTAATTCTCCCCATACCCTTACACTTAATTATACATGAACTATTATGACTACGATGATCTTCTTTTGTTGAATGAAAGGCTATTCTCATGAACACACTATGAATATGATGTGAAAGGTTTACTCACATGTTGATGATTCGAAGGTTGAAAGGACATTCTCACCTAATGAATCTATGAGCTATAATGATGTTTTGTTGGTTTGAGTGCCTAGTGCATTCTTTCATGAGCATGAACTTAGTAAAGACTCAACATGAAATTTAAAGGGAATTATGCTTAGCACCGAGTGGATATGAGTATGAGATGGGTTCCTCCACGTTAGTAGTCCGAGTTCCCAATATGGTTATCTCATGAGATGGAAACTTCCACGTTAGTAGTCTGGGTTTCTAGTAGCAATCTCCCTTATCCCATAACTATGTGCCCACATAGGTCTTTAGATAATGGATCCACCTAAAAGCTAAAATAAACGTTCTACCTTACGAAAGTAGGACACCTCTTTTCGATGTGGGGTAGAACACTAGATTCCATGTAGCTCACATGGTCTATGTCGGTTAAGGCTATTTCCCTATATGATAAGAATATGAATTATGATAAGAACACGAGTAATGTATTATGGTTCCTCAAGAGGCTCTACTTAGTATGAGTGCGGGTATGGGACTTCATTCATGCATTGCACAAGTAGACTTTGAGAGTGGGCATGGTATGTCTGTCTTATGATATGATGATTATGAGTTAAATGTATGCTTTATATGAATTATGAACATGAACTATACTTATAACTTTTTAATGAGCTTTACTTAGTGTGAGTGGGGGTATGGGACTTCACTTATACATTGCACAAGTAGACTTATAAAGGAGTTATAGTGTGGGTTCCTTATGCTATGAAGATATATGAACTTCTGTTATGCATGATCATGATGGCCTAGAAGTGATACTTAGTGTAGATAGGATTATGGGATCCTATCTATGCATTGCACAAGTATGAATTAGTGTTGCTTATGTGATAGTTCTATTATGATGATATGATCTTGGTATGTAATTATGAATGTGAACTATGTCTTGTGAAGATTGGAGTTTGCATTATGTTGTGTTGGAGACTATGCTTGTGATTATGATGATATCATTTATGTTATGATGAATTGTGCATAGTTTTTCTTATGAGCTACATTCTCCAACTATTTCAAGATGATGTTCAAAAGTGGCATATAGCATGGTTTCAAATAAAATGTCCCTTTTATGCATGTTTTAAGGATTTTTATGCATGGCTTCCATACTTAATTCATTTTTGTGCTAACCCATATTTCTATATTTTCTTTAAGTGTAGGGTTTAGAGATATCAGATTCTACCCTCGTGGCTAGGACCCTAGTAGATCAACAAGAAGAAGAGTAGTGAATCCTCATAGTATTCAAGGGCTTGACCATATGTCCCTTTATGTCTTTCCTTTATGTTTTAGACTTTTAGTAAGGGTCGTGTCCCTAAGATTGTATTCAAGAGTTTTAATTCAAATGTTAAAGATGGTTTGAGACATAGTGTTATAAACTCTCTCTCATTTTATAAACGACTTCGATTGTAAAGAAAAGTTTTAAATTTTCCACATTTTTCCCTATGTTCTTATGTCATGATATGCTAAGGGCTTGTATGAGACCCCTTCGGGGTCAAGTATGACGTATTACGTCTAGGGGGTACCCCTGGGTCGTGACACATAGAGACATGGAAAACGAGATGCATGGTTGCTAACTCATTTGGCAAATCTACCTCATAAGCAACCTTACCAACACGTCTCAAATTTTATACCGGCCTACAAATTGGGGACTAAGCTACCCTTTCTTGCCAAACCTCATCACACCCTACATGGGTAAGATTTTCAAGTAGACCCAACCATTAACCTCAAACTCTAAATCTTTTCTCCTCACATCGGCATAAGACTTTTGTCGACTTTGGGCGGTTCTCAATCTCTCTCTAATAAGTCAAACTTTCTCAATAGCCTCATGAACTAACTCGGGCCCTATCAAGGCAACCTTACCTACCTCAAACCAACTGATAGGAGATCTACACATCCTACCATAAAGGGCCTCAAATGGAGCCATACCTATACTTGAGTGATAGCTATTATTATAGGCAAATCCAATCAAAGGCAAATGGTCATCCCAATATCCCTTGAAGTCAATCACACAAGCCGTAACATATCCTCCAAAGTTTTGATAGTACGCTCCACTTGCCCATCGGGTTGTGGATGAAAATTTGTGCTCAGCTTTACCTTAGTGCCAAGACCCTTTTGGAATGATTTCCAAAACTAAGAAGTGAATTGGGCACCACGATCAGAAATAATGGACAAAGGCACTCCATGTAGCCTTACCATCTCTCTCAAATACAACTTGGCATAGTCCTCCACCGAATAAGAAACCTTGACGAGAAGGAAATGTGTCGATTTCATCATATGATCTACTACCACCCAAACAGAGTCATGTTGTCGTCGGGTGCGAGGCAAACAAACAATAAAGTCCATATTCAAGTCTTCCCACTTCCAAGTAGGGATGCTAATATCTTGAGACAAACCTCCTAATTTCTGATGCTCAACCTTCACTTGTTTGGCAATTTGGACATTTAGCCACAAATACCACAATATCCTTTTTCATCATATTCCACCAATAGACTTCCTGTATATCATGGTACATCTTGGTGGCTCTCGGGTGAATGGAATACCGCGAACCATAAGCTTCTGCCAAAATGTGTTCCCTCAAGTTATCCACATTTGGAACACATAAACAAACTTGGTATCTAAGTACCCCATATCCCCCATGGGAGAAAGCCTCAATGAATTTCTTAAGTACCGCCTCTTTCAATTCTACCAAGGTTGGATCAAGACTTTGCTTGGCTTTCACATCTGCCACTATAGACGATTCGGAACCATTGTGAACCATAACACCACCTTGGGTAGATCCCACTAGTTGAACACTTAATCGAGCCAATCTATGCACATCTCGAACAAACTATTTCTTTTCTTCATCAATATGAGCCACACTACCCATCGATAATCGACTAAGGGAATTCGCCACCACATTAGCTTTGTCGGGGTGATAAAGTACGCTCATATCATAATCCTTCAACAACTCAATCCATCTTATTTGACGAGGATACAAATTTTTTTTACTAAACACATATTGCAAACTATTGTGGTCGGTAAACACATCGACATGAACTCAATACAAATAATGCCTTCAAATCTTTAAGGAAAATACCACCGCTGCTAATTGAAGGTCGTGAGTACGGAAATTCTTTTAATGGACTTTAAGTTACCTTGAACCATAGGAAATGACCTTACCATTTTTCATAAGCACACCTCCCAACCCAACTCTAGAGGCGTCACAATATACCACAAAACCATTTGTACCTTCCGGTAAAGTCAACACCGGAGCGGAAGTGAGTCTATCCCTCAACTCTTGGGAACTTTTCTCACAAGCATCCAACCATATAAACTCAGTCTTCTTTTGAGTCAAGGCCGTCAAAGGAGAGGCAATTGAAGAGAAACCTTCAACAAACTTTCTATAATAACCGGCCAAAACCCATTCCCATTCCCACACACCAATACCAACTAGGGTGGTTGTTCAGTAAGTCCTACCCCTAAGAGAAAGGAGAAATTGCTTGCGTGCTTCGTCAAGTAAGAGAGAGGATCCCATCAATGAAATAATGAAATGAAGAGAGGGGATTTTCCCATCCTATGAGCCCTGCGAGCTCACGAGTCGTCAGTCACTCGGAGGATTTTATCGACCGGAATGCAGCGACGAAGGGCTTACCCCGAGACCTAGCATCGTCGAAAGTCAGGCTTAGGGCACGAGTTCTCGATGAATCATAAGGGGTCGAACTAACTATGTGATTGAATTAATGTGGTACGTAGGAACATCCATTGTTGTTTCCTTGCTAACCCAATCTCGACCCCGATAAATTTGATCTTCATTGGCCTTGCTGTCCGCAGATCGATTACTCTCCTTTGAAGGTGAAGCCCGTTTGAAGGCAAGTCATGGTATCCGGGATCGAACATTGAGCTTTCCTTAACCAGCTGACCTTACTTCGTAACCTTAGCCTCCCTTTCTTTATAGTTTTCTAGTTCGACTAATTGACTTCGTAACCTCAACCTACTTTTTTGCTTACTGTAGCATAGGCCTTCGCCACTTCAAACGGGAGCTTTGCCCCTCTCTTTTTTTTATTCGAAAGAGCGGGGTCTTACTTATTCAGGGGGGATGAAAGACCAAAAAGGCTTACTGTAGCATAGGCCTTCGCCACTTCAAACGGGAGCTTTGCCCCTCTCTTTTTTTTATTCGAAAGAGCGGGGTCTTACTTATTCAGGGGGGATGAAAGACCAAAAAGCTTCTAATATTCGAAGGGTTAGAGGTCTAGGCCAACTCTTGACCGCATCCGTCTTCTTAGGATCTACCTCAATACCCTTGCTTGACACAATATGGCCTAAGAAAACCATGGACCTTAACCAAAATTCACATTTCCCAAACTTTGCAAAAGTTGTTGGTCCTTAAAGATTTGCAATACGATCCTTAAATGATCAATATGATCATTCTCTCTTCTTGAATAGATCAAAATATCGTCGATAAACACAATCACAAACATGTCAAGATATTGTCTAAACACTTTATTCATCAAGTCCATAAATGTCACCAGAGCATTAGTCAAACCAAATGACATTACTAGAAACTCATAATGACTATATCGGGTTCTAAAAGTTTTTTTCAGAATGCCTTCTTCTTTCATCCTCAATTGGTGATAACCCGACCAGACATCAATCTTAGAGAAACAACTTGCCCCTTGAATTTGATCGAATAAATCATCTATCCTTGGGAGAGGATACTTGTTCTTAATGGTCACCTTTTTCAATTGTCGATAATCAATACACATATGAATGGACCCATCTTTTTTTTTAACAAACAAAACTGGAGCACCTCGTGGAGAGATACTTGGTCGGATGAAATCCTTATCCAACAAATCCCTCAATTGTTCTTTCAACTCCTTAAGTTTCGTCGGAGCAATTATATAAGGAAGAATAGAAATAGGTTGTGTATCTGGGAGAAGGTCAATACCAAAGTCTATTTCCCTTTCGGGAGGAATACTGGGTAGGTCATCTAGGAACACTTTTGAAAACTCATTCACAACGGGAGTTGACTCAAGACTAGGGGTTTCGGAATCCATATCCCTCACCCTAACTAGATGGTACAAACAACCCTTAGAAATCATCTTTCTAGCTTTAAGAAAAGAGACAAACTGACTCTTAGGCATAGAATTTCCCCCCTTCCATTCTAGGATAGGCTTATTTAGAAACTGAAATTTGACTACACGAGTTCTACAATCAATAGAAGCATAACAAGAGTGCAACATACCAAGGATAAAACCTTTCACATCTTGCTCTTATGTGTGAATGAGAAAAATCCTTTCAATAACACATTGTGATCATCATCATTGGTACTTTACTCTCAAAGCACCCTTGAAACAGTTGCATAGATTTCATAAGAAAATGCATGAGTCCATAGTTTACCACTTGTGGTTAAAACTAGTATTACATGCTTAATTTCATAAAGCTCTTCCTTTAAGATCAAAATCCCACATCATATAATTCATAACTTGAAAACATGGGGATTACATTGGTTCATAGGAGAAAACATCATAAAACCATAATATTTCATCAATTCATGCATATAAGATTATAATTCAATCATTTAAATCAGTAATGAAAAGAACCCATGACAATTGAAGAAAACCCTAACTCAATTAGGGAATTTTACCTTTTGAAATAGAGAAATTTGGGAACTCCATGGATAGAAGGAATCCGTGGATGAAAACTATCATACCTTGAATTCAAATGCTATCCTTTAATGGAGAAATTGAGACCTTAGCTTGAAACCCTAGGTGAATCCTTCTTCTTCTTCTTCAAGTTCTAGAGAAAAAATTATTTTAGATGAGATTTGGTTTTCTTTTGTGAAATTGGAAGAATGAAGTGAATGGGTTAATTTGGGGGTTTAAAATACTTATATAGGGGTCTTAGTGAAGGGTAAAACAACATAGCATAGGAGTTAATTAATTAGGAAAAGACCCAACTCCCCCCTGAAAAATAATTGTCAGTTGCCACCGACCTTCCACCTACGGACCTAGTTGACGGACCGTGGTCTGTCCCACGACCCATCCTGGTGGACCGTCAAAGGTGGTCAGAAACTATTGTTGACACCCAATTTTGACCGACCTATAACCAATTTAGAAAACACTATTCGATTAAATACGTATTTTCAAATATATTTCAAGTTTAAAATTTTAGTCAATTTTATCTAAAAAATTATACATTTAGTTTGCTTGATTTGTAAAAAAATATTAATTTATTTTATTATGATACTTATCGATAGTTAAACTCGAAATAATTACTTTAGTTAAATATTTTAAAATCTTAGATGTGTTCAATTATATGAAGATATTTTAATATGTGTAGTATTTTTATTTAATTGAATAGCATTTTCTTAATTTTCCTCCAAATCATTTAAATTTTAGCCTATTCTATTCTAATTCATTTCAATTCTAGCCATTCCAATTCCAATTGTATTTCAATTATAGCCATCCTTTCATTTCAATTCTAGCCAATTTTATTACAAATTTGGCCATTCAATTCTCAATCTAATTTTCAAAATTTTAATTCCCTTTAATCTCATCCGTCCATCTTTTAAGTTAAATCCTAGCCGCTTATATAATTCTAATTCTAATTCAATGGATGAGATCAAATCCTTTATCCCTTTCCTAATTTATTCAAAAGGACCTAAGCCCTAAAATTTGGTCATTCTTCCTCTCTTCTCCTCCAAGCGCCTCCCCTCCTCCTCTCTTCTTCTCGATTCCGGCGAAGCCATCTCAGGCAGTTGCTCCGACTGGCCAGCAGCCCTCTCCTCCATTCTTCTCCATCTCATCTTCCTCGTTTCTCCTCTTTTCCGGCGAAAGCTGCCAGCAGCACTGGCAAGGACAACCAGCAGTGACGGACGTCCAACAGCACCTCCGACCAGCAGCAACAGCGAGCAGCAGCAGCGAG
>NW_006239024.1:835232-837666 GCF_000226075.1 Solanum tuberosum | reverse complement strand
TTGACCTTAGTTAGATTTAGCTAGGTTAGATAGGTGCTCTAATGCGCCGTAATTCGTTAGGTGGCGACTCTTCAATCCTCCAAAAGCCCAAAAGAGTTGTTAGGTCGTGCATCCGAAAGGAAAACCCGTTTTGAGAAAAACGGGGCGCGACAGAATGGCGACTCTGCTGGGGATATTAGGTTCTAACCATAACATGTTTCATGCTTTATGTGGGGTTCGTTTGTTTTTGTATGTTTTCCTTGTCTGTTTTGCTAGTTGCATGTCTAAATTTCATGTTTGTATGCTTTCATGCTTAATCATTTTCCCTTTTCCTTAATTGCTTAATTTCTTTAAGTGTTTGCATGTCTTTTTTTATTTTTTTTATTATTCATGTATTTATTTAGGTATTTATTTATCGCTTTTCGTAAATTGCTTATGTGTTACTGCTTTCTATCTACATGCTAAATGCTTACTGCATTGATAAACTGGCATTTCGCTCATACTTCTCCCAATTGGGACCCTTTTCCTTTTATTTAAAATTTTATCGTGATGTTGTGCCTTTGCACCTCTCACAAATAATCCAATTCTCTTCGAATACCCATTATATAGAGTCGGCATATGCGTGGACGGAACGGATAGTTTTACTACCGGGAAACCACGAGCCTTCTCACATAGTATCCCTCTTCAAGTCCGTGTCAAACCAACTCTTAGCATTATCAATTAGGTCATACATGTTGCATAAACCTTAGGTGATTTGACCATTGACGTCAATTCACACAATTAGTAGCCGCCATATTGTCTAAAGGGCCCCAAACTTCCTTTAGACAAATTGCATATTATGTATCAATGTGATCATATTAATTAAATCAAGTGAAATTATGTCAAAATGGAGTTCAAAATCTATTTTTTTTTTCTGACTCTAAAACTTCAATTGACAAAGTATGACTTGAATCAACTTTATTTTCAGTTATTGTTGTCCCTCTCTGAGAGTATTGTGTCATTTATTTGAAATCATAATTTTGGCTTGTTATATGCTATCTCTTGCTTGCGTTTGATTTACTTTCTTTGATTAACTGGTTGTCTAGTATTTGGACTTTGGCTCAACTAAGAATCTGCAATACGACAAATATGTTCAGCCTACGAAACAATCACCCATCTTCTCATCCAACAATTTGGACTATCTCTCCTCATCCTATTCCTACTCACACCCTCTCTCAACAATTATCTCCAACACGCCTCAACTTTGATTCTTTGCAATATGAGGGGATACGTGACAAAATGGAAAAGTCTAAGCTAGATGCAATACAACAAAAAATGCATTACTTGGAGAAGAAGATGAATGGAGGACTAAACTCAAAACCTGCTTATGACCTGAGGTATAAGAAATTATGTCTACACCCAGGAGTTGAATTGCCATCGGGATTTAAAATTCCAAAATTCAACATGTTCGACGGGCGTAGAGACCCAATTGCACATCTTAAGGACTTCTGCAGTAGATTAGTTGGCTTAGAAAATAATGAACCTCTCCTGATGAGGTTATTTATTCAAAGCTTATCAGGAATAGCCTTTACCTGGTACGTCAAACAAGACTTTGACAAATGGCTCGCATGGGAAGACATGGCTCGAGACTTTGTGGAACAATACAAGTTTAATAATAAGGTTGACCCTACAATGTTTGATTTGCTCAAAATGAAAAAAGTGAGTCATGAATCTTTTGAGGAATATGTCATACGATGGAGAATGGAAGCTTCCAAGATACGTCATTTACCGAATGAAGAAGAGTTGGTTCAAACTCTCATCAGATCACTTGATGGTATATACAACAAGACTATGTACTTCGCAGGTATTCAAAGCTTCGACAGTCTAATTCAAATTGGAAAGGAATTGGAATATGGCATTCAGTCTGGGAGAATTGTTGATGAACAAATTCATTTTCAAGTACTGAAAAACCCATCAGATGAAAGGAGCAAGAATGTATCCACCTCTATACCTCTGAAACCAAAAAATGAAAACATTGAGCAAGTTCATGCTATTTTTGATTCATGTGACATGCGTTTCAAGCCTTACAATCCGCGAGTATCTCAACTTAAGATAAGGAAGACTCGTACCTTTACCCCTTTAATGGAAACTTTGACTAGCATTTTTCAAAGGTTGTGGGCTAAAGGACTTTTGAAGCCAAGGGAAGGTTGGATCCCTAAGCACTCTTTTTCAACTTTGGATCTATCCAAGAACTGTGCGTATCATTCAAATATTCAAGGTCATGACACCGATGAATGTCCAGCATTGAAAAATAAGATCCAGAATATAATTGAAAATGGAAAAATTATAGTGCAACAAGGACCACTAAACAACAATTGCAATCCTTCTATGGCGAATGAAGTCATTATCCAAGGAGATCCTACAGAGATATATTCAAGACACTTGACAAGGAAGCGCAAATCGCATCAAAGAAATT
>NW_006239024.1:833422-834834 GCF_000226075.1 Solanum tuberosum | reverse complement strand
GGGCAGAATTTTTGAGGGAACCTCAAAAATTTCAGACAATATTTAAGAAGGTGAGTATATATCTTATACTCTAAACTGGGGCAGAAATTTTTGAAATCCTCGAAAATTTCATCACAATGGAGTGCAAATCCGAAATCAAAGCAAACACAGGTATGACCCAATCTTGCTTTTCAAATTCACGATTTTTCTCTGGATGCAATAATATATTTGACATAATGAGCTACTATCAAGCTACTATTTAACTGTTTCGAAGATGCTATTATCAACTTGCTATTGTGACCTACCGAATATTCACAGGCTGGTCTGCCTTACAATACGACATTAGGTTCGTCTACCTTACAATAGGACATCAGGCCCGTCTGCCTTACAATACAACATTTAGGTTCGTCCTCCTTACAATAGGACATCAGGCTCGTCTTCCTTACAATACGACATCAGGCTCGTCTGTCTTATAATACGACATTTAGGTTCGTCTGCCTTACAATATGACATTAAGGCTTGTCCGCTTTACAATAGGACATTTAGGCTCGTCCGCCTTACAATAGGACATTAGGCTCGTCCGCCTTACAATAAGACATTTAGGATCTTCCACCTTACAATATGGTGCTCAGGTTAACATTATTCTTTGGAGATGGATCGCAATTCTTCAAGAAGTTAAGCCAAAGGGTTTGCACTATATTTCTCAAAGAAGATATGTCTTTGTATCACCTCTTGTCATTATTATTCATTATGATTGGTTCACTTTTTTTTTTTGTATTTTATAAGCTAACATTCTATCTAGTCATATTAGAAATTGTAGGCTAGATCGATCACCCTCTCAACTACGATTATCAGGCTCATACCTATCGCAACAAAGGCCCTTTCAATCATTTGCTACTCGTTTCACTGTTTTTCATCTAATCCTTTCTCCTGAACTGGAAATCGCTCTGTCATCTTATCCATTTAAGCAGTAATCGTTCATGTTCAAATATCATACTGTTTTTCATTTAATCCTTGCCTACTCGTATTACTCCTTCTCATCGAATCCTGTGCCCTTAAACCGAAAACCTCTCTGTCATGCCTTTCTCGCTACTCTAATCTTATCCATTCAAGCCAATATTGTTCCCGTTCATATACCGTACCATTCTTTCAATTCTTAGGAGTTTCGTCTTCTCCTAAGTCTAGAACTACACACGACCTGATTCTCGTATAACCAGAGATATGTAGGCGTTTTAATACCAAAGTCTCGGTCGTACCCTTTTTCAACTCTATGTCATTTCAATTGATCCCACCGACATCTCTCGTCGGTCGGACAAAATCGGCTACTAAGTCAACGTTGGTTGCCCGACAATTCATCCTTCATTATCAAGCCACCAAGGGGCAGCTGTTGACACCCAATTTTGACCGACCTTTAACCCTTTTGGGAATGCTAT
>NW_006239024.1:815871-832095 GCF_000226075.1 Solanum tuberosum | reverse complement strand
TTCGTGTCGATTATTGGACTAAGTGTCAGTCTTCATTGCTGTTATAATTTTCTGCTTTAACTGGTTAGTTGTTCTTCCATTAGTTTAATTTCATCTTGCATTATTATTTTGAATATTGTTGTGGAAAAAAGGAAGCACCCGACTCAGTTTTTCGTTCTTCCCTCTCTCTATGTGTGATAATATGTCTATAGTTATTTTTTATTGGATTTCTTATATGTCTTGCTTATATATATGAAAGTAATTTGTTGTTATGAATATTTGATGTTGGGATTATTTTTTTTCCGTTATATCTATGTGTTCCATTATCCTTTCTACCAGGTTTCGAAACTTGAAGTTCAAGTTGAAGAGTCGCTAGAAGACTAGATTATTTAACTTTATGTATTCTGAATCTATTTTTATTATTTATTTCGATTTGTAATATTTGCATAACTCCCTAACTCTCACATATATATGATATAATTTGGGGAATCGTCTAAGGGGGAGGAAATTACGTGCGGCTTGTTTGTTTATTTTTATTGCAACTTATTTGTGTCTGAAAGCATTCTTATAGGATTGTGATTTGTTTGGTAGTCCATATTTTAACAAAATTTGTTTTAGATCTAACTAAAAAAATAAAACAGAATATACTATTGTCATTAATCATCTATTTAATCCTTTAACCAATTTTAGAAGTGGATCGTGTTTGATTGCTTATTATAGTTTGTTATTAAATTAGCATTAATCATCATCTTAATTATTAACAAATAAAATGATATATGTCGGCTCCTTTGTTCAACTAGTTCCTTTAAATAAGATTGTGAATTTTGTCATAATCCATTGAATATTTTATGCCATTTTTAAGAAACCATGTCTGTATGTTTTAAATAATTACATAAATTATTTATGTGTTCTGAATTTTTATTTTTATTTTAATATTTCAATAAATTTGCTATAGAATTCATGCTCATGGGATCTTCAAATAATTAAATCTGTATCTAGATTAGAATTTGTACGCTGAAGATAATTTGTTAATTGTTTTTATATATGAAGGTAGAAGCATGCCTATATGTTTGTTTGAACAATTAGTACTTAGAAATGCATGTCTATAGGATTTAAATATTTCTTAATATGTCATTAGTGTGTAGAAATCATGCCTATAGGAGCTATATATTTTCAATCTTTCAAACACTTAGAGATCATGTATATAGGTTTATGAATCAATTTTCAGCATGTCACTAAAATCTGGAATTGTAAATCAATTTTAGGTTCTTTAAACTGGACTAGTCATATGTCTGTTGCAATTTTGATATGTTTATGAATTAGTAAATCAACTAATCTCCAGCATGTTAAATAACGAAACTACATTTTTGCTATGTATTGTGTCATTACTCTGTGATGCATTAAGTACTATCGCTTAAAAGAAAGAAAATAAATAAATAAATAAAAGTAATCAATAATTTTTCTTTTTTTTGCATATTAACCTGCTTGACATAATCAATTCCCCATTGTAACTACTCATTCTGCCATTAAAAAATCAACTGATAATTAATTTATTCATGTTGCTTTACCATTTAAAATCAGCTACTAATATAATTCTGCATTTAATAAAATGTCTGCTGCTTAAAATAAATTTTGCATTGGCGATCTTTTGCTGCTGCATTTGAGTTATTTTCTGCCTGTTTTTAATAAAAAATATCATTCTGTTTTTTTTTTTTCATTGTCAAAAATTATTGTTCATTCTTTTATTCAAATTGGGATGGGACATGATTATTTTTTTTTTAAAATAATTATATAAAAATGCTATCTCCTAACCTATAGTTAGTGGGAAAGTAAAAGGAATTACGAGGTCTAATTCCAATTTTTAATTAAGCCGACGCGTCCTCGGGAGCACTACCTACCTAAGATTTTTCAAAAGGATTATGTGTATTTATATGTAAACATTTATGTGCTTATGTGTAAACTAAATCTTTCAATCATCTTCAAAAAATAAATTACTATTAATTTTCTAAGACCGACCTCAAACTAAAATTGTTTCTATGGTGGAGGAGCGCGATTAATAATATCGTGGTATCATCCCTATAAAGAAACAAACATTTTAAAGAAAAATAGAAAAAATTCTATTCATAATTTGCTCAATTTTCAAAAGTTTATATTTTGCACATCTTATGCTTGCTTGGGGTAGATTAATAAATTAAACCGAATTATCTTCTACATCTATTTTCGTATATTCTGTCTCCTTGCTTATCTCTTTATTAATTGTTTAATATCTGTTTAATGCTTATTTATTATATCACCTAGTTCGCATACTTAGATAAATTACTGAAGTAACTTTAATTGTTGAATGTCATCTATCACTTAGTAAACATGTTTAAGTTAAATAACCTAAATAATGAAGTGACCTTAATTGTTTAATGCTTATTTATTCTGTCACCTAATTTCGCATATTTTAACTAAATAAACAAATGAAGTGACCATATTTGCTACTTGTAACCCCCACATAAATTGCATGAGACACGGTCGGGACCCACATTTATGGACCTCGAGGGATGCCTAACACCTTCCCCCCGAGGTAATTTGAACCCTTACCCTGATCTCTGGTTCGTTGACCTTAGTTAGATTTAGCTAGGTTAGATAGGTGCCCTAACGCGCCTTAATTCGTTAGGTGGCGACTCTTCAATCCTCCAAAAGCCCAAAAGAGTTGTTAGGTCGTGCATCCGAAAGGAAAACCCGTTTTGAGAAAAACGGGGCGCGACAACTATGATTTTGGGGCTTCGAACCATGGACCCCAACCACGGAACGTGGTCTGACCAATGGTCTGTTGGTTAGGCTGTGGTTCTTGGCCATCAAACCACTCCTAGCAAGGACAACCACAGACCATACCTATGGACCGTGGTCCCTTCCATGGGCAGTGGGTGGCCAGTGTGGGTTGCACCTGCAACTTCTGGGAAATGGTTTCATTTCCCTTTTTCGGATACGGGGTGTTACAAATAGCCTAGAAAAGTATGTTATTATTCTGTTTTGATTGATTATGATTACTTGTTATTCTTGTGATGTTTTATCATTTGGTTTCCGCCTATGAGCTTGTTTTGGCCTCAGCAAACACTGACATTACAGGGTTCTTGAGCATACAAATTGATTCTTATACCGAGCCTATAGGCTGATAGATCGGGCCTTCGAACCGGGTAGACCGAGCCTTTGGGTCAATTAGACCGAGCCTTCGGGCCGAGTAGACCGAGCCTACGGGCAGGGTAGACCGTGCCTATAATCTGAGTAGGTTGTTCCAACGGGGCAGCATATATGTATTGTACCAAAAAGCCTCAGATTCGCATTGATTCATGGAACACCTACGGAGAAGCATATATTTATTGTATCATAGATCATCGGATTTGTGTTGATTCATGGCACATGTATATTCAGAAAGTTCAGATCTGATTATCATTGGGATTCAGTTAAGGGGGCTAATATGGGTGTTTAGAAATTGTTTGTGTTCTTTAAGACTTATAGTGATTATGTGATGTTTGTAGCTGCCGGGTTATGGGGGTCTGGTCAAGTTATTGGTTGTCATATGTTTATATTATCTTACTATAGGGAGATAAGGCATTGTGTTTGTATTTCACCCCAACCCTTTTCATCAATTAGTTATACTTTAGTTTCAGTTTTCAGTTTATCTTTCATACTCGGTACATTATTTTGTACTGACACCCCCTTGTTGGGGAGCGCTGCATTCATGTCTACAGGTCCTGAGCGATGTCTAGATGGGCATGTCGAGTAGCACAGCTGCCTATCCAGAGGAGTGGTTGACTCCTTCCAGGGGTTGCAGAGTCCTAGAGGTTTGCTTATTTTATGGTTTATAGTTTTTGGGTAGGCTAGGGCCCTATCGTGTCCACTTGTTATATTAATATAGGCTTGCATATTAGTGTGTTGGGTTGTTAGTCACATTATTCGCCATGTTGGCCTTGCTTTCTAGTCGGATGATGTTTGATAGTTTCTTGGCATATTTTTTATATTTGTTCCTAATTTTAGTTCTTATATAGAGATCATGATGGCTTTAACGACCCACATAGCGTTTATGCTTTCCTAGATATAATGGTGGTCCTCACTACCCAAACAGACTTCTATGCTAGTTAGGTATGGCTTTATATAGACTGTTGGGAGTAGCTATTTTCTTTGTAGAATTGTTGATAGGGGCCTTGCTGGCCGATGGCTTATTTTTAAGCTGAGATATACTTGTCTTTTTTCTTAGTTGTATGTGGCTTCCATGCGCCGTTAGCAAGTGGTTCAGCAGGGTCGGCTCAGGCCTAAGTTTTGGCATTATGTATCAGTTGCGCCCCTTGAGTTTGGAGCAAGACAAACTTCGTGTTAGAGCAATTTTGTATCCTGGGGAATCTGTGAGTCGTCTCAAGGAGAGTTGTTTATAAATATGTTGTGCACCATATTCAATAAGCAAGAAGCTATATACATCACGTATGAATTTACCCTTCTTTAACTCAAATCATTCTATAGAGCTGAGTCATAAGGGTTGAGTTCTTTCGATTATGATTGCTACTGAGCTTGCACTATAGTTTCACTTACTATTGACCTAGACATATCGCAGATTCAGGCTAATATAGAGAACAAATAGGCTCTAACATCAGCAATATATGGTTATGAGGATGAAGAGAGAGTCGATGAAGGAGAATAGGCCCATAGGGTTTGAAACAAATGCTCAGGCCGTTCCGAACATTGGTATTTGATAACGCTCAACTACACCTCATCCAATACTAGGCGTAGGCGATCGTAATCTAGTATAAACTAAACAAAGAGTTGGGGTCGATCCCACATGGAGTGATAAGGTAGAGAATTCAGTTAAGAAGTTATAAATGTGTTCTAATCGAATGTAGAAGTAGACATTATCGAAACAAAGCAAAGTAAATTATAAGGTTTGACAACGAATGTCAGATGGGGGGGATTAGGTTTGTCAATTAACAACTACGACAATTACGAAAATAGGGGAATAAATAAGTAGAGAGGGATTCTCGGGGATGTGATCAATTAAAATCTAATTTTGCTATATGGGTGATTGTAATTTACTAACAGGTGTTGAATCTTAGTTGATAGGCTAGACTATAGATTCAATAGCTTTCTCTCGAACAACTATTACAATTTAAGTGAGTTCTCTCGAACCTAGACAAGCATAAAACTATAAACAGACCACTACCTCAATTTATCTACTCTGTCGAGCTAGATAGGTAGGATCGAATTAAGATTCACTCTCTCGAGCTAAATCCACAACAACCCAATCACTACAATTAATTCTAGAACTTGTTTCTCAAGCAAGCCCAGAACACTAAGCTAAAATTGCATTTGCAACTACAATTCATGAGTGAATACACATGTATCAATCAAACCCACTTTAAAACAACATTTAAATCAGTAAACAACAATACCCATAAGCTAATTAGAATAAATAATCACATGATCACACCCCCAAGGATGGGGGTTTTAGCCACACATTATAAAAAGTAAGAAACTATTACCAATTATGTTGTCCACGAACTGGGTAATGATTTCCAAGTCTTTACCATGCTTCAAATCAACTAAAATTCAAAACCCACTTGAAAGCTCTACTCAAAAACTCCAAAAACGAAGAAAAACAATGTTCAGATAAAAAACTCAGAGTCTACACAATGGCAGGATTCCACAACACTCAATCTCCCTGAATAATCCTTTTTAGAATCAATTTATACGTTCCCAGATTTTTGACTTCAGGGTCACTTGGTGGAGTTAACTGAGCATCGCCGAGCAGGCCGGCGATGTGCCAAGTGTCGCTTTCCATCGCCGTCTTTTCTTGCCTCTTTGACCTCGGGCTTATTTAACTTTAGGCGATCAGGAGTTGAGTCACCGATCCATTCGGCGGTTTGCCAAAGGTCCATTTCCATCGCCAAGTTGGTATGTTTCCCAGGGCCGGCAGTCTGGAACATTAGGCGAGCTGAGGGACCACTCGGCGGTGCGTCGAGTGATCTTGGTTAACACAAGGATTTCCTTTCTTCATCTTCTTCAGCTTTTTCGCTCTTTTTTGCCTGGTAATGTCATTGCCTTGCTCCTTTGCCTTCATTGCTGCAAATCAACACTTTAACATCAATTTAGAGCATAAATTAGGCATTGACTACAACAAAACTATGAAAACAAAATCGTAAATGAGTCGAAATCTCAGAGTAATCAACACCCCTAACTTAAACTTTTGTTTGTCCTCAAGTAAAACACAAGATCAATTAGTTCAACAAGGATATCTACAAACAATGCTACTCAAGACTCAACATGAATGCATACAAGAGGATCAAACTACACAAGCAATGTTCAATTGTGCACTCTATGTTTCAAATTGTGACTAACCATTATCAAATGGACTCAAGCTCACAATGCTTACTTCAAATGCAAGTTCAAGCTCAACAAAAGCATTCGAATGCCCTCACATCAAGAATGATTTCATGCTCACACAAAGCTCATCAAACTTTCAAAATTTTGGAATCAAAAATAACTCTCACCCTATCAAAGGTAAACACATGCATGATTCTTCCCCATTGGCTTGCCCATATTTTCCAATCAACATGATATTAAGCTCACTCAAGATCACAAAAGTCTTTCAAGGATTGCAACAGGGTTGAGGGTAATGGTACGATCATTTAGGCTTAGCTATTTCTACCTTTCTCAATCATGGCCTACATTTCATTCTTTTTCCTTCTCTATCACACTTTTTGATTCTCAAAATCCGCACCCTATTCTTTTAAGCACGACTCATTGGATACCCCATTTCTTTTGCTCATTGCACACACTTTATTTCAACATTTTTTTTCTTTTTCGATCTTTTACTTCTTTTCATCTCTCTTTTTTCATATGGAGGGGTTCCATATTTTTCAACAAGATGCTTCAAAGGCAGATTTTTCAAACTTCTTGATTTTCCTTCTTTTTTCACCACACCCCCAACTTAGGCTTTTGGCCTAAGTTGGCTATTCAAATGAACCAATACTTCATGAGGGTTATAGGTGATGGGACAAAGAGGTCAAAGTTGTTCAAGTTTCTTCCAAAAAAGGGATAGGCTCAAATGGTGCCAAACTAGGTTCACACTCTCACAAAGAGGTATATGGAAATTTTAGCTCACTCTTCACAAATTTTTGCCTAAGAATATCATCTCTATCATTCGCTCACACTAGTCAATTGGACAAACGAGGCAAGTTCTAGGTATTATCAAGCATGCATTTCAAGACACCTCACCACACACGGCATTCAACACAATCATCAAATAAGACTCTACAATTTTCAGCTTGTGTGCAACGATCATCACAAGAGTTCAACTCAACAACTGGCTTAGTCACAATGAGATGCTACGAGTTCACATATGACTTATGCAAGCCTCATCAAATTTGCACACACATGTCATTCAATCAAGAGCACTATTCAGGTCATTGATATTGATCACAACCGACACTCAAAATTGCAATAGAACATCCACATTTACACACATCAAGAGGTGGCTATTTGAAAATGGGTCAAAACAAACATTCACATTAAAAACAATGGACCAACTCTAAGGATTAAAAACCAATATATATATATATCAACACAAGATAAGATTCATCATTCACAAAACAAAAACAACAACTATCCACCAAACAGCCAAAAGAGGTAGGTATAGAAATACCTCACCCCGCCAAACTAAACTATTAATTGTCCTCAAATGCAAAGAAATAAATAAACAGAAAAACTAAAGAGTAAAATCCCCATGTCAGGCTAAGCAGGAGGTAAACTCTCTATATCAACAGCTCCATCTATCGGGGCATCAGTGTATGGCTCATCAGCATCCTTTTCTCCACTAGAGCCCACCATCGAGGTATCTCTCAAAGAAGCCTCCACCACTGACTGGATCATAGCTCCCTCAAGATCCTCCAAATCTCGATACACAGTTGCATCATGAGTGCCTAGCTCCTCCTCATCAGTCTCAGCCTCAGACTCAGCATCAACCTCATCTAGAGCAACATCTTCGGTCGTAGTAGCTGGAGAAATCGCGGAACTAGCGAAGAAATCTGCACTCGGAACCTCAGGGATCACTACTGAACCGAATAACATGGAAAGATCGGTGTATTTCAGCTAATCCACATCTTTTCTCAACCCAACAATATCGGCCTTCAAGGTCGTCATAGCATCAGTGAGGGCAGTGCAAGCCTATTGGCATCAATCCTCTCATGTTGCTCCCTCAACTCATCCCCAATCGGGGCTAGGGCAGCAGTAATCGCTCGCTCAATCAACCCAGGTATAGCGGCCTCTACCCGAGAGGCATGAACATCAGCAGACTGAGCCAGATGGCTAATCTTGTATAGCATGGGCAGGGTGATAGGGGTTTGGAAGCAGAAGCAGCAGCAGTTGTAGGAGGGGGAACATCAGTTGAACTAGGAGGGGAAGTAGTAGAAGTATCGGGAGTACATGTAGGCTCACCGGCCTATGGGGGATGTATTGCCTCTATCAGCAACATATCAACATCCATTACCAGTGAAGTGTCCACCGGTGCAGCTCTCCTCCAATCTGCCTCATCTCTCATATACCCGGCCTTTATCTGTCTGATGTCCATAGAGGAAGTGGGAGTCACTTCCATATCAGTCTTTGAAATCAACGGAACACGGGCCCGCCTACACAACTAAATGATCAACACAGGAAAAGGGAGAGAGGTGTGGCTCTATTTGTCCCTCATGTCCATCTCTTGCTCGATGAGTAGACCCAAATTGAGTCTTTCCCTATCCAAGATGCAGCCCAAACATGCAACTTTCGGATGCCGAAGTATGGATTCATTCTGTAAAGGCATAATAGTATTGCTAATAAACCCGAACCAGTATCTAGCAGCCACGTTCAAGTCCCTCTTCTTAATGGGAACACCAACCTCAATACACCGCGGGGTGGTGTCTGAAATCAGTAGTGCCAACCAACCCTTCAAATCATCGAGGGTCTTCTTCTGAATTAGGTCTATGTAATAGTGCATCACGTCCATCGTACATCCTAGCACCTCATTGATCTCGATGCTGATGCATTTGACTTTCTTGCCCCACACTACCACATAGTCCATTGTCTTGAAAGCGTTGGCCTTTTTCTTTCCCTTTGGCACCAGCTCCTCGAACGTCGAGTAGAACTCCTGGACCCAAGTAGGAATGTAAGGGCCTCAGGGCCTCGTAACATGGCATACACGACCCCGAAGGACCTCATACAAGCCACTTAGCTTTCATAACATAAGATAATAGAATTTAGCAGAAATTTAAAACATTTTCAATAACATCAAAGTCTTTTATAAAATGAGCGGAAGTCTATTACACTTGTCTCAAACCATCTAAAACATGAATAACTTTGGGACACATCCCATACAATAGTTCTAAACATAAAATTAAAGACATAAGGACATGGTGGTCAAATCCTTGAATGCTATGAGGACTCACCAACACTTCAAGTCTTGCTCTACTATGATCCTAGCCACGGGGATGGAAGTCGATATCGCCGGACCCTATATTTGATAAGAATGTAGGCAAGAGTATGCGTTAGTACAAACATGTACTAAATATGATAGCTAGCATAAACATAAACATAGGCATTAGTTAACATAAGACATATACCGTAATCATAAGAGATAACAACACAAGTCATAGGCATATTCAATGCACATAGATCATCATAATGTAAGAAGAACACTTCTCAAGTAACCTCAAATTATCCTTAGCTAGGACTTGGGTAATCCACATCTAGTCATACATATCGAGGAAGGCAACTCTAGCAACAATCCAAGCTAACCTATCATCATACAAGTAAATCTCATACTAAAACATGCTAACAATACATCTTCATAAAGTAATCATGTATTGTCACAACCATGCTACTTTGATTAGGGACTAGTCCCTCTTTAGTTATTTCTACTATTCATGGAATAGTACTTCTTTACTAATCCAAGACAAATCATTACCCATTAATGGTTACTATTTACCAATTCAAGGCTATCAAGGAAAAACACTTCATCAAGCTAGACCAAGCTATCATGGAAAGCATTCTCTCATGCAAGTCCAAGCTACTCAAGGAAGGGTACTATTGCTCAATCCAAGCTACCAATGAAATGGTTTGGCCTTACCAAGTCATGCTATCATGATAGTTCAAGCTAACCTTTGGACAGGTACGATTGATCAATCCAAGGCTATCCATGAGATCTACTACTCAAGCTACCATGCATGGTCTTGTCTTACAAAGTCAAGCTATTCATGAAGGGATCTCATATCACTACTTCAAGCTATCATAGTTCAAACATGTTTTGATTCATTCTAGGTGAGTAAACCTTTCAACCTAGAATCATTCTATGTGAGAAAACCTTTCACATTATACATTCATACATTCATAATATAGATCATGTGGGTAAATCCTTCCACAACAATTCTATCTACAAATCAACATTCATAGTATAGGCTTTACTCTCAAAGCCTTAATAATTATGGTTCATCATTCATCATTCATGCTTTACTCTCAAAGTAATACATCTTACAATTATCATATATGCCTAGCTCTCAAGACAATTCTAATCATAATTTCTCATATATGCTTCACTCTCAAGCAATTATAATCATACTTCATCATATAGCCTCAATCTCAAGCACTACTGATCATGATTCATCATGTATACTTTAATCTCAATCAATTCATGTCTATATGCTTAACTATCAAGCAATCTACAATGTATTTCATCAATCCTAGAAGATTACCTCAAAATCCTCAATTTCCCCTTTCATGGTATAAAACCCATTTACATCAATTTCATCTTTCTAGACATGGGTTAGGCATGGGTACATGTAAATTCATCCTAAAATCATTTAATTCTATCACTTCAACCAGGAACAATCATAATCCACTCCTGTGGATCAAAATCCAAACCCTTAGAAGAAACTCTAACTAGAATTGGGGAATTATTCTTCTAAATTGGGGAAATTACGGGGGCTCCATGGATGAAAGAATTCCATGGATGAAAATCCATCATACCTTGATTACAAATCCCACATATTATTGAGGAGTGGAGACTTGATCTTGACCCTAGCTCCAACTCTTTCTTCTTCTTCAAGTTCGAGAAAGAGAAATATCTGAGAGGAAGAACTTTGGGATTCTTTTGGGGTTTTGGAAATAATGTCTTAAATGGTGGGTTTAAAGGGTTAAAATCAGTTACATAGGTATACTAGGCTTAGGCAAAATGATCCCACTTTAATTTAACTAAAACCGTAAAGTCCCAAATTAGCCTTCAGTTAGCAGCCTACTGTCCACCCTTCACGAGAGGCATCACGAACCGTGGTCCTTTTTGTGGTGTTCGACCAGTGGCTAGGCCACTTTCCTTTAGCACCAAAAATTCTAAGGCACTCCCACGAGTCGTGGTCATCACCACGAGCCGTGAAGTGGTTCGTGAGGAGGGAGCCAACTTTGGCAGCCTTGGGGAGTTACTGCCTAGCCCACCACGAGCCACACCACGAACTTGGTCCTTACCACTGACCGTGGTGGTGGTCGTGGAAGGTGGGGCAGTGCTTAGGGAGAGTTGGGCAGCCTTGGCCCCCTTTCCCTTGGCTCTTGCCCTCTTCCTTGGCTTATTTCCCTCACACTAAGCCCTAATTTAGTCTACTAGCTTAGGGTTGTTACATTTATGGTGCTCCACACCTCTGGGTACCAGCCTACCACACTATCAAACCCTCGGCCTTTAATTTGCTCAATGACCGGGGTGGAGAAACCTGAACTGGTGGTACCTGCTCCACTATCTGAGTTGGAGGTGGAGGAGGCGTTTGAGGCATCGGGATCCAAGCTTGATCAGGCATCGCCTTGGAGTGTAGCTCCTCTCTCCTAGCCTGAAGCAGCTGGTCATCTTCCGGATCAGATGCAAAGGTCGGAGAACTAGGCCCTGAATGGTCCTCACTATCAGAGGTAGTAAGGTGAATGGCATAGATGCCCTCACTGTCGGAGCTACCCTTTGCTGGTGTGGGTTGTACAGGACCATTCCCTTTACCTTTCCCCCTGTTTGAGGAAGTTTAGTCGGTGCCTTTAAGGAGGGTTCAACCCCCTCGTTGATCACAATGCCTCTTGCCTGCTTCCGGGGGGGTTGATTTCCTCCGAAAACTTTTGGTTTAGCCATTTCTGCAAAAAATAAAACCAAAAACGTTAGATACATTTCACAAAATTCAAAGTTGTCAAAACTGTGCAGGAAGACTCACCGAACCATTCGGTGAGACGTCTAACCCATTCGGCGAGCCAAGTCAGGCTCGCCGAATGTTCCAGAATAATAATTCTCAAAATTCATCATAGGTCGGTGATATCCAGGGTCTTTCGGCGAATCGCAGAATGTTACAAAATAGTTTAGAAAATAGGGGCGCAAAAGGGCGATCAAAAGGATCTTTCGGCATGCTTAGGCATATCGCCGAAAATTATAGAATACAGACCACAAAATGGAGGATTAAAAAGGCTATCAAAGGGTCTTTAGGTTAACCGTCAAACCACTTTGCGAGCCCAACACAGCTCGCTGAATAGTCCAACCTGCCAGATTTTTACCCCAACCTTCAAAACCTAACCCGCAACCCATGAAAACAGCATTAAACCACTATTATATGCAATTGAGCCCAGACTCATAATACCTATGCCCACAGTCAATTGGCACACACAGGGTTACTTAGACTTCACCCCCACTAGACTCAACAATCAAATCAACACAACCCACAATATTTAACATGCTAATACACAGGATTTCACAATTTAAGGCCAACTAACATCAAATAAAACAAGATACAACAGGCATTACCAACACACATTCGACAAATCACAATACGCAATGAAAACAGCCAATCAATGATCATGCATTTGAATTTACTAAAATGTAATGGCGGGGTTTGAATAACCAACCTTAGAAGCACATGACTCAAAAGTTAGGCAAGCAAAGTATCCTAAAATCCTCCCCCGAGTTATCCATCCCACACAAAAAGCAAGAAAACTAGTATGGAAGTATGAAAATTTGCAGTTGTGAAAGTATAGAAAGCTAGTTGATTCAAACGGTGATCCAAGTCGGTCCCGCCAACCTGTTCAGCGAGTCGCCGACTAGACATTAGCTCGCCTAATTGCTCATTTTCCCAAAATTTTAAATTTTCAACCTGCACATTCAACACCCGTTATTCAAACAACAGTATTAAAAACATAAAAGCTTGGGTTGCCTCCCAAGAAGTGCCTTATATAACGTCGTGGCATGACGAAGATGCCCATTCAATATTCATTCTTGGGATTGGCCATGGTGTCACTCAGTAGTCCCC
Source organism: Solanum tuberosum (assembly GCF_000226075.1). Lineage (NCBI taxonomy): Eukaryota > Viridiplantae > Streptophyta > Magnoliopsida > Solanales > Solanaceae > Solanum > Solanum tuberosum. The sequence continues at coordinate 818,794 of NW_006239024.1, read as the reverse complement.
ATTTTTTGGGTTCAAATGAGTCAAGATTTGACCCATTTGTGTTTCCAGCTGCTTAATGGACACCGAATGAGAAGTAACAGTCTAATTGAGAGTGGAGACGTCGTCTTTCATATATTTTAGCACTTTGTCCAACCCTTCCACTTTGTTGATAATACGTGAAAGCATATCTTCAGTGCGGAAATTTTTTGGGTCAACCCTTTGCTCTTTTGGCTTTTGACGCTCATGGGGAGGTACCTTTGTCCCCTTCTCTCTCCTTCCAATTAGTTCCATGATCACTCCATTCCCTATCACGGTCTCTCCAACTATCATCACGTTCTCTATTCCAACCTTGATTCCCGCTCGACCTTGGATAGTTCGGACAGAAACCTCCACCTTGATTTGCAAGGAAACTCACTTCCTCATTATATTGAGCCTCAAAGTGTGTATCATTGGGGTTCACCCCACTAACACCAACAACATTCACAACTTTAGAACCACTACCCATGACATGTTTTGACAATAAATCCATTTGGGTCATTATTTTGGCCATGTTTTGATCTCGTTCTTGATCCTTTTCAACTTGTTCCTTTGTCATCCTAAAAGTCAAGGGAGACACTTAATCCTCTCTCGTGTACCAAGTACGATTGAGTTTTGTCATGCCATCAAGCAAAGTGGATGCAATTTTGAATGGTTGTTGCATAATTCCTCTTTGGACAAGCTGGTCAGCCACACCTTTGTTAATTGAATCTAGACTCCGGTAGAAATGTTGTTACAACACGTTGTTCGGGAGTCCATGATTTAAACATTATAGTAGAAACTTCTGGAATGTAGCCACGTCTTATGAATTGGCTCACCATCCAAGCATTTGAAATCTTGGATATTATCTCTCGATGCCATCATCTTCGAAGGCGGGAAAAATCTTATGTAGAACGTCTCGATCAGCTCTTCCCAAGATGTAATTGAGTCCCTCGGTTGATCCGCTAACCACTTGGTTGCCTCCCCCATTAATGAGAAAGGAAACAACTCGAGTCAGACTCACTCTTGTGATACGTTCTTGAACGAAAATGGACCACACACGTCCATAAAATTTTGGATATGTTCATGGGGGTCCTCATGAGTTAGCCCTAAGAATAAACCTTTCATTTGCAATAGTTGCAACATCGTGCTAGTCACATGGAACACAGCTTTCCCACAATCGGAGGCAACCGAATAGCACCCACACCATCCACTTGAACGTCATTGACATCATTCAAGTTACCAATGTCATCATGTTGGCCAAGTTGGCTTGCGTTGCTTCCATTCACACTCATTTTGTCATCTGTTCAAAAGCAGCCAACAATAGACACAAAACAAAGTAAGTAGATTCAACTACTACACAAGAAGATCACAATCAAAACTTCAATAAGAGAATTCTAAACACCATTCCCCGATAGCGGTGCTAATTTTTTATAACACTCAACTACACCTCATCCAATACTAGGTGTAGGCGATCGTAATCTAGTATAAACCCAACAAAGAGTTGGGGTCAATCTCACAGGGAGTGATACGGTAGAGAATTCAGTTAAGAAGTTATAAACGTGTTCTAATAGATTATAGAATTAGACATTATCAAAACCGAGCAAAGTAAATTATAAGGTTTGACAACGAATGTCAGATGGGGGTATTAGGTTTGTCAATTAACAACTCCGACAATTACAAAAACAGGGGAATAGATAAGTAGAGAGGGATTCCCGGGGATGTGATTGCTTAAAAGATAATTTCTCTATATGGGTAATCGTAATTTACTAACAATTGTTGAATCTTAGTGGGTAGGCTAGACTATAGATGCAATAGCTTTCTCTCGAACAACTATTACTATTGAAGCGAGTTCTCTTGAACCTCGACAAGCATAACACTATAAACAACCCAACATCTCAATTTATCTACTCTTTCGAGCTAGATAGGTAGGATCAAATTAAGATTCACTCTCTCAAACTGAACCCACCACAACCCAATCACTACAATCATCAATCGATAACCTTAATTCTAGAACTTGTTTCTCAAGCAAGCCCAGAACACTAATCTCGAATTGCATTTGCAACTGCAATTCATGAGTGAATACACAGCTATCAATCAAACCCACTTCAAAAAACCATTTAAATCAATAAACAACAAACGCTATAAGCTAATTAGAACAAATAATCACATGATCACACCCCAAGAATGGGGGTTTTAGCCACATATTATACAAAGTAAAAAAGTATTACCAATTATATTGTCTATGAACTGGTAATGATTTCCAAGTTTACAATGCTTCATATCAATTAAAATTCAAAACCCACTTGAAATCTCTACACAAAAACTCCAAAAACTAAGAAAAAGAATGTTCACGTTGAAAACTCAGAGTGTACACAATGGCAGGGTTCCACAACAGTCAATCTCCCTGAGTAATCGTTTTTAAAATCAATTTATACGTTCCTCGATTTTGGACTTCGAGGTCACTCGACAGACTTAGTCGAGCATCGCCGAGCAGGCCGACGATGCACCAAGTGTCACTTTCCATCATCGTCTTTCCTTGCCTCTTTGACCTCAGGCTTCTGTAACTTTAGGCGATCAGGAGTTGAGTCACCGATCCATTCGGCGGTTCACCGAAAGTCCATTTCCATCACCAAGTTGGTACGTTCACCAGGGCTGGCAATCTGGAACATTAGGCTAGCTAAGGGACCACTCGGCGGTGCGCCGAGTGGTCTTGGCGATCACCGGGGGTTCACAACACCATGTAAACAAAAAATAGGAGCAAAAAGAGTAAATAACAAAAAACGAAAAACAACATAATGGATAAAAGGAAGTGAAAAAATTATACAAAAATTAGAAAATATAAAAGAAGAAAACCCTAAGATAGAATTAATTACATTCTCTATAGATAAAGTAAAAATAATCCAAGATAAGTTAGAATTATTATATA
>NW_006239024.1:813799-813901 GCF_000226075.1 Solanum tuberosum | reverse complement strand
AACACATAATCCAAACATATTTGAATCTTAATCCCAGATCTACCACCACTAAAGAACCAACCCAAGATTATTTAACCCAAAAATTACAAGGGTATAATAAGT
>NW_006239024.1:812549-813248 GCF_000226075.1 Solanum tuberosum | reverse complement strand
CAACCTATTACCAGAGCATTAAAGAAGGGATTCATCTCAAATGAACTATTAACGAGATATTGTAAACTAATTGGACACAAATATCCAAATCATATATGTTCAAAATGCAATGGAGAAGATAATATAATCCCCGATGTCCAGCTGGAATGATAAAATAAAAGAAGATAGAGACGGAAAAGAGATGAGATAAAGAGAGAAGAAGACAAAGAGATAAAAGAAGGCACAAAAACGTGTTTGGCCAACAAAGCCACACAAAGCCAAAAGTAGATATAAATTATTATGTAAAAGTCTTAAAGTGTACAGTAGTAGTCACATTATTATTATTAGGTACAAGTTAGTAGAGTAAATTAGTCAACATATGCATGTGCATTAATAAAGTAGTATTGACAAGTGTAAAGTATGGTAGGTGGTGTGTATTATTGAGTAGACAAGTGTAAAAGTAGTGGGTAGGGATGATTGTAAAGTAAGTGTGTAGTATATTACGTGCATTATTGTGCACTAATTCCTTTCTATATAAAGGAAGGTATATGTAAGATAAAAGGTAGGCCTTGAAGCCTTCAATAAATAAAGCTTTCATAAAAAACACTCTAAAATTATCTAAGATATTCAATACTTATAAGATAATGGAACGACAATCTGAAATTCAATCAGATATTTCAGATAGCATGAATAAGCAAGAGGCAAAGGTATATTGTTCAA
>NW_006239024.1:799697-812461 GCF_000226075.1 Solanum tuberosum | reverse complement strand
GAAGGAAGTATCCGCTAAAGTACGATGCTAGTAGTGACAGGAAAACATGATAAAGATAATCTAGTTCATAATGATCTAATATGAATTTAATCAATTATGAATATGATAGGAAGGAATAATTGAAAAACCCTGCATAACAACGAACATGACTACATACATGCATGATGAAATGATAAAAAACTATGAAACTTTAATCTTATATATACTTAAAGGTATAGAAATAATTGAATTAAGAAGAATAATATGGGAAAAAATATTTAATGATAACGAATCAGAAGATATATTAAATCAACAATGGTATGAAATAGACCTACATGATTTAGACTTCGAAAGAATAGAATGGTATGATTTAGAAATAAATTCAGATTAAAATGAACTACGAATATTTACAATATTGGATAGAATCTATGGAAGATATAAAACTATTAGAACAATTAATGGAGGAAAATTTATATATGTACCAAAGAACCCAAGATATGTTATACCTAGAATATATCACAAATAATATTAAAGAAATATTCATATTAAAACAACTATCAGAAAAATATTACAATATATGGTATTACATTTTACCATGAATTACTCACCTACCAAAAATAATTCCTCACCTACCACACTACCACCTACCACACTACCCAAAATATGAATTCCTCAACTACCAATTCCGCACCCCCGAAAAATGGTATATTTGCATCTATGATATGATCACATGTGTTTTGTTGCCAACTTACAAATTATTTTTTTGTAAGAATGTTGTTGAATTGTTAAATTATGAGCACAGTTCCAAATTATGAAATTATGATGATAATGCTAGTTGGTTTAGTAGAAATTGTATCTCTCCAATTATAGCTAAATCATTGGTATGAGAACAAGACTCCCAAATAAGATTTTGTATGAGGTGGATTTATTTAACGTATAGCAACACATGTACGCATCAAGCCAATAAGGTTTTTCCATCATAATTGGTTCAAGATCAGGAACCATATAATTTTCATCTAAATTTTGAATGCGTGATATCTGATTTAATTGCTCCACCACGTACAAAGATGGATACCTAAATGAGGTTGGGGTGAATGTTAGATTTTCTAACATTAGGAGGAGAGATGATTGGTAGCTAAAATTATGAGTGAAATGAATTATCTTGAACCTCGTTAAAAATGTGAACTTGAAGTTCAAGAGCTAATTCATTTTCATAATGTCGCAAATTAATGGCTGGATAATTTTAATGACCCTATGTTATAATTCAGCTACAAATGCTCTAATGAGAATTCCTTGAAAGACAGGGTCTATGATATTCTCGAAGTGTCATAGACCAATCGATTCAAAATGTAAAACCCATTGAGGAAGGAGAGTAGCAAATTATCAAGATGGTCATGATAATTAGGCAAGTGCTTTAAAGGAGCATGGAGACATAACACTTCATAAAAACCTTGGCAAATATTCAGACAATTGAAATGATGAAAAATGAAGAGATCTTGATAAGTTATGTCATATTAAAATCGAGTCAAATGACCATTGGCGATATTTTTTTATATGAAGTAGTGCTCAATACTATAGATAATGACTAGGATCTTGAATTTAAATTTGTCATATAGTGTGGATAAATAAATGATTGGCTAGATGAAATGCACAATTCAAGTATACTATGTTTCACGTAGAAAAGTGATGTTTTGAACTTATAGTAGATAGATCAAGATATAATATTAGTGGGGTACAAATGAATCATTGTGCGAAATTATAACTGTAAAATATAAAGTATGGTTTGTGCCTTGGGGCATAAAGGGTTTCCGTAGAAGTCTTGATATTATTAAATGAAAATATATTCTTTGGTGATGGATGCAATGAGACTTGTTTCAGTCTGGCAATAGATGAAGTACTTGAATATGGATCATAAATGATTGTCATGTCTAGCTAGACGATGAAGGTTATATAAAAATCCTCGAAGAATTTTAGAGGTCTTAAAGCAATTCCATTGACTATTCCAATAATTGTGAGATTGTTTAACATAAAAATAGATCAATTCCCATATCATGAAAATGATTGAAAAATATCACGTATTAGTGCAATTGATGCACATACAGATTATTGATTATGAAGATTTCAGGAATTGAGTGATTTTTTTTTTTGAAAAGGGATATACCAGCCACCATGTATGAAGATAATGTTGTATGTATAACTCAATTGAAGGGAGGATACATCAAAGGAATATGGACAAATTAAGTATTATTTTTTAAATATTTCTTCTTCACACATGATATTCAACAAAATGGTGATATAGAATAGTTCGAAAAATCTGTTCAAGTGATAATCTTGCAGACTTATTCACTAATGGATATCGCCAACATCAACATTTGAGAAGTTGAGATATAAGATTGGGATGCATCATTGCTGAAATATCAAGTAAAACTTTCATCGGGGGAGTGAAATACGTATTGTACTATTTTCCTTAGTCATGGTTTTGTTCCAATTGGGTTTTCTTGATAAGGTTTTTAATGAGGTAACATTCAAGGCATATTATGAGATGTATGTACTCTTTTTCCTTCCCTAGATTTTTTCTCATCGATTTTTTTCCTAGTAAGATTTCAACGAAGCACATTTATCTTTGGACGTACAAGCTAAAGGGGGGGTGCTATAAATCCATTGAATTAGTGTATTGTCTATTTACTCCATATATGACTTATTTACATTTATGTATGTATATTCCTAGGTTCTGTGAACCATTTTGGATAAGAATGTATCCATTAATGTAGACATTTAACATTGTGACTTTTGGAGTGGTTTCTCAACCTATATATAAGATTGTTACCTCATCATTGTATGACATTGGAAGACATTTAAATATGATGATATTTACATTCTGCTATTCATATCTCTTGTCTATATTTCTTGTAGTATATGATTCATATTTACAACAAATATATATTTTTGGCTGACCAGTCTCACGGTTTTTTTTCCGGATTTAATATCATAATAGATTAAAGGTGGTACATTAATAGGCATTCTTGAAATGCCATAATTTCATATGAAAAGATGGGATAGTAATAGTAACTATTCTTGAAATGAAATTATTGTATGCATTAAATCTTGCTATAATTTCATAAGTTATTATTATTATTATTATTATTTGCATAAAAATGAATTAAAATGTCGAAAAAAAGAGAAAAAAAAAAGATAAATTTAGGCCATAGAGGGGTCACCTTCTCTATATTAGCTTTATTATTATATAATATAGAATATAGATATAGATTTTACACACAAATTGTGAGCGAGATTCGATGCATAGCGTTTTCCAAACATAAACTTTATATATATATATATGTGTGTGTGTGTGTTACAGTTTATTTTTTGTATGTTTTGAAAAAAAAAACTCCTTTTGGTAAATGTAAGTCTCTGGCTACTTTGTATTATTATTTATATCCGTCTATCTTTCTATCTATTTATCTGTCTGTCTATCTATTTATATGTCTGTCTGCCTGTTTATCTATCTATCTATCTATCTATACTACCTTAAAAGCATGAACTTCCAAACATGAATGTTGAACTATAATACCCCCCGTTACAAATACTCAATTTATTTATTTTTATTTAATTGATTACTTGTATTATATTAAAAGTAGATACATTTTCACATTAAAGGGTTTTGACTTTTTCGATGAGTTGTGACTTTTTCGAAGGGTTGAAACTTTTTTGACGGATTGTGACATTTCCGATGAGTTGTGACTTTTCAGAAGGGTTGTAATTTTTTCAAAGGGTTGTCTCTTCTGATAAGTTGTAACTTTTTCAAATGGTTGTGACTTTTCCGATGAGCAATGCCTTTTTTGAAGGGTTGTGACTTTTCAGATAAGGCACAAGTAGCACCTATTCATAAGCTATAAATAGAGAGGTCTCCTCCCTCTTTTAAACTATAGTTGTTTTCTACTCTTCATCTTCTTAAAAAATCTCAAGTGTTATTTTCAATAGTTGATTAAATTCTAAATTCAACAAAATTTGAGGTACTACATAAGAAAGAGATGGTGAACAAATTGTAGCAAATTATTCGTCAATTCATACTCCTATTTTCCTCTTACGATTTTCATCACATACATACTTCAATAATATTTGTATCATTTTAGAACACTAATACACTTTTAATTAACCTACATTTCTGTGACAATTTGAGATCATTTAAAAGTTTCATAAATCATTCATCCATAATCCATTGACATGTTTTTCCGATGCTCTTATGGGATATAGTATTGACTTTCTATTAAAGAAGAAAAGAAGAGAACAGAGAAATGTGTAATTAACTGTGAACTTTGCTTCACATAGAAAACTTCTATGTATAGTGCAAGGGGATTTTCATTTTATTTTCTTGTTTTGATTCTTTATTTAATTTCTTTTGTGTTTTCATTCGAGAGAGAATTTAATAATTTGTGTTCACATAACGAGTGAAAAGTGACAAATACACATATCATGGATTATTTTTTTCAAATAAAATTAATAAATCATGTTATGTGAGAGACAATAGTACTAAAAAAAATGTGAAAAAGGCACATGATTGAGGTAAGATATTTCTTCTTTATTTTTCTACTTTTATATTCTTTTACCCTCAAATGAAGGAGTTTCTTCCTAGTTTTGCTAAAACATGGGGCATCAACATAGTCCATTGAATTATTATTTTTGATGTTTAGTCCACTATTTCAAAAATAGATTTTCATTTTTACTTATAATATGATAATATATCCATGATAATAATTATTTTTTAGTATAAATGTAAGTAAAAATGAATGGAGAAAGTAAAGTGTTGGTGACAAGAGATTTCAACAAATGGAACACTAGAGTGAATATAGTATGAACATATATTTTCGTCTTCGTTCTTCATTGACTATGAATGTTCCATATATTTTCTTATTTTTTATATTTATATTGAGTATGATATTTTTTAAGTATGAATTTCCTGTTATATTTTGTGTTCATTTTAATCTGAGAAAATGTTATGTCATGAGATACACTCCTTGCCAGCTATATAAAAATAGATAAGAAAATGGTGATTGATCATAAAATGATCTTAAATCAAATTAAAGATTCTATTATACTTTAAATTTTATTCATCTATTATTTATTTTTATTGAAAAAGTTTGATGTTTTATATCACGATACAACTTCTATAAGATACTTGATAACTTCATTAGACAACAACTATATGATATGCATACGATAGAAAGAAAACAAAAAAAGGAGAAGACTACAATTTTGCAAAGATAAGGTAGAAACTTAAAGAAATTAAATATTTTTCAAAATAGGTGATGTTGCTTATATATTAAAATAAAATTATTCTACAGAAAAAAGAAATAAATAATATATATATATATATATATATATATATATTTCACTATAATCTCATAATTTTCTTTAGAACTCATTTTCGAGGTTATATTTTTTATCTCTATAACATTCTTCTTATAACAGTGTTGACATTCACTATAGAAGTACATTTTTTTTGTAAACTACCTCTCTATGATAGCCTTAATCAAATATTAATTGAGTAATAATTTTTTTTAAAAGATATATTACGTATAAAGATAAATTATTGAAATATTTATGGTAATCGTTATTAGTATCATGCAAATATTAAATTTCAAGTATGAATATTTAAGAGAAAAATTGCACTTAAATGGTGTCCATCATTTATGGTCATAACCTCAAGAGGAAAGACTATTGGTGATCTTTTTTATATTGATATTTATTTTTATTTTATTGGTTAAACTAGTGTATATAGCCGCCCTTCGCGCGGTTATAAATCTATTAGTGAATAAATGAATATTATTTTATAATATATATACAATTGATAAATAATTATTGTTGGAACTAGGGGTGTTCATGATTGGGATAAAAACCGATCCAAACCGAAAAACCAAACCAAACCGATTTAATTTGGGTTTTGGTTTGGTTTGGTTTTAGATTGCTAAGAACCGATAGTATTTGGTTTGGTTATGGTTTTGTTCGAAAAAAATCGAAGAAATAACCGAACCGAACTAACAAGTTATATACATAAATTTTATTATTATACATACATAATATATTATATTCATAAACAATTTTAAAGATTTTATGTTGTCACTTTTTTCACGTTTTGAATGAATTGTTTCTTTTATTTTTATGTATGGTTAATAACCGAATAACCAAACCAAACCAAACCAAAACCGAAAACAACCAAACCGATAAATGTATATTATATTTGGTTTGGTTTGGTTTTGATAATTTTAAAACCGATTAAGTTGGTTTATTTTTGGTTTTGACCAATAACCGACCCAAACCAAACCGTGAACACCCCTAGTTGGAACTTATGTGTTGGCTGGTTGTATTTTCTAAAATATTACACCTTATGTGGATGGTTATTATCTGTTATATTATATTGTTAATTTTAATATATATTTGTTTTAATTGTTCTATAAATTTTATTGTATCGTATGGTTTAACTTTATTGTTATATAACGACAAACTATAAATAATATATATAATTGTAAATTGAGCAACGGATAATGAATTTGAAAGGATAAAATATAAAATAATAGTTTGAATACACTTAATAGTCATAATATTAACAAAAAAAACAGTCATAATTGTATAATAACTTTTAATGGTTGAAAATGAAGTGAAGAGATTTTATTTGATTTCTAATTAAAAATATGAGAATATTTTACGTGATTTTCCCCCTTATTTAAGACTCATAATTATATAAGAATTTTTTTTGATATTCGAGTATGTTAGACAAATATATTTAGAGAGAAAAAAAGAGAGGAGAAAATGATAGTAATAAATTCAAGGGAGGTATTTAAGGAAATAAAATAAATGAGGAAACTTACATTTTTTACATGGAAGAAGATGCAAGAAAGAGAGAGATATTTGATGAAGTTGATCATTAAATACTGAATTTAAAAAGAAAGAATATAAAATAATAATATAAATGCAATTTAACATCATAATTTTATAATACTTCCTTTGTCCAACAATATTTGTTCACTATACTAAAAATAGATATCCAACAATACTTGTCCACTTCATGAAATCCATGGATAATTTTACACATAGTTCCTAATTTATCCTTATCACTAATTATAGTTATTTCCCTATTACATTTTTCAAGATATTGTATTTATTATATTCAAAGGGTAATATAGTAAAATTACTCTTCTATTTATAATTTTTTAAGGGGTGTGCCAAGTCAATAGTGGACAACTATTGTTGGACAGAGAGAGTAATTATTTTAATGATTGGAGAAATGAAGTGAAGAAATTTTATAGGAATTCTAAATAAAAATTTGAGAAAATGGTTAAATTATTATTCGATCGAGATTAACACTCTATATCGTGATTTTCTTCCTTATTTAAGACTTATAATTATGTAAGGAATTTTAATAGTGTATATATTAAGATAATTTTATTTACAGAAAAAATGGCAAGAGAGGCTTTAAGGAAACAAGATAAATGACAATAATGAGGAAATTATATTCATTTTTTAATTAAGGAAGATAAAAGAAAGAGAAGAAAGGGATAGATTTGAAGAAATGTAATAAATGTCAATAATTAATGAGGAAAGATATGAAAAAATTACAAGTTTTTTTAATTAAAAAATTTAAAAAAAAAATTTAAAATTCTGAGAAAAGGGGATAAATAATAATACTATCCAATGAGACATTTCACCTTACTTTTTTTAGCATTTAACTTTAGTATTATATATAGATATAGATTTTTAGCACAAGAAATAATCTTAAAAAATTAAAATGATAAATTAAATTCTGTTAAAAAAGAAAGAAAGTAAAATACAATGAATATAAAGTTATAATAGCTAATTCCTTTATTTAAATAATTTTAAAAAAAAAAACACGAAGAAAGAAAGATGAGTGATTTAAGCATTAATGGTGAGATTGAGAAATGTTAGGAAAAGAGATTTAATAGCATTGATGATGAAAAGAATTAAAAAATGACTATCTTAAATATAAAATAGTAGGGTAAAAAAAATAGTGAGATAAAATTTTCAGTTTTTAAAATTAAGAAAGAGGTAAAAACAAAACTATAGAAAAGAAAAATAATATTTTTTTTAATTTATAGTTTAAAATATTGCACCAGCAAGTAGTATCTATATTTTTTAAACAGCTAATTAGAAATATCTCTAATAGTTTTTTTGCTTGCTTTTTAAAAAAATTATATGAATAAATTAGAACATTGATAAATTTAATAATAATGGACTTACCCACTATGGACTTACCCACTGTATCTAACACACACCCAAAAAAACAATTTCCTTTAAGGTAAAATCCTATCAATTAATAGATACAAAAATAAAATGCAATTCTTACATTTGAGTTTATTTTTTAAAACGTTTTATAAAGTAAATTTTTTTATTTTTTTTACTTATTTAAATTATTTAAGATTTTTAATTATTTTATTAGCCATATAAAATGATATGATCCCAACTATTAAAAACTATTTGAAAACTTGACAAAAATCAATTATGTCCCTGAACATTACTAAACAAAATATACATATATATATATTATCTATTATATAGAAGAGTGAAGTGATAGGACGACCAAGGGTAATAATGTAATTTCATTCTAACATAAATCTATTAAGAAAGATAGTAAATAATTCTAGAAACATCTTTCTGTATATGAAATGAATAATGATCAAGGGTAAAAATGTAATTTTACGCTAACAAAAATCTACCAAGAATGATAACAAGATAATTAAATAGTTCTAGAAACATCTTAAGTTATTGTGTTAGGGAAAATGCATAAGTACCCCCAACCTATGCCCAAAATCCCTGAGACACACATAACCTTTACTAAGGTCCTATTACCCCCCTCCCTTGAACTTATTTTTTAATTAATTTTCTACCCCTTTTCGACCTACGTGGAACTATCCTTGAAAAAATTATCAACACGCATTGGGCCCACAAGATAGTGCCATGTAGGCCGGAAAGGGGTAGAAAATTATATATGAAATAAGTTCAGGAGGGGGGGGGGGTAATAGGACCTTAGTAAAGGTTAAGTGTGTCTCAGGAATTTTGGGCATAGGCTGGGGTACTTATGCATTTTCCCTTATTGTTATTATCATTAACTTATTTTGTTATTACTTCACTTTCTTTTCTTTTGTGAGTTATTATGATATCTATTCATTACTCAATTTTTCTATTACTTTAATTTAATTTTAAATATTTTTTCTATTCATTATGCTTATCAAAAATGCTTTTTTTATATTTTTCTATTATATAGAAAGGTGAAGACAGAACGATCAATGCAATTTTTGATATTTTTGCTTCATTTTAGGGTAAAACGGTAATTATGTCATCAGTTGAGATGAAGAAGGTGTTTGTATTGGCTTAAAAGTTGGTCAAATCTACTTGTAAGTCCGTTTTTTTACTTTTGAAAGTGTTTGGCAAATATGAAAAATAATTTAAAATAAGTTGGGAAGTGTTTGGCAAGGTAAAAGATGACTTAAAATAAGTTTAAAATGAATTAAAATAAGTCAAAAACCAAAAGTAGGTTTCCTCCTACTTTTTATTTTTTGACTTAAAAGTCATTTCAGTTTGATTTTTTTTATTTTGAATTAATTTTATTTTTTTTAAGTCAATCCAAACGGGTTTTAAAGACTTTAGAATGCTCTGTCTTTCTCATCTTTTCATAAATGAAAACACAGACGCAGCAGCCACAACAACTCTTCTCTCATCTTCTCATCCAAGTTTCTGTAGGTGTGTTTTCGTTATAAATTTGTTCACACTTTTTTTCTGTTGACTTCGAGCTAAAATCATGGATTTACAGTCCTCCCCGGAAATTTTTAGATGCTTTGTATGATTCTATAAAAAAAATTGAAATTGGTATTTCAAAATTTTAATTGAACTCTTATTTCAAAGATAAAACTGACCAGACAATTGAAACACTTGAAGTTTGTACCAATTGAGTTGCAGTAATTTGTTTTCCAATGACGGATCTTGTGCTAACTTGGAGCGAACCGAGTTGCAGTATTTATCAAAAATCAAGAATTTTTTTTGGATTTACGAGAAATTCATTTGATTGGACATGAGAAAGTAGAGAGACATCGACTCATTCATATCTTTAGAACAGGATTGCTCACTAATAAGCTCTTCGTCTTCTCATTCGGATTTTGCAGTATTTGGTAAGTTTTTTTTAATCTCAATTATTGCCCTGATTTTTTTCCTTCTTTTTCGTTGATAACAAGTAACAAATATTGTAGTCCTTAAGTTCAAACATGTGTTTAATGACATGACTGTGGACCATAGTCTATTTGATTTTCTCACCATCAGTTCATGTAAAGAGAATCTCTGTGAATTGCTTTCCATAATGTAGCCCTACTTGTAATTAGTAATATTGTTCCTGCATTTCTATCCCAAAGTTCTAGACCTCCCAATTTATACATTTATTTTACGTTTGTAACATCTCCAACACCCTCATTACATCTTGTGTTTCAGTGGAAAAAATAAAATACACCTTTGGCTGATAAGAGAAAAGAGTCTATTTACGTTCAATGTTGTTCATACTTACATAAAATTACAACCTCTTCGATGTTCTTGATACTATTAAGATTACTCCACTTGTGAAATAAAACCTTAAATTTGTCTTGAGAATGTCGAACAAATAAAAAGTTACCTTAAGTGCAATGTAAAAGCCAAAGACAATGAGATATTTTAATCCATTTTTATCACCTAAGGTATAGTATAAAGCTAACTCGACTTCAATATTTTGTATGCTTTTCAAATTCATAATTTTAAACATGATTGTTCAAATTGATACCCTGCATATATTTTCATTAAAGATAAAACATCATACATTTAGTTGCCTTTCATGTCTCTGTATAAATCGTGCTTCTATCAGTTAACCAGATAATGGCTTCAGTAGAAATTTGACCAAGGAATTGGGCATTGAATCAAAAATGATAATAGTGTCATTGCTATTACACCTGGCACGTGGGTGATACTGTGATTATGCTTAAACTTGCAATAAAAAATATAAAATAATAAGATCATGAACTACATTGCTTTATACATAATTGCAAAACAACTTTGGCATTGCCCATGTTTGTATCAGATGTTGTTTGGTGGTTGGTGCCCTGATGCTTTCTGTACATGTAGCAATCTAAAATAAAGTTGTGAACTAAGAAAAAATAAAGATAATTCGGTGTACTAAAGATCCTGCTATAAGGGTCCGGGGAAGGGCCGGGTCTATTGTAGGCAGCCTTACCTTTGATTTCTGTCAGAGGTTGTTTCAAAGACTTGAACCCGTGACCTCTGGTCACATGGCAACAAGTTTACCAGTAACTCCAAGGCTCCCCTTCTAAAATTAAAATTGTGAACTACTTGGTGTAATACAATCCTTATTGATTACTCATGTGTCCAAGTCTTATTTTGTTTTAATATTTTTGAAATCTCAAACCAAATGTTATATTTGTGCTTGCATGTATTTTGTTTTTTATTGCTAAAACTTAGAATGTTAGTTTTCTTGTGTTTAATATTGTCTATCTTATTTTGTGGCAAATTATTGTGATGCTTCATAATTGTTGTAATTGGTATTGCACTATATTGATAGGAAAAATAAGACTTTCAACATACTACATGAAGACTTATGCTTTCTTGAAAAGGTGCAGGTTTGCTTTCATTCTTTACCTTTTATATTTCTAACATCAAAATGATCAATTTCTATTCGACGGAGGAGGACTGTGGAAGGAAGTGATATCAAAGCTTATTTGGTACTAAGGTCAGTAGTGTTTTAAAAATCAGTATTTATATTAAGGCTCATGATATTGTCTTTATCTTAATAATTGATGGTGGTTCAATGTATTTATAGATTTTTTTAAAATATGATTTTGTAGTGTTAGACATATGTGTATTGTTCTTTAGAGCATTTCTAAATTAGGATTTTGTGGAAACATGAGATATTGGTCCGATGAGTAATTTGATTGTCTTACATTGTACTGTCACTGGTAAACTTGGGGTAAGTTTCTTCCATTTTTCTTTGGTGAATTTTTCTAAATAAACATCGGGTGCTACGGTGATTTCTTTTCTTGTATGTATTGATGTTTGTCATGGGTCAATATATACTTGCAAAGGGGTTGTAGTTGGATAAGTAACCAGTTTCGAGTTCGAGTATGAGAGCTTGAATCTGAATAAGTTGGCCATTATGTTGATACTCGACACTGAATAAAAAGAAAAAAGTTAAAAAGCAAAAAAGTCGAAAATATATTTATGAATTTCATATGACTTATAATTGACTCTTATAATTGACAGCTCAATCTAATATATATCTATAGGAAAATATTAAATTTGGAAATCAATTATCTCATCACCAGGGCTCTATTCCCCCTTCTTCGAATTCTGCGAAAATGCTCTCCTCCGTATACACATCCTCTATTCTCTAGCTCTATTCATTCCTCTAAGATTTTTTCTCTCAATCCTTTAATCTTCCAAATCTAGGCTTCAACTCCAATACTAGCAATGGATGTTAAATTACTCTTGACAGATGTAACTTGTCACGACCCAAGCCTAGGGCCTAGACGTGACATGGCGAATGAGGAACCCGAAGGAACCCCAAACAAGCCTCTCAAACTTGTCATCACACTTCATCGGTCGCGGAAGTACATTCAACATTAATTAACGGGAAATAGGGACTAAGGGCAAACCATTTCAAAATGACATCATAGAATAAGAGTCAAGCTCATTTACAAAATACTTGTCCAACGCACACCTCTACATACATAGATAGGACGGGG
>NW_006239024.1:792051-796252 GCF_000226075.1 Solanum tuberosum | reverse complement strand
TTATACATAACACTTCCAGCCCTTCCTATTGCATCTTGACTATCGCAGTGTATGCATATAGGGGCCATTGGTTTGGGCCAAAACGGAATATCTTCTAAGAAATTCCGGAGCCATTCAGCTTCTTCACCTGCCTTGTCTAAGGCGATGAATTCTGACTCCATTGTAGAGCGAGCTATACATGTTTGTTTGGATGATTTCCAAGATATTGCTCCTCTACCAATAGTGAAAACATATCCACTCGTGGATTTGGTTTCAGTTGACCCAGTAATCCAATTTGCATCACTATATCCTTCAAGAACTGCTGGATATTTGTTGTAATGCAAAGCATAGTTTTGAGTGTCTTCTAAGTACCCCAAAACTCTCTTCATTGCCAACCAATGATTTTGATTGGGATTACTTGTGTATCGACTCAGTTTACTTATAGCGCAGGCTATGTCTGGTCGTGTACAATTCATGACATACATCAAACTTCCCAATACTCTGGCGTAATCCAATTGAGACTGACTTTCACCTTTATTCTTAGCAAGATTAAGGTTTACATCAATTGGGGTTTTTGCCTTTTTGAAATTCAAATACTTGAACTTTTCAAGTACTTTTTGAATATAATGAGATTGAGACAATGCTAGACCGTTAGGAGTTTTGTGAATCTTTATTCCCAATATTAAATCGGCTACTCCTAGATCTTTCATATCAAACTTACTAGCAAGCATACGCTTAGTAGCTTTTATATTGGCAATGTCCTTGCTCATTATCAGCATGTCATCCACATATAGGCATACAATGACTTCCTGATCCGTAGTGTCTTTAATGTAAACACATTTATCACACTCATTGATCTTAAATCCATTTGACAACATGGTTTGATCAAACTTTGCATGCCATTGTTTCGGTGCTTGTTTTAGTCCATAAAGTGACTTAACAAGTTTGCATACTTTCTTTTCTTTGCCGGGAACTACGAAGCCCTCAGGCTGTTCCATGTATATTTCTTCCTCCAGCTCTCCATTTAAGAATGCGGTTTTCATATCCATTTGATGGATTTCAAGACCGTATACTGCAGCTAGGGCAATTAACATCCGAATTGATGTAATCTTAGTCACTGGCGAGTATGTGTCAAAATAATCAAGACCTTTTTTCTGTCTAAAGCCTTTGACAACAAGTCTTGCTTTATATTTGTCAATAGTTCCATCATCTTTCATCTTCTTTTTGAAGATCCATTTTGAACCCAAGGGTTTGTTCCCTGGAGGAAGATCAACCAACTCCCAGGTATGATTGCTTAAGATTGATTCAATCTCACTATTGACAGCCTCCTTCCAAGAGGTTGAGTCGCTAGACAACATCGCTTCTTTGAATGTTTGAGGCTCACTTTCAAGAAGGAATGTTACAAAATCAGATCCAAATGAAGTAGCTGTCCTTTGACGTTTACTGCGCCTTGGACTCTCTTCATTGGTTTCATTTTCTTTTGGTTCTTCTTGAGGTTGTTTAGACCTTCCACTAGATGACTCAAGTCTAGTTTTATACGGATAGATATGTTCAAAAAATTCAGCATTATCTGATTCCATTACCGTATTATCATGAATATCCGGATGTCCGGACTTATGAACCAAAAATCGACGTGCCTTACTATTTGTGGCATATCCAATGAATACACAATCCACAGTCTTAGGCCCTATTTTCACCCTCTTAGGTATAGGAACCTGGACTTTGGCAAGACACCCCCACACTTTGAAATATTTCAAGTTGGGTTTTCTACCTTTCCATTTCTCATATGGAATAACATGTGTCTTCGTATGAGGCACTCTATTGAGTATTCGATTTGCTGTAAGGATAGCCTCCCCCACAAGTTTTGTGGTAAACCTGAACTTATAAGTAAGGCATTCATCATTTCCTTTAAAGTTCGGTTTTTCCTTTCTGCAATTCCATTAGATTGTGGAGAGTAATGAGTAGTAGTTTGATGGATTATTCCATTTTCCAAACATATTTCTGCAAATGGAGATTCATATTCTCCACCTCTATCACTTCTGATCATTTTGATCTTTCTATCCAACTTATTTTCAACTTCAGTTTTATATTGCCTAAATGCATCTATTGCTTCATCCTTACCATTTAGCAAATAGACATAACAATATCTAGTGCAATCGTCAATAAAAGTTATGAAATACTTTTTTCTACCACGTGTTGGTGTTGACTTCATGTCACAAATGTCAGTGTGAATCAGTTCTAAGGGATATGAATTCCTTGCAACAGATTTATAAGGATGCTTAGCATACTTAGATTCAACGCAAACTTGACATTTTGATTTATTGCACTCAAATTTAGGCAAAACATTTAAGTTAATCAGTTTTCGCAAGGTTTTGTTATTAACGTGTCCCAAACGTTCATGCCATAAACATTTAGACTCAAGCAAGTAAGAAGAAGCAGAATCTTTATTCATATCAACTGCAATTACATTGAGTTTAAAGAGGCCCTCAGTGAGGTAACCTTTTCCTACATACATCTCATTCTTACTTACTACAACTTTATCAGAAACAAATACACATTTGAATCCATTCTTAGTCAGAACTGGTATAGAAACTAGGTTCTTTCGCAATTCCGGAACATACGAGACCCTGTTCAAAGTCACCACCTTGCCTGATGTCATCTTTAAGAAGACCTTGCATGTTCCTTCCACCTTTGCAACAATGCAGTTTGCCATAAACAATTTCTCGTCTGTAGGTGCTAGAGTATATGATGAAAATAATTTTTTGTTGGTACAAACATGGCATGAGGCACCAGAATCTATCCACCATTCTCTTGGATTTCCAACCAAGTTGCATTCTGAAAGCATTGCACAAAGATCGTCTATCTCTCCTTTGGATTCAGCCAAATTTGCTTGATCCTTCTTCTTGTCCTTCTTGGGACCCTTGCATTCAGTAGCCTTATGACCACGTTTGCCACAGTTGAAGCAGCTTCTATTGAATTTCTTCTTAGGAGGATTGCTCTTTGGACCAGATGTTTTCTTTCTTTTCTTTGATTTTGTGGGATCTTCTTCAACAATATTTACTCCTGATATTGCTGAATTACCACGCGACCTCTTTTCTGCAACCTTGTTGTTCTCTTCGATTCTCAGCCTTACCATGAGATCTTCAACAGTCATCTCCTTGTGTTTATGTTTCAAGTAGTTTTTGAAGTCCTTCCACAATGGAGGTAACTTCTCAATAATGGCAGCCACTTGAAAAGCATCATTCACAACCAATCCTACATCAAAGATTATGTGAGTATTAAGAATAAACTTGATATTTTCAACATAGGTATTAAATAAATTTATACCTTCAGCAAGGAGATCATGGATTATGACCTGCAATTCTTGAACTTGGGTGACGATGGTCTTACTGTCTTTCATCTTATAGTCCAGAAACTTTGCCATGTACAAATCATCCTGCAGGCCACTCAGAATATAATTTTTTACACAAAAAAATGTGTCCATGCTTCTGTTACCAAGAATCGTTCTTCAGGCGGAGTTTCATTCAACATAACAGGAACGTTCTCATTAATGAACCTCTGTAGACTCACTGTAGTCAGATAGAAGAACATTTTTTGCTGCCATCTCTTGAAGTCGACTCCAGAAAACTTTGCAGGTTTCTCAGCCGGTGCTAGGGCAACAGTTGAACGATTGTGTGCAACCGATGTTATTGCAGCACTTACTGTTTGTAATGACCCTCTTGGTCATTTCTGTGTCTTGCCTTCTGTGTGTCGTTTAGAGCGTTCCTGTAGCGACCCCAAGTCATTTATGACTTGCTGGGACTGACGGTTCGGTCACCTGGTCGTTCGTTTGGTCTTGGTGTGAGTTTTTGTGTTTTGGAGCTTATGAACCTTGAACGATCATTTTCGATCAAAAGTTCAAGAAGGTGACATCGGAATCCAATTCTGACGATTCCATCAGCTCCGGAAGATCATCTTAGGCTAGTAGCATGGTTGACATGACTCCCGAGATTTTCAGTGTGAGTCGGTGCAATTAGGCGTTTTAATCTTTGAATTTTGGCTTAAGTTTGACTTTGGTCAACATTCTGAGTAAACGCACTCGGATGAGAATTCCGTCAGTGCGGTTAGCTCCGGAATGTCGAGTTTGGTCTGGATTGACCCTTCTTTTGTGTCCCGAGGCTTTCGGTATCCTTCCGACCCCTTTTATGGGTTTTGACTTAAAATGGCTCTTGGAAGTGGGACC
>NW_006239024.1:788997-790454 GCF_000226075.1 Solanum tuberosum | reverse complement strand
AGCCTGGAATTGTGTTCCATTTTGGAACATAATTTTGGGGTGCTGTTTAGGGTCTCTTGACGGAGTCAATTTCGGACAGTTTGGTGTGGGTCCCACGATTCTCGTTTTGACTCCAAAATTGATCCGTCTCCGTTTGTTGTGATTTTGGTGTCTAAATGACCGTAGTAACGTTGTGACTCTATTTTTTATAGCGGGGCAGCGTTTCGAGACTGTTCGAAAAGGGAAAGCTCCGGTAAAGTGATTGGAGAGCGCACAGTTGGCCTTAAGGTAGGCTACGGCTTCCTTTCTTTTAGATTGAGCTTAATTGTGTAAAAACATGTCGATTGGAGTGAATTGGGGGTGGGTACCAATTTACTACCTTAGTTTGATTAGATACCTTATGTTATGATCGATTGGCCACATTTCGGGTATAGTATCATGTTAACCGATTTAGTAGAGTTGCATACTTATGTGTTAAATGCTATTGTATGCTTGTTTGTTATGTATTGCATGCCTTGTTCATCCTTAACCGTAAGCATGATGTCCTTAGTCTAGGTTAGGCTAGCATTGCCTTAGACTTATGACCCGTGTGGGCTGGATAGCCTTGACTTGTTGCCGACGTCGTTCGGATGACTTAGCTCCTTGTAGACTGGAATAGCAGACTTGAGTCTGATAGTTTGAGCCTTAGATTAGGCGTCATCGCTACATGCTACACTTCTGTATCTTCTCCCTCTCATTCTGCGATTCCGACGCATTCTCGAAGGTTTGATGCATCACTCGAGGCGTGGGATTGAGATAGTATAGGCTTGGAGCCTTTTATGTGATATCTTAGAGTGGACGGCGTTCCACGGTGGTCGTTGTTGGATAAGATCCTATTGGAGATACCATCACTCCCGGGGTCGTTCTTTCTAGCTGGGCTGGGAACGTATCGCTGGCTGGGTAGACTCGGTGATATCGGCGATCGCCCCCGGGCCTCTCTTTCTAGCTGGGCTGGGAGTGTGCTGCTGGCTGGGTGTCCCCGGGTCGCTCTTTCTAGCTGGGCTGGGAGCATGACTGCATGGTAGGACGACTCGCGATATCTACCTCACTCACGGGTCCCTCTTTCTAGCTGGGCTGGGAGTGGACTGTTTGGTTGGGTTTCCCCTAGGGTCACTCTTTCTAGCTGGGCTGGGAGTGTACTGCTGGCTGGGTGGAGTCTGATGGATTATCTTAGTTACTTTGGGTTGGGAGCCCGGTTTTCTTCTTTCTCAGTAGACTTAGCCTTGCTGTGTACCTGTCGGGCTTATGGGGGTCCGTCCAGGTTTTATTTAAACTTGCGCACGAGTGTACCTTCTGGGCTTATGGGGGTCCAGTTAGGTTTAGTTTAGTTGTACTTAGTTTGTTTCTGGTATGCTCGTGTGCTTTCTTTTCTTATCCGCTTTGACCTCTCTGTGTCTAGATTCTATCCTTTCTTATTGTTTTTACCCTTTTTGCTCAGT
>NW_006239024.1:779859-787990 GCF_000226075.1 Solanum tuberosum | reverse complement strand
GTGAAAACCGAAAAAAACATCTCTATTTATAGCCATTTACAACAAGGAATGTGTCTGTTCAGACAATTATGTTCAGACCCGTTTTTTCCAGAACGTTGTGTCTTTTGGGAAATATAACGACTTTTCGGAAGGAACAGGTCCCTTCAGAACGTTATTACCGTTGCATATGAATTTCAAATAAATTCCGTTGCGCCAAATTAATTCTGTTATTTAACTAACATTCTGAATTAATTTATAAGAGAAAAGAAATGAATTAACAAGATTGATTAAATAAATTTTGTCCAAAAATATTATCAATCAATCACATCATTTGCCGAATCCGAATTCGAAGCCGAAGCCTCGAGGGGGCACCTTCTTCTTAACCCTTTAAGAACTAAAGGAAGTTTTTCCTAATATAAGGACAACAATTTCCTTTCTTCTACCAATATGGTAAAAATGACTTTTCATTTGCACTTTGCAATGACTTTTCATTTTCCCTCCAAAATTGGTTCCCCCACTTTCATTGGTTCTTCCTCTTTCCATTTTCTCTTTTTAATTTCTCATTCACACCTTGCTAAACCCAACAATAAATAATGTACCCAAATGTCATTTAATCTTTTATTTTTAAACATGTCATGTGGGATATTGAAATTAAAGAGTTATAAATTAGGAAAAAGATACTTTCGTTTTGAAACTGACTAAAAGTGTAAGTGATGATATATTATCAAATACTTATTGAACAAAATCACTAATATAATTACTATTATGTTCTACAATACTACTTAAGAAAAAACTGCTTGAAAGAATTATCTTTCAGTAAAGTTGTAAATGTAAGTGTTGTTCCTTTAAGTAATCTTCTACATTTCTGAATTCAGTCAAGTATATGCTTAAACGAGAGAATGAGGGTATCCAACAAATAGTCATTGAACAAAACACATACACGTTGTGATCTTTGTGATAGAAAAGAGATCAAAGTAATATCTATTGATAACTCAATATTCAAATATGATCCTCATGTAAAGTTGAGATGCATCTTATAAGGGGGATCATGGGGTTCAATGGTTCTGATGATGAAACATTTATGTATTGCCAACTTTTATGGGCATTTTTTGTATTTTTGAGTTATATCTCTTTTCTCTTCTCTACAATATCCTTCCATTTATTAGCCCTTTGTTTTTCTTTTTCTTCATTTGTCCTTGAATAAACCAACTGCTTTCTCTGTATTTTATTCCTTATCTTCTCTTGAGTTTGTCCTGCAAGATGTTGTCCCTTCCTCCACAACTCTCTCTGGCTATCTTATCTTTATTGTTTTTATGAATAACATGTAACTTGTAAGTATTTATAGCTTTGGGTGTACTCCTTCCTCCTTGAATTTCATAGAGCATATTTCATGCTTCACATATCTCTAGAATGTACAAAATTTTCTGATGCCTACTTCTTTGAGTCTTTTTTTTTTCTTGGTTATGATTTGAGATTATATGGATGCTCATCAGATTAGATGGATGTTGTCGGGATTACACAAATAGAGTTAGACTAGATTTGTTTTCTAAGAAAACAGAGGACTGCTATTGCTATTGCAGTTCTCCTTCATACTTTCAAGAATATCTTACTATTTTGAGGTATGATTTCCTCTCAACTTTTGCTCAAATCTTTCTTCTTTTCCCACTATTTTCTTCTTATATTTTCTTATTTGTTGTTGGTCATTCTATGGTGACATTTCTCCATCTATAAATGGAAGGAAAAAGACTGAAATTTTGGGTTGAATAGAACTTTGATTTGATACGATTTTCCTTGCTATTTTTCACTGTCATAGTGAAAAGTGCAAGATCAAAACTAAGAATAAAAGTAAAAAGGGAAACTTAAAGATCAAAATTGGCATCTAAGCTGACATGAGAAAATTTAAGACATGTTTAGCTATGATCTTGTTTTGATTTTGTAACCATAATTTTTGTTCATCCGAAAAATCCTTATGATGCATACTCTCATTTAACGTCTGGTCGCTACTCAGAAATGTTCCAAATGGATCTGAATTCAAATCACTCTGCACTGCTGAGGTAAAATTCTGACAACTAAATGTTGTTGTTGCTTGAAATGTAGGCAAAGGTGTTAATGAGAACCTGTTTGTGGCAATGTTAGTATCCATGTTTGGCGTTGAAGGTTGTTCTGTCGATGTGTCTTGTAAAAAATGGATTAAAGTGGTTAGTTGGTTCTATAACTGGAATTTGATTATAGTTATTCATATTAGAAATTGGTGTTAGGCCACTATTTGAAAACAATGTCAATAACTTCTGATTATACAATCCCAAGTAGGAAGAACTGAGTTTGCTAACGTTGTTAGAGGTGATACGTGATGCTTTTGTTTGTGGAGTTGCTTTGAATAATACCATATTCCAACCACTATTTGGACCATTTCTTGATACTGTTCCGATTCTTGACTTTCTTGAAAGGCATTGAAAGATGGCAATGATGATGACAATCTGAAAGTGTCGTAGTTGTTAATGTTGTTAGCAATAGTAGGATGAAGCTAATATTCTGACTATATTGTCATTTTTAGATATTTTATTCACTTAGCGCTCGATGCTTCAGAAAATTAATGAAAAGGTATAAAAGTTGGTAACATTTGGACAAAAAACATATTAGATTGATTGTGTTGATTTTTCATTTCAGGTTTACATCCAATTCTGACAAGGTGAATAATAAGTATTATCTTGAGCCTGCTTCTTTGGAAGAGATAGTCTGGTAAGGACTTTGGTTCCTTTATTTTCAGTTGGGGTCTTTACCAAGATACAATTACCGATGCACTAAATTTTATATCTCTTTTGCAAGCAAATTGTGACACCTCTATGTTCATGGTCCTATAGGGACAACAGAGGATACAATTTCAAAATGGATAAGGCTAAGTATAATATTTGTCATGAAGTGTGGAAAATTCTTGAAATCAGGCAGAGACTATTGATATGTCTAAAATGTTTGATTATGAAATTGTCTTAGTATAATAGAAGTAACTAATTATGCATATATTGTACATAAACTATTGGATATTGTCTGTTTAAACTTTAGTATGTATTAGTATTGATTTTATCTGTCTTGATGTAAGGATAAGTCAATATTATTTAAAGGTAGTATATGAGCTTATCCTTTTTGCATATGTACATGAAAAAATATCATGTTCTATCTATGTTAGTAGAAAGACATTTGACTATATGTAGTTGAACTATATAATTTATATTATTACAATAATAAAAAAAAAAGTAAACAACAAAATCAACCATGTTGGGCTCGTGCTTAGCACGGGCCATATTTAATCTAGTATATATATATATGTTTGATACACTCAAATTACACATCCCTAAAGAAGTATACGCGATCGTTGTCAAAAAAAAAACCCAACTTGTAGGTTGGGATCGATCCCACGAGGAATATGGTTCAGACTTAAACTTAACTTACTATTATATTCGTTTAGTCAAACTATTTTCGAGACAAGTAAATAAAGGGGGAGGGGGGGGGGGGTTGTAAGAAGAAAGTAACAGATTGTTGATTAAGTAACAAGTAAGCATGATTCAAACTTTGAGATATCAATATGAGAGAGAAACTAGGGCATGTGTATTCCCCTCGAGCTTTTAACGCAGTAATCCTAATAATAGTAATCATTTCCTAGTGTTTTACATGCAAAGTTGGTAAGTTAGGTATCCCTAAGTGATTGGTCCTCCAAATAGGAAATTTCACTACGCACCTTGGTCTGGCTACGAGTGTATGCTTTATAACCCTTATCTTTACCCCAGATTAGACATCATATCAATGTATGACTTAGTTTTCACCCTCGCATCAATTGACATTAGACTATTAGATAGCATCCACTAAATCTCTGTTGTTAATTCTTTTCTCATTCATTACCTCCTTGGTCCGGCAAGTAGGAGGGAGGTGGGTTCTAACATTTGCAACCGTTAAAAAGACTTCTAAGCGAAAGAATTACCAATACATGCATAAACACTATTCAAGAATTACTTAATTATTATTCATACGTTGTTAATTTCTCATGGTTCCCACAACCCTAGTTGTGGATTTAGCTACTCATGCTTGAAAGGACACAATTCATATTTTGATAAAAAGAATTCATGAACTTACGATTAGAGTAGATAAAACCCGAAATCTTCAATTGAATTTTAAAGTGAAAATCTTACAAAACGAAAATCGAAAATTAAATTGCTAAAGTTTGCAAGTTAATTCCATAAAACGCCAAGAACTAAAAATATAAAATGTTGTCTAACCCAAAAGAAGAAGAAAAGAACCCTCAAAAGTATATCTTATCAATGATCTCTCTTCCTTCTCAAATAATTATTTTTATGGATTATTTATAGATATAAAAAACTCTAAATAAAATAATTAAGTCCAAATCAAATTAGGAAATCAAAACCTAATTGAGTCCAAATCAAATAAAATAATTGAATTCCTAATTGCACGCGTGAATTGTGCCGCCTCAATTTTCTTTTACTGTTGTAGCCTTCCATTGTGACACGTGGCAGAAAGATTCCTTCAATTTTTCTCTTGTCTTCCTTTGCTGCCACGTGGCAGTTCTTCACTTTGCAGTTCGCAATTTGAGATTTGCAAATTTTCAATTTGCTGTAAGTTATATATTATTTATTATTATATTCAATTTAATCTATTAAACTGTCTATTTGATTTCCTTCTCCAGTCTTCTATCTTTAATTTGTTTTAGTTTCAAACTTATTCATTTTTCCACAAATTTAATTCTACAAATAAAATATATTATTTAGCACAATTCATAAAATTCAGGCTCAAAAAAGACAAATATAAATAATAAATGTGAGACAAATAATGATTAAAAATATGTATTTTGGCTTCACATCAACACCCCACACTTAAACTTTTGTTCGTCCTCGAGCAAACATTAAAGCTCATCTCAAAAAATCAAAATAGAAATGTCATCACTTTGGCTAATACAAACAACTAGGCCATATACCAATTTCAAAACATCAAGTAGATTTCTCAATCATTATGCAAGACATCCAAATAAACAACACACCTCTAATCTCCTAACCTCAAGGAAGGACTTTGAACTCATCAAATTTAAGCTTGCTCACCTACTCTCATCAAAGAAAGCTAATAAAATCACTTATCTATCATGAAACAAGTGCCCTCACAAGAAGAAATAGTCCATACACTCAATTCAAACGATTAAATATAAATTAAGGACTTCATATCAAGAACAACTCTCACACTCACAAACAAAATTTACATGTATGCACAAAGAACCGTAGGCTTGCCCATTATGTACACCTCCACTAATTAAGCATGTTTGAATAGAATCAAATAGGACTTTAACGGGTTGTAATGTAGGCTAGGGGACGGGTAGGAAAACTATATAATAGTGACTTACACTTCCTTAAGCACTTTGCAATTTTAGACTTCATCACCCATTGTTTTCTTCTCTTTATTTTCAACCATCTCTTCAACAATTATTTCACAAGTAATTCTCATCATCTCAAGAATGATTCAATTTTTTTTAGTTTTCCTTGATAATAGCCACCCTCAACTTACATATTTTACATGCGTTAAGGTGCACGATGTCCTTGAAAGGACCAGGGCCATCATCAAAAGTAACTTCTGAAGTAGCCACCCTCAATTTAGACTTTCAGCCCGAGTTAAAGTGCACAATGTCCAAGGAAGGACCAGGGCCGACACGGAGTTTTACAACTTTTCTTAGGAAAATGTGAGATGTGTGGATCTCAATCATAGGTCATCTTATCTTTTACCTCTTCATGTTCCATTAGCTACAAACCAAGTATTTCCACCCTTTACTTCTACCATTGTTCTCATTTTTCTTCTTACTTAGTGCATTAAGGATTTCTTTTTGGCTCAAATAGAATTATGGTAACAATAAAAAGGAATTCGGCTCGATAATGTGGTTTACAAGAAAAATATAGGCTAAAAGGCTCAAAAGGGTGATATAATATCTGAAAAGACTAAAATTTACAAGACAAATCAAAGAAAGTCTATTGTCATCTCCTAAACAAAACAACACTTTTTATTTCGCTTCAATAACATGCAGGGCAAGTTCTAGACTAAGATGCAAAACATGAAATAAACAAATTCTCACCACACATGACACAAGTATCAATCAAGAAGCATCAATTCCACTTCTAAGCGAGACAAGATCATAACAATCTATAAAATAAAATAAGCTATATACAAAGTCACAACCATGAACCTAGATGTCAAAGGTTTGCAATTTCACTATCAATCAAGCATTCACAGGAAAGTACTATTCAAAAATTAGGCCACTCAAAATGATCTTTTCTTTTCTCTCAAAAGGGTCTTTTCTTTTTCTTTCAAATAATTATTTTTATGAATTTTTATAGATAAAGAAAACCCTAAAATAATTGAGTCCAAATTAAATTAGAAAATCAAACGAGACGAAATTGAATTCCTAATTGTACGCATGAATTGTGTCGCCTCAATTTTCTTTTACTGTTGTAGCCTTCAATTGTGACATGTGGCAGAAAGATTCCTTCATTTTCACTCTTGTCTTTCTTTGCTGCCACGTGGCAGTTCTTCTCTTTGCGGTTCGCAATCTGCAATCTTCGGTAAGTTATATATTATATATTATTATATTTAATTTAATCCATTAAGCTGTTTATTTTGCTTCTTCAATCTTTCATTTTTAATTCGTTTTATTTTTAAACTTTTTTATTTTTCCATCAATTTAATTCTACAAATAAAATATACTATTGAGCACAATTCATAAAATTCAAGCTCAAAAGGACAAATATAAATAATAAATGTGAGGCAAATAATAATTAAAAATATATATTTTGTCTTCACATCAATGTTCATGAATTAATATATATATATTTTAAATAAAGATGCATAAAAGAAAAAATAAAATAGAAAATACTTTTAAGAAAAAAATAAAAAAAGAAAGAAATTAATAGAAAAATTAAGTTGAAAGAAATAATGTCAGCATTAATTTTGGCTCTTTTCAAATCAGAATTTACATTTTCCTTTATTCTACTCCTAATTTGATATGAATTCATTAAATATATTAATCTTTTCTTCAAATAATTATTTTTTATTCTTCTCTTCATTTGATATGAATTTCATAAATAGATTGATTCTTTCTCTAAATATTCTTCTTGCCCTTTGAACATTCTCCACACTTATAAATTTCTCAACCAAATGAATTTGTTTTCCCAACAAATATCTCTTTGTAGGATAATTATAGTGCAACATCCTTTCAAAAAAGTCTTTTATTTTGAGGAGGTACGCTTATTGCATGACATTTCTTCTTACACTAATATACTCCCGCTTTCTCTGTTCTTTTTTTCTGGATGAAGTAGATTTATGTATAATCCTGCTAATATGAAGTAGGATAAAATCTGTTGACATTATGAATTGCTTATGGAGTCATGACGACGACACCGGTACACATATAATATCAGATCGATAAAATACATTGTTAATAGAAGTATATAAATAACATGATATTCAGAATTTGATTGACGTGAAAAAAGAAGAGGCGAAAGAGTCTATTGTTGTTGTTTATAGATGATCAAATGTTTGTATTTTATAGGCTAAATATAAACCGTTGTGGAAAATGAAAAGCTTTTGGTCTCTTCATCTTCTTTTTACTTAAATGTATATTAATTTGAGGAATGTTTTAAATGAATGTGATTAATTGGGTAATACATTTAAACACTTTCAGTTTTTAAAAATATAAACTTAAAATAGAAAACAAATATAAAATGTCAAAAAAGGAGATAAAAGATGAGAATGTTTTTTAAGATTTTTTTATGATATTTTCAACGTTAGAGCATATATTAAGAGCCTGTTTGGATGGGCTTATAAGCTGGTCAAACTGGCTTAAAAGCCAGTTTTTGACTTATTAGAGTGTTTGGCAATTATCAAAGTGACTTATTTTAAGTCAAAAATGACTTATTTTAAGCCAAAAGCTAAAAGCTAGGGGGGGGAGCTTTTTTTTTTTTTAACTTAAAAGCTCTTTTATGTTGACCAAGTATATTACCTTTTTGCCCTTAATTCTTTTATACAATTTCCAAATTGCCCATATTGAATTATTATTATTATTATATTATTACTATTACTATTACTATTATTATTATTATTATTATTATTA
>NW_006239024.1:768381-779384 GCF_000226075.1 Solanum tuberosum | reverse complement strand
TTTTTTTTTAAGTATAAAAACCTTAAATTAATCAACTTTTTATCATGTTAACAGCTTAAAGGGTATTTCAGACATTTTGATAAAAAAAAGTGTATACCAACACTTATTTGCCAAACACATCAACAACTTTTTTTTCAACTGCAGCACTTTTATCCAAACACATAACTACTTATTTTAAAAATAAGTTCCAGCACTTTAAAAGTTACTTTTTAAAAGTTACTTTTTTTAAGTCAATCCAAACGGGCTCTAACTCACATTTCCTTTTTGATCGTTTCATTGTAATTACAATTCATTTGATAACCTTTTTAGTCGACCTTTCTTGGGTTCACTAGAAATGTCATCAAAGCTCTCTCTTCCTATCCGACCTAAGGAAACCATCAAACCCTATCGGATATAAGTCTACTATAACCGGCTCATCTGTTTATGCTGGGCATAGAGATCAGATTGTTTATATCCATCTTTATATATATTTATATAGATTTGTTTACAAAATTGAGTGAAGTAAAAAACAATACAACTAAAAAATGTCACTTTCTCCCCATATTTAAACTTTGAATGAATTTTGAAAAGATTCAATGATATTATCATTTTGATCTCAAAAATAAGTGACTCTGTAATAATATGTATTTAATCATTTATAATCACTTGTCCTATGTTCTTTCAATTATAATTATTTACTAAATATTTTTAATTTAGTAATATTAATTTTATTTTACAATATTATATACGAGATGATACCACACACACATGCAAGTGACACTAGTTGTGTAAATAAATATGAGTTTAATTTTCTTATAAAGAAAATTGAAAAAGAAAATGGAGCTCCCAAGCATGTTTTAAGTTTGACCAAAAAGGGCTTTGTATTTTGGGGAAAATCTCCAGTAATTCATAATTTTGTTTTTGTTGACACGAGAGGTGGAGAAGATGGAAGAAGAAAGGGATTCATCCCAAAACAAAGCATGGCACTCTTACATCTCAGAGAACCTGCCTCGCACTGTCCAAGCGTCTACCGACTCCGCCATTCGCTCTGCCCGTTCCATACAAAATACATCCTCCACCCACCTTCGCACTCTTCAGGTTCTTTTAATTTGTATTACCCTCCCATTTGTAGCACTCATTCTACTATATGATTATTATTGAAACCCCATCTATTTGTTTTTCTCTGTTTTGTCCTGTAAGTATAAAAAAAAAAGGATTTACTAGGGTAGAACCATGATTTCAGTGTATGTGTCTTCAAGGTTGTGAAAGTTAGTAATTAGATTTTGAAGCCTTACAGGTATGTATGATGATTGCTAAATTGTCGATAAATAATTATTTGCATGTTTTTTTTTTTGGTGAGAGCACTTGTTAGGTATGCAGTCTGCACCTCAAATTTCTAGTTTCCTCTCGTAGTTGTTGCTCTAAAAATAAACTAAATGTAGAAAACTGATCAGGTAGAAGATTAATAGTTTAATTTGAAGGCTTCGCAAGGACCTTAACTTAATTACAGTTCTGTTACTGTAGTTTGAAGGAATAAAACTAACTTTCCTCATGCCTGAAGTGCTAATATGGTGGTATGGGGGAGTGGGGGTTTATAATACATATCCTTCTCTTTGCATTTATGCAAAGAGGCGGTTTTGCATCTTGAACACATGCCCTCGTGCCACGGCCTTTCCTCAAAGAAGTTCAAAGGGTTACCATCTTCTTGTGAGACCATTTGTCGGGCGGGCTGAATTGCTATGAAAAAGTTCCACTGGAGATATGCAGTAGAAATGGAACAAATA
This sequence comes from Solanum tuberosum, assembly GCF_000226075.1. Lineage (NCBI taxonomy): Eukaryota > Viridiplantae > Streptophyta > Magnoliopsida > Solanales > Solanaceae > Solanum > Solanum tuberosum. Next base: position 777,621 of record NW_006239024.1, on the reverse strand, counting down.
ATCCTTTGGGCACTCTGTTGAACCACCAGCATTAAGTTGGTTAAATATAAAAGGGAACAAATAATTCATGAGAGGCTGATTAGATATTTGACACTTGCACTTCTCAAATTAGAAAACATGTGCAATTTACCATAAGAAAAAATATAATGTTGATGATAACAATGAAAAAATGTAATATTGATGATTAAAAGGGACAAGTTTTGACAACTTTTGTAGAAAAGCCAAAAGCTCCTTATTACCTGAGTGGGGAAGAACATTATCTCATGAGCTTTTCAACATCGAGTTGCCAGCAAAGTTTATCTCCTCTTTCTTTATCTTAAAGTCACTTTAACTTCTTCAACCAACAACATGTGACAATGAGCTGATACCCAAAGCCATTATGACCCCCAAATCTTTTTGTTTTTGTTTTTGATGAAGTAATAATTTCATTAATGACATCAAGCGGGTGCAAATATTTACACAGATGAACTAAACAAATAGAACGATATTGTCAGTTTTGGAAACTAAAACTACGCTATGACTAGTGAACTGACAATATCCAAAAATGGTTAAAAGGGTTGGGTTAAACATTTTTCTTTCAGAGAGTGACATGAAGTTGGGATTCCATCAAAACATCTTCTATTCCTATCTCTGACTAAATGCAACAAAAAATAGCTCTAGGGATGTTATGAATCTTTAGGGAAGGATCAATTCACACGGCGATATATAAATTCAGCTCGTTAAAGGGAGGCTGAAACCTTAGAGTTCATTCACAGAGACAACTCCTATCTCTTCAGCTCTTCAAAGGGAGACGGAAACCTTAGAGTTCAATGGAAGAGAGAACTCTGATCTCTTGCTTTTTGCTGAAATATGATTTACTGATTTATTCATTTAAATCCCCTTTAAATAGGAGTCTTATTACATCAATAGGAGGTCTACTTCTTATGAAAGTAGGAGACCTAAATCCTATTCCAAACTAATAACTATAGCTTAACCTAATCCTTATAAACCTATGAAACATAAACCCCATTCTAGAATAATAAATAAAGTTACTTAAATTATAAATAAATAATAAATAAATCTACTTAAAGATATAATTAAATACTTAAATTAATTGACTTCCTCGCATTCACATCAAGGGACCATCAGCCAAATGTTCTTGATGGCCTTATCAACTTTGTATGATCTCCAGCTCCTACAGGCCTCTTTAATGTTGGATGTCATGATCTAACACATACCAAAAATTGAGAAGAACATATTCCATAACCCTGAAGCTACTACAAAGTGAAGGAGCAGGTGGTTGACACTTCCGGCATTAGGCTTGCACATGTAGCATCCTATTGCGAATTGTATGCTTCTTTTTTTGAGATTTCCAGGGTCAAGCATGCTACATGCAAAGCTGTACAGTAAAAGCTGATGACTATAGTGGGTAACTTGGTTCTCCAATTAACTTCAATTGCCAAGAGTCAAATTTTTTGAAATGTGGTGAGCATATCCTGCCTTAATTATGTTTACCATGCCATCCGAATTGTTCCAAGCTATAGTGTCCCTCTCCTGGGAGTTCAAACTTTTTAGTCTTATAAGTAGCTCAATCAAACTTCCCATTTCTCAATCATGCAGGTTCCTTCTCAGTTGTAGAGTCCATGCATTCTCATCTCTGTTTGAACACTTGATGAATCATGATTTCTTGCTAGCAAAAAGAGGTGGGGAAACTCATTTTTCAGGATGCTGACCAGCTACTTGTCCTTCTAGAACTTTATGCTAGATTCATTCCCTACTTTGAAGTAAATATTGGGGACAAACTCACCCATAGGTTAATTGTATTTCCAAGGCCCAGTTCCATGAGGGCATCTTGTCAGCTTAGTTACCAATGATTATACAAACCATGTTCAGCTGCGACTACATCTTTCCACAACCCATGACATAAATGACCCTAAAATTTTTAAAGTTGGGAAGTAAAAAAGAGAGGCTATTAGGCTAACAAGAAATAGATTATCCTTTCTGTGAAGATCACTTCCTTATAATTTAGGCTCCGGGAAGCAATCTTGAGTCTGGCCAAAGCAATTCTATTACTCAATCGTGAACAACTTGCTTCCAATGCTCTTAACTTGCCAAGAAGAATGACTTGACTAGCAAGATAAATTTATTGGAAATAATTAGTGATCTCAGTTGAGCCACTCATAATATAACCATCGTGTTACATAAAGAGACTTATGGCGGTCATCGACCTAGAAAGACATAGGACAAAGTCTTGATAGAGATTTTATGGAGATATTTTTGAGTCTAGAGGTGTACAGGTGGCATATGTTAAAGTGAGTAATGACATGCAAGATGGGGCCAAGACCAAGTAGGACAGTGGGAGGAGACTCAAAACACTTCCCTGAGATAAGGCTGTACCAGGGATCAACTCTCAATGACTCAAACTCGTTTTGTTACCTTTGGTAATGGATTAATTGACACAACATATTCAAGAGGACGTACGATGTTGTATGTTATTCGCAGACAATATAGTATTAAATATTGATCGATAGAGACATGCGGTGGAGTTAATGATAGACGGGAGATATGGAGACAAACCCTAAAGTCTAAAGGCTTTGGGCTGAGCAAGACTAAAATAGAGTACATGGAGTGCAAGGTGACTATCTCCATCTCATGAGGCGGATGGGGAAGTGAGGATTGATACACAAGTCATCTATAGGAGAGGAAGCTTCAAGCGTCTTGGGTCTATAATTGACGAGCGCAAACACACTATAAATTAGTGCTTTGCTAGTCAAATATAGTATAGTATAAAGATCGTCTCCACAGGGATTGGTATAAATTGTAATTCAATCAGATGTTGCTAACTATTATTCAGGTGATTAAAAAATAAGAGCCGACTATAGTTAAGAACCATGATTATCGACTAAATTGTAAATGACATATAATTGGTAAGTAGAAAGTTTAATATCAATATATATAAGAGTATAGGGTATAAGGCAAAACCGGTGCATAATGCTAGTCGAGATCTGATCATGTTCATGTGTCATATCTAATGTCCTATCGATTCTCTCGAATTCGATATTTGATTAGGGTAACTCATAAGATTCAAATTTCTCTTTCGAGTAAATCTCAAGTTTAAGAATAAACTAATTATACTCCAATGAACACAAATATGCAAGAATATAGTTATGGATTATTTTTAAGGAAGAAACCATTTTCCTGATGATTCAATCAATAATTTTCAACAAGCGCTTTTTGTTTTACTTAGAAGAGATATATTGATTCAAACAACACAAGACTATGCTAACAATATTCACTAATATTCCTCTTTCATATAAATGAAATAATGAACAAGCTTGCAATTAAGTTCAACTCCCATAACTAATTCAAGCATCAAAACGAAAATTATAATCTTAACATATTCATCAATACACCATGTTTGTCAAATACCCTCTAAGAAACTACTCATTCATATCCTCACCTTTATCTCGCTCTTTTTCTCGATAAACTAATTCTGGGACAAGTTCCAAACTCCTATAGCATTGAGTCTCTTGCGAAATTCTAAAATTACACCTTGTTTTGATGACACACCCCACACTGCGTGGTCGTGTAGCTGGGTTTGATCTTTTCTTCTCTATTGTGCGTCGATAGCTTCAGGCTACACAATTGCGCAACTTCGCTGTGAACAACTTCACACTTTTTTTGTTCTTTTCATTCCTTTAGTACTTCTGTTGGTCAATCAATTTTGGGTACTTCAACCAAAATCAATGGAGAAACTCCGGACATATTCAATGGAAAGGAGTGACCCGTTTTGGGTACTTTGAAGAAAATGAAATAAAAATTTCTGTCACTCCTTTTCCTTTTATCTCCCATGATCAATATTTTTTTTGAGAAAGGTAACATTCTTGATCAATATTTTCTACTCAAGTTTTTCACATCATGTCTCAAATTTTACGTTTTATCACCCTATTTTAGATATTTGAATTATTTTTAGCCTAATTCTGCACCCCTATCCATACCTGGATCCGTATCCTGAATCTTAAAATTTAGACCTTGAAGGATCCGATCTCTAGATCCGCACCGATTTGGACACCCGCACCTGTGTACGAGGAATTATTTCAGTTGAAATACTCCCCAAACCAAATTTTCAAACTTTAAATACCCTATTGCAAGTTGAAGTTGAAATGATTGACCAAATCGTGAACTAGACTTAATTTGGAAATAATTTTCGAATATTTGAAATAATGTGCATGTTTAAATGGGTCTTTATTACCTTGGTACAAGCACTAAAGCAATGCACCACCTAAGCGAGGGGAAAAAATAACCTAATTTTTTATCTAGTTTCAGAGGTTAAATGCACCTTAAGCTAGCCTTAGACAACATTGATCCCACATTTGTTGAGGGAATGGGTTGTTGTCTTCTTATATGGTGTTAGGCTATCCTTCACCCTGTGAGCTATCTTTTGAGTTTGAATAACATCAAAGGTCCGTTTTCTTCGGGGTTCCATCTAAATCTTTTCATATTATCTTATCTTTATTGCCAATTCTGATCTATAAGTAATGTTTTGCAGGATTTTATTCCGAAGATTAAAGGCCAGTATAGAACTTGTGAAGAGGTTTTCTTTAGGAAAATTAAAGGTAACTTGGACATGCCTTCTTATAGTTTAGTATGGACAATTGTGCTTATATCTTCCTGAATGGATAGATCTAAAATTGATTACTGAATGCTGTCTGCCTTCTATGCATTATAATTGCAATGCTTCTCATCATTTGTTGGTCAGCAAGCTTTTGTTGCACATTTTCAAAAACAAGTGAACCTCATTGGCTTATAGATGCTGTGAGTCTTGCACACTTACTTCTTATACATGTACTATAAGCGAATTCCTGCTCTATATGTACAAAGAGAAGTCTGTCAATCACCTTTTCCCCCACTTTGAGATCGTGTATGACCTTTCATCACGCGCTGCTTTCTTCAAAATCAAGTGAACGATGCATCATTCATTGAGGAATTTTTATTGACTTGTCAGAGAGTCAACATTGATAAAACTATAAGGAAAAAATTGGGATGAAGTCTGCTTTGCCTGATTCCCAGTCAGTCCAATGGGAAAATAACTGTAATCGATGTTTTGTGGAGAAACCTTACCAATGAACATGATAAAGGTGTTCTGCATGCTTCCTTGGGCAGGAGAAAGCTGTTCAAGGAGATGATGAGCTTTTCACTTTTCTTTGTTCTTTTGGTAAAGCCTAATTAGACTTTAAATTTGACTAGTTCCTATTTTTCTACTTGTGCTACGGTACTTTATGCACTGTCTTGGTGCATTCGTTTATCACTTCAATTTACTCTTGAGTTATCTGAGGGAATAAAAATGAATGCGTGAATGTTCATCTCCTTTAGTTCTACATCGATATCCTTAACTTTTTATTGTTACCTTTCTTAACCTTTTATTGTTACCTTTTGGAATTTGACAGAGACTATTGTGACTATTAATTAATCTGACAGTAGGAATCTGATTTGAGATTAACTTGGTAGATATATTTTTCTCCTATAAATGCTCTTCAATCTATCCTTTCAGATGAGTTGGTATCTGCAAGAGAGCACCCTGCTATTGCTGGGGGAATTGGTATTGCTGCTGGCCTCCTCCTCATGCGAGGTATTACATGTACTTATTTTTTTTTTCATGCATAATGTGCTGGCAATTGATTCGGTATCACTTATAGCCTGTTTGGACATTGGCCTAGTTTCTAAACTTAGCTTATTTTGAAAAATGTTCATTTCAAAAGCACTTCCGAAAAATGCTTTGAAAAGACTTTTGGTGGGAATTAGTTTGTGTTTGGCCAATAAATTTGAAAACACTTTTGAACAACAATTAGTGTTTGAACAAGATGTTTTTGAAGTGTATTTTTCTCAACAGTGCTCTTCGAGAAAAAAAAATTACTTTTTTAGCTTCTGAAAAACAGCTTTTGCTATTCCCCATAAGCACTTATTTTCTCCCAAAAGCTTGTCCAAACACTTCACTTTTAAAAATAAGCACTTTTTAGAAAAAAATAAGCACTCTTGGGAAAAAATAAGCTTGGCCAAACATTCTATTAGTCTTAGATTGCTAGAAGAAGTCGGCATTTCGTTTGTATACCGACTCCTATTCCTCATTGTTTTTCTGAGGCTTCCTCATTGATTAATTCAAAATGTTGAGATTACTGTGAAGTGTGGCTAATCTTATGCGTATTGTTTTAAGTTATTCAATGTGAAAAAATTAATCTATTAAGTTAAATGAGGATTAACAAGGAATGAAATTTCTTCATGGGTCCAGGAAAACATAATCAGACTCAGTAAAGAATTTGGGGTACACTTCATTGGATGCGAAGAGGTGGCTTTGAACCTCTTTATGGCAATCGACAGTAAAAGACAAACTATTAAAAAGGCGGGGGGAGCAATAGTTCCTATTACTCCAGTGGGAAAGGTCCCAAAGGAACTCAAGAATTTGGAACCAAAGAGTAATTTTGTGAGTTATGGTACAAGGAGTAGGGGGGGATGCTTTATAGATGATCTTAATGAAGGTTAAGATAGTCTCATGGAATGTAAGGGGCCTCAATGATCCAAGTAAGAGGCTGCAAATCAAAAACTTGATGAATACATGGAGGGCTGATGTGTATTGTTTCCAGGAGTCAAAAATCAGTGGAGATATAAGCGGGATTGTAAAAGATTTGTGGGCAAATAGGAAGGTGAAATATGCACAACTAGAGGCACGGGGGACAAGAGGTGGTATCATTATCCTGTGGGATAGTAGTATCTGGGAGGGGGAAGTATGTGAAATAGGGGCTTACAACATCACTTGTAAGTTCACAGGGAAAGCACAAGATTTGGGATGGCATTTGTCAGGTGTCTATGCCCCAAATAGAAGACAACAAAGAGAAGAAGTATGGGGAGAGCTGGGGGCAGTGAGGGGTCTATTTAATGGACCTTGGGTGGTGGCTGGGGACTTTAATGTAGTGAGATTCCCTTCTGAGAAGAAAAACTGCAACAGATTCAACAAGGAGATGGAAGAATTTTCTGAATTTATAGAGGACATGGAACTGCAAGACTTACCTCTTGTAGGTGGCAGATTCACATGGAGGAAAGGGGATGGATATGATATCGCAGCAAGATTAGATAGATTCCTAATATCTGAGGAATGGGAAGTAGCTTTTAGAAAGATCAAACAATCAATCTTACCTAGAGTAACTTCCGACCACAATCCATTGTTGTTGGAATGTGGTAATTGGGAGAGATCAACCTCTAATTTTAAGTTTGAGAATTGGTAGCTGCAAACTAAAGACTTTAAAGAAAGAGTTAAAGAGTGGTGGAACTCCGCAATTTATATGGGAAAACCAGATTATATTTTAGCTTGCAAGCTAAAGTTACTGAAAGTCAAGTTGAAAGAATGGAGTAAAACAGTACATGGCAACCTAGGTATGCAAAAACAGAGCATCCTTAACCAGCTGGCTGAACTGGACCAGATACAAGATCAGAGAATCCTATCAGATGATGAGTCCTATTTAAGAGCAGTATTGACAGTGGAGTTTGAAGAAAATGCCAAGAGAGAGGAAGTGGCTTGGAGGCAAAGATCTAGGGCATTGTGGCTCAAAGAAGGGGACATGAATACAAAGTTCTTCCATAGAACTGCTAATTGTCACAAGAGGTATAACAACATTGATAAACTGATCATAAATGGGTCCAGTGTGACTGAACCAGCTGAGATCAGAGATGAAGTTACAACCTTCTACCAAAAACTTTACAATGAGACAGAATTCTGGAGACCTCAGTTCAACCCTAGAGGTCAAGCCAGGATAGATGAAGAAGATAATGCAGCTCTGCAAGCCCAATTTGAAGAGCAGGAAATTAAAAACTGTGTGTTCTCATGTGCAGGGGATAAGGCACCAGGCCCTGATGGTTTCACAATGGCCTTTTTCAAACAGTGCTGGGAAGAGATAAAACAAGAAGTGGTAGCTGCCATCCAGAACTTTCATGACCAGGGCTACTTTGAAAAAAGTTTCAATGCCACTTTCATAGCCCTGATCCCCAAGAAGTTTGGAGCATCTGAATTGAAAGATTTTAGGCCAATTAGCTTGATTGGGAGTATCTACAAAATCATATCAAAGATTTTAACAGAGAGACTCAAGAAAGTTATGTCAAAACTAGTGGATGAACAACAAATGGCATTCATTAAGGGCAGGCAAATTATGGATGCAATATTGGTGGCTAATGAATGTGTGGACATGAGATACAGATCCAAAGCTCCAGGAATTCTATGCAAGCTAGACATAGAAAAAGCTTATGATCATTTGAATTGGGAACATATGTGGAGAACATTAAGGAGGATGGGGTTTGGCAACACATGGATAAAATGGATGAGGTTCTGCATAACTACAGTGAAGTTTTCAGTTTTGATAAATGGCTCTCCAACTGGTTTCTTCTCCTCTGAGAGAGGGTTGAGACAAGGAGACCCCCTGTCTCCTTTTCTTTTCATTTTGGCCATGGAAGGTTTAAGTGACATGCTGAAGAGTGCTCAGGTGAATAACAGAATCAGGGGCTTCACTGTGAATGAAGGAAACTCCCTGGGAGTGTCTATTTCCCATTTACAATATGCTGATGACACCTTGGTTTTTTGTGAAGCAGAGAAGGAACAACTAAAACACCTAAGGGTTATCTTCATCCTATTTGAAGCAGTTTCTAGACTTCATATAAATTGGGAAAAGAGTTTTATCTATCCTGTGAATGAAGTTCCAGAAATCAGTACTTTGGCAAACATTTTAGGTGGTAAGATAGGAGAGCTTCCCACCACCTATCTTGGAATGCCATTGGGAGCTAAGAGTAAGTCCATGAACATATGGAACTCTGTGGTGGAAAGGTGTGAAAAGAAGCTAGTTAACTGGAGAAGTCAATATTTATCTTTGGGTGGCAGAGTCACACTGATCAATAGTGTTCTTGATGCCATGCCAACTTACATGATGTCCCTTTTCCCCATTCATGGGAAGATAATCAAAAAGTTGGATGCTATCAGGAGAAACTTTCTTTGGCAAGGTAATGGTGAAGGGGAGAAGAAGCACCATTTGGTTAAGTGGGAGGTTGTCATAACATCCAAAAAAGAGGGAGGTTTAGGAATTAAGAATCTGAAAGCACAAAACAAGAGCCTTCTGTTAAAATGGCTATGGAGACTGGCAGCCCATGAGCAGGGTCTATGGAAGAAAATCATCATTGCAAGATATGGTAGGGAAGGACCATGGACTACTCAGGCAGTTAAAACTC
>NW_006239024.1:756495-768376 GCF_000226075.1 Solanum tuberosum | reverse complement strand
CTATGGAGGACTATCAGAAATCAGTGGCCAAAAATGTGGGGTAATTCTGTGATCAAAGTGGGTAATGGCAGAAAGACCATGTTCTGGAATGATATATGGGTGGGGCAAACACCTCTGAGGCAACAGTTTCCAGACATTTACAATCTCAATCAACAGAAGCTAGCTACTATCTCAGAGGTCAAAAATGCACAAGGTTGGAATCTATCCTTCAGAAGACTACTGGGAAGTGGAGAGAATGATTCAGTTCTACAATACCTTGGAACAAGCTAAGAGTCTCAATTTTGAGGAAGACAAACTATTATGGAGTTTGGACAAAGGTGGCAAGTTCAGGGTGAAAGCAGCCTACAAGATGCTGAATATCTCAACAGAAACCAAGGAATGGTGGCCATGGAAGATGATCTGGAAAGGGAAGATACCTCATAAAGTGGCCTGTTTTACTTGGCTAGTTGCAAGTCAAGCAGTTCTGACCCAGGACAACCTTATGAAAAGGGGCAGGCAGTTATGCTCTAGATGTTTTTTTTGTGAAGCTGAAATAGAGACAGTAAATCATCTTTTTCTGCAGTGTAAAGTGACTGGAAAATTATGGCAATGGTTCATCAATCTGAGGGGTATTGGATGGGCCATGCCAAGGCATACTTCAGAAGTACTAGCATGCTGGAATAGAGATGGAAATCAGTCAGAACACAAGGAGAGATGGAAGATTGTCCCTTCTTGCATCTGGTGGACAATCTGGAAGGAGAGAAACCAAAGATGTTTTGAGAACAAGAACATTCCCTTCCAAAGTATAAAGATGAACTGTTTAGCAACATTTTACTTTTGGTGTATACATTCTGTACCTAAGGATATAGGGGAAATTAACCTATTTCTAGACAGTTTATAAGGAATATAGGAGATAGATTTTGTTTTGGGCAGTCCTTTCATACTTTTGATGTAACTATGTAGGAGCACACTATTGGTGTACTCCTTTTGTTTATAATACCAGTTAACTTTCTCAAAAAAAAAAAAGTGCTCTCAAATCAATAGACATTGAATTAAGTTTTTTTTTTTTTTTTTTTTTTTGAATTAAGTTATTATAGCAGGAGATAAAGAATATATAAGCCTGTGACCGGTTAAGAGCCCATCTCCAATATGCAGTGACAAACTTCTAGTGATTTTCTAAGCTTTTAGACAACTGTGTATGAAATAGCTAGCATTTGCGTCTTGTTTTCACTTTCTTTTTGTTATTTTTGATATTGAGATTTAGTGAACTTTCCATTTTTCTGTAGATCAATTTAAAAGATCTAATTTGCATTCCCTCTTTTTTTTTTTGCTTTCAGGATTTGGTTCATTCTGCTTTCTTCTCCTGGTTAAGAATTTTAGTTCTTAACTTGTTATTATTGCTTTATTGCATTACCTATGCCTTTAAAAACTATATGATAGCACCAAAACTTTTGAATTGGGATTAGTAATTCTTTGATATTTGTAAAAGCAATAATTATATTGATGGTGTGGGCAAACACCCAATGTACTAGTGACATACAAAATAATAAAGTATAGTCCTCAACAAATGGAAAGAGTATAGCTCTCCCTTTTTCTCTCTCCACAACATCCACATAAGTTCTGAACAGAATGTGGTCAGGAGATGGAAAACTAAGGACAATACGACATAATATTCATGTACTAAAAGTATAATGCTCATGGCAGGTATATGAGTATTTTGTCTTTAAGGAGAAGGGAGATCCGTGTTAATTATTTCTGAAGCAACTTTGAATGCCGGCTAGAAAGACATAGCATTTAAGATAGGAAACTTCATTAAATGTTCTCCACAATTGGAGATCGTTGAGCCTCTGAGAATCACTGAAGCCAACTTCCTATATGCTAAAGCTGTTAAAGATAGTAAATGGCAATCCAAAAACCCTGGCGAAGCCTCTGTTAGTTCCAAAAAGGGTTACACTCTATCTCTGACTCATTCGGAACGGAGAATGATGGTTTGTTGAATAGATGTGTAGTTTAGTATTTCGGGAAGGAGATTTTAGAGGAACCCACTCTATCAGGCATAAGAAGGTAGACCTCTAGTGCATACAAGCCATATGTACCTAGCTTGTCACAAATGTAATTAAATACGAGGACCGATGAGGGGCTTGGTGAAGATATTTGCAAGTTGATCACTTGACTTCACAAAATTGACTCAATGTGCTTAGTCTTCTCATAAAATACTGAATTTGATTCAGAATGTTGATGAAACGCAGAGTGATCAACTCCACTATGAGTCATGCCGAATTCCTGAAAAACTGTGTTGAACTTTCCAAACCAAGCTAGAGAAGACTATTTCAGACCATAGAGTGACCCTCGCAATCGACATTCAAGGCTACTAGGCTTACCCTGAGCAACAAAACCATGTGGTTGCTCCATATATACTTCTTCCTTGAGATCATCATGGAGAAAACCATTTTGAATGTCCAACGGATTAAAAGGCCAATGGCGAATGACAACCATAGATAGAAAGGCGGACATATGCTATTTTAGCCACGGGAGCGAAAGTATCACCATAATCTAGCTCAAATATTTGGGTATACCCTATTTTGGCAAAAGTGAATATGAAATAGAGAGCAAACGCCACTGGAAAACTCAGATCTACCAGAAACAATGTAAGGGTCGCTGGGAACTGCTCAAAATCAAGAGACTAGTCGATATTGAACAAGAAAGTCCCTGATAAATCGGATGGCAAGCTCACGCATCGACATGGTCGCTGGAAGCCTAGATTTTGTCGCTTGTGAGGGAATTGCGATCAGTGATGTTTGTTTGGCTTTGGTCGCCAGAGGTTGGACCTTGAGGTGGTGTTGGATTTTGCACAACATTGACAAAGATTGAAACTACATATGTCACATAGGAGCTAGTCAACGCACAGAACTACGCAAATCAAATCTGAGGAGTCATCAGAAAGACGCACGACGCTTCACAACTCAAATATAAGAAAGTTGTTTGGAAAGATGCAAGGTGCTACACAAATCAGATACGAGAAAGTAGTCACCGAAGAGATGCTTGCTACTACACAAATCTGATATGAAAAAGTAGTCACTGAAAAGATGCAAGGTGCTAGACAAATCAAATATGATAAAGCAGTCACCGGAAAGATGCATGGTGCTACGCAAATTGGATATGAGAAAGTAGTCACCAGGAAGATGACACGGTGATACACAGATCAGATATGAGAAAGTAGTCACCGGAAAGATGCACGGTGCTACTCTCTGTGTCCCGAATGCTTCTCAATTAAGTCCTTAGCATGAATATTTTTCATGCATATAGTATTACCCAAAATTTCGCTAACATAATCATTGATCAGATGGCGACATATATGGGTTATAGCCACCCGCCGACAGTGGAAGCTCTTTGATTCTCTACCAGGATCGTGTAAGCTCTTATATTATGTGAGAAATATTGAAGAAGAATATTATTGAATTGTATATCTACATTATTACATTGAGACCCTATTTTCGAACACTACATTAGACTTATTTTCCAACTAGGACACTACATTATAATCATTTTCTAAGTAGGATTTCTATATACTATTCCTATTTCCTATTGAAGGTAGGACTGTATAAACTATTCTTGTTCTTATTCCTATTTTAATAGTTTTATATGGGTGTCATCCACATAAAAATTATGTGACAACATTACCACCTCTCTCCTGTTACTGCCAATATTTAGCCCCCTAATCCTTACTGGCCTTTGTAGGAATATACTGGCAAAAAACCCCCCACTACATTACTTGTAAAGTGATTCCATATTTTGAACCTCCATCGTTCAGTTCTTTTAGTTTCTTCTGAACTTCATACTCCAAAGAGCCGTCTTTCTTGATCACCGTGTACTTGAGCTGTTGATATTCACTTTGGCTCGAGATATAATAGATTGTTGAGAAAGCACTGTTCATAGTGTACCGACTAATACATGTAGCCACCCATGTCTGTGGATACTTATCGTGCCCCTACCCCCAACTACTAAAGTGATGTTTCCGCTGAATTCATCCGGCAGACCCACACCTCTGTGAAGTTTGTCTATACTCTGCACTTGTAGGGTAAGGAAATAGGGTTGCTCCTCCATCTTCTTATGAGTTCGTAACTTTTACTCTAGCCACTTCTGCAGTAAGATTTTGTTAAAGAACCAAATATCACGTCTAATTTATTGGATGAAACTTGTTTATTGTCCTCCTTTGTGGCTCAAGGAAAATATCTTTGAAGTCTCTCCAATCAATTTGTACCACTAATTGGGACAAGTGGTCTCCTTATATGAACTTGGGCAATTCTTCCTTCACGAGCTAGGTTTTGGGGTTGAATTAGGCCCAAAGACCATATCTCACATAGTATTAGAGCCAAGTCCATTCCTGTTTGAACTCCCATGTTATGTTGCCCATTCTCTAGTTGGCGGTCTAGGCGAGGGAGATTGTTAGAGTCCCACATTGGTTTGGAATGGAGGGGTGGTTTTCTAATATGGACTCTGGCAATTCTCCCTTAATGAGCTAGTTTTTGGGATTGGGTTATCTTCACTAAAAAGAAAGTTCAATTAGTGGGGTCCATCTTTTGCTGTTTGCCGTGTCCCTTTTTATGCTTGTTTCCAGACACAACCTCTTATAGCCACGTCCATTGATTACAAATTGTTCTGTAATGCAACTACAGTACAAAGGGATAATATTGTGGTCCCTTCCCAGAAACAAAGAAAAGATGAAGTCATGAAAATTTTCCAGCATCTCCCACTACGTCAAACGTGATCTCCTTCAGATTGATGCCTTGTCTGACAGCAATATTTGCAGAAACCAATAGCCGCATTTTCTTTAACTAAATTATCTCTTTTTAAAACCATTTGAGGATCATATCACTAAGGAGGTGAATGTTGGAGGATTTAAGCGTGGTTGCTTTAAATGAGTTTGCACTTTACCCTTGAAATAGTGTTAGGTTCATTATCCATAGACAACCATGTGTATTGCTAAGTTTTGTTTTTTTCCTTCTACAAAGATGCTTATTACTTAGTTGCATTCACTAAAATAATGACATTTTTTGGTAGCTAATATCAAGCTTTCTTCTGTGCAACCTAAACGACCCCTTCGTGCAGGACCGAGAAGATTTCTGTACCGTCAAACACTGGGCCGTCTCCAGAGTGAGGAGGTAGTCTGCTCCCTTGTTCATTCAAAATAAAATTTCACTTAATTTGTATGCATCTCGTACTAAACTTCCATTGGGAGTTCTGGCCCAGCAGCTGACATGATTGAGTCTCGTGCATATGTCATTTTTTTTCAATCTGATTAAGGTACTACTTCAACTTTTCAGGCCAAGTTTATTAAAGCTGAGAAGAATGTGAAAGAGTTGGGACTGTCTGTTGGCTTAATGAAGAAAGAGAGTAAAAAGTTGCTTGAAAGAGCATCTCTTGCTGAAAAGGATATGCAACGCGGCCATTCTGACCTCATGTAAGCTGTTTCTGTATGTTTGTTTGTATCTTATCTCTGTAGTTTCTGCATTTGATCATTTAGATATTTAGGGTTGCTGGGAATCAGATTCAAAGTGTTGCAAAATCTGTCTACAAGGTTGAAGGTCAAGCTGCTGGTTAGTGTACCCTGGTTTCCTTATTATTTTACAAATATGTACTTTTTCTCATATCCTCCATTACCCACTGCTTCTCATTGTTTACTACACGAGTCTGCAACCTATGTTTTCTCTTGAATGGACCCATGGTCTAGCAACCAAATTATCTCTGCTAAATTAACAGAAAGCTTGAGTTTTTGGACAAAACTAGGTTTGCTTTGCTACATGAAGAAAGTTTTAGCTTATACAAATTCTGGTTCCCATAAAGCTTGCACTTTTTCCGGATTGCTTGAAGTGCCTGGTTTTGGAGAACTACAAAGGAAAAATATATGACGGTCCTTATCGGAAACAGATGTAAGGACAGGCTAGTAGTGAATAAACCTGTTGTTTTGCTTAAATCGGAGAATTTTTGATTGCTCGGCATCTTGTTTTCTGCCTAGTGATGTTGATTTAGATTGTTGTATTTTGAAAAGTTACCTTTTATTAATTCGACCCATGTCCTTGCATCAAATGACTTGACAGACATGGAAAATCAGGCCATACCTTGTTTCATTTGTGTTTTATGTAAGGAAAACTTCCCTTTAACCAATGACTCCTTATGTCATTTGTATTTTTTGTAATAAACACAACACTACTTTACTAAAGGTAGTAGGATGGATTTTCTGGAAACTTCATTTCAAACCCCCCAAGTAAAGCTTTGTTGATGTGCAATAAAAAGCTTAATGCAACTTATGTTTCTCAACTGATAGATTTGATGGATGTGCTGCGGGAAATTCCAGGTAGAGAGGCATTAAAGCTAAGAGCAGAGGTATGGTGAATGAATATTATTTGCACGTGTTCATCAATTTCTACTATCTAGTTTTGGATTTATATCTGCATTGGATTTTTTCATCCTTACCTGAGTATATCACTCAGGTTGCTTCTATGGCGTCACATCTGCGTCAACAAAGAACTGCAATTGACAAAAGGATTGTCAAGATTTCTGAATTAGGTGTTCCTATATGAGAATTGCCAATTTCAGAAGAAATGATTTAAGACCATTGCACTGATTTTGGTTACCTAATAACTTAGGATGAGAATCAAAGAGGTCCATGACATATGGATGAACAATGAGCTGTGCATTCTCCTACATCATTTAAGCTTTTGAATGCAATTTGTTTGTAGGAACTGTGACGGCTTCTCTGTCGTAAGATTACATACCATAAACTGTAAGCTTGTGGAATTTTTTATATGTTTGAGTTAGCTCTGTGCAGAAACTATGATACACAAGAAATGAAAAGGAGATGTCTTCCCTCTTATTTGACTGCCCCTTCCACCTAAGGTGTGGTGGGGCGAAGTGGGGATTAGAGTTTCCACATATCTTGGTCCATAAGCAATTAATTTAGTTTTACTAGTTAGAAATCCTCCGTTTTCTGCATCATTTGCCTGTGGGGCTGGCTGTGCACAATCTGAACTGATTGACCTTTTTGGTTTGTCCAACTTCGAATTTAGGTTATCTGGTTTGGTTTTAGCAATTTCAGGATCAGTTTACGGTTGAGCACATTTAGTAACAAACCGCCTGAAAATCTACGAACTACTTTAGTTTAGTTACTATCTAATAAAAGGGAATAAGCACACAATTCCCCGTCAACAGCTTGCCGTCATAGGCTACTTGTATTACTTTGTTTGTTCTAGGGACTTGATCACTTTGCTTGTTCTAGGAACTTTATTTTTCAACTGTGCTGACCGCAAAACCAATATTATTTCCTCTGATCTCGATTGCACCATTGTGCTGGTAATTGGTTGAGTTCAACTACTTTTTATAAGTCACATTCAATGGTTAATGCCCAAATAGGTCACACATGCTTTCACAAATTCGCTAATGTCATGTTCATGTACTGTCTATTTTTTTTGGTAATAAAGGAGATACTTATGGATCAATACAAATAAGTGGCAGAGCATTGTTTCTGCTAAAACTGTTTGAGGGGCCAGAGGGATCGACATAATATAAGTTACAATCATCTGCAAGTATTGCACGTCTAATACGTCTAAATAAAGGAAGTTCCTACTTTGTCTGCCTCTAACGTTGTTGAAACAAACAATGGCGGAACTCTCCAAAAAGCAAAAAGAGTTAGCATCTGTTAGCTTAGATCCCTCTTTAGCTAAAGCATCTGCCACTTGGTTCTCTTCTCTGAACATTTATTGGACTGGGGTTCCCCAGCTTGCGCATTAATGCCCTGCAATAACACAAAAGGTTGGATTGATAGGAGATCACTCCCTATCCAGGGAGTGTTGGTGGGGTTCTAAGGATGAGGCAAAAGGATTAGCTTCTTGAGATGCTTTGAATAAATTGGAGAAGTAACGATAGACTTGGTTTTTAATGCCATCATAGTCGTATAACCACTGACCACTCTCATTTTGTAGAGGAATTATGTGGTTTCTGCATTGTCTGTTTAAGGTTGTTGTATGGAAGAACCTTATATTAGAGTTTCCATCGTTAAGCCATTTTACCTAGATTTTAATTTTCAAAAATCTTCCTCGAGTCATAAGATATGATTATATTCTAGTATAAGGGTGGCTTCTAATTCATGAAGGAAAGAGCTGGTAATATAGTTAGGGGTCTTTGTATTCCTTCTAACCTTTTTAACCATTTTTTTTTTGAGGAAGATGTTTCCAAATTTAGTATTATTCTATATTGAAAAATTGTTTTCAAAGTCGGAGATAGCTCCTGATATAACTTCTTTCTTGTCTCAACTTTTTATGATAATATCTTTTAGATCTGGGTGTGAAGTTCACATTGTTTCAAAGAGGAATAGCTTATTACGCTTAGCAGACCTAGCCTGTGTTAAGGATAAAAGGAGGGGACAATGATCAAAGTGTATTTGGGGTAGGTGATGACTCAGGCGTTTGGAAACAGTGTATCCATTTTTCGTTAGCCAAAAAATGATCTAATCTTTCAAGGATTAGATGAGATTTGTTCTTAAAAAGTTTATTTAGCCAGGTATATTTTCCACCCTTAAACCCCATGTCTATTAGCTTGCAATAATTGACTACGTCCCAAAAGTCGCTTGTACGAGGCTTATTAATAGGTCTTCTATTTTTTCAGCTCTAGACAAAAGTTTGTTCAAATCTTCTCCTGCTATCCATTTATTATCGTAGTCTTTTATTTCCCTAAGGTTATCCCATAGTATTTTACACGAGTTTCTGTAAGTACTAGGATAAATTCAACTAAGAAGCCATGACTCGTTAGTTGAACATACCTTGACCATTGCATGTATTCCCTGTCCAGTTATAGCAATGTCATCTAGTGTCATCCCAAAGGACCACCATTCCACCGGAATTGCGTACTGCTAGGACTTGGATATTGAAAGGGAAGTCATCTACTAGTTCCTGATGGTTTTCCATTTTAGTTTCTATTAGAGAAATACGGGATGGTTTGTTCCAATCCATAAGAGACCTAAAGTTTCTCCTAAATTTTGGCTCGTTTCCTCCTCTACAATTCTATATTATGAAGTTCATTGAGTTGTTGAGGTTGGAGGGGTTCAATTCTGACATTTGTACTGGGTTAAGTTGGTTCCCAGCCCTTATCATTGGGTTCATTATTACTATAAAGCTCCCTAGCTCCGGGTTTTATGGATTCTTATATCTAGCGAACTTTTTTGTAAGTTCGGCGGGCAGATGAGTGTATATTTTTTTTTACAAATCTCCCTTTGAATAACATTACTTTAATATCCTTTGGAATCATGATTTTGTTCTTGTTTCTCACATGAGTACTGGGGCCTCCTCTAACTCCCCTATGCTTTGATTCACTTCTACGATTTGCACTAAGTTCTTCAGGGGAGGGGAAGGACGGGGCTATGATGGTACTTGGAATGATGAAGCCACATGGTTTGGAGTTGTCAGAGGTGTCATCTCTGTTGTACTGACATGGATGATAGGTGGGTTGGCTGGAGGTACCTTGAGAGCTATCATGAGGTTGTTCCAGGGAGTTATCACTACTTCTGGGATCTGTTGAGGAAAAAAGAAGGGAGAGAATATGACAGGGTCTAAGTTTGTTACCTAGATCAATGGGTCGTGTAACAACATCTCCCAAGTAGGGACATAATAAAAGAGAATATGGGAAACAATAGAGATAGGTGAGATTGAAGAACAGAGGTCATCCAAAGATGGGTATTGTAGGCTTCTATTGCTAGCCTCATTCCCTCTAAGACTGCCTGAGATATAGAGGTCGTGTTTTGGACCACTATGACAACTCAACCCTCCAAAGTCACCGAGAAGGACATGGCATGATCTGTAAGCCCATTTCCACCCAAGAATGTGGGATCACATTCTGAGGGGAAGCCTGAGTGGCGTAAAAGGTGTTCCCTCCTATAGTTACTGAGAAAGTTTGGAGGAGAGGAAAGGGAGCTCGGAAGGGGGCTGGAGAGTTCATTTGGTTTACTGGAGTCTGACTGTGGGAGGGACGAGCAGTGTAGGGGGGAATGTTCCTATTCAAAGGGGATCTCCTTTGTTGAGACAAGAGTGGAAGATGAGGCATTATGGCTTAAAGGAGGGAGGCCATTAGTAATTATACTGATGGGAATATTGACTCTCTTAGAGTGTTTATTGGTTAAAGTGGTACTAGGCATATTCAAGCTTAGTTGGATTTTATCAATAAAAAAGGGTTTCTATAATTGGAAGGTCATCTAGATTCTTTAAGGGGCCACTAGGATGTAGGGACATTTTCTTCTCACCACATAAATTAATATTAGTTGTGTTACTATTTGAAGTGTTATGTAGGTGAGTTCAACTATAAGTATTAGGAGCGTAGGTAATGTCCACATGTTTATTAAAGATTGGCTGCATTATGGCTTTTGTACTTTCTCCTGACATCAAAGAGTCGATTATCATTCCCTCTATGTGGGTAGAGTATGCAATTGTAGGTATTTTAGGGACCAACTTAGGGGGCGTTATAGTATGGTAGGGCACCGTACATGGGGTTTTTGCTAAAATCTCTGTTCTTGTGGAGCACTCAACTTGGGAGTTATTATCAGTATTTTTAATAATTTAGTTCCTTGATTAGTTTACTTATATCAGCCTTAATGTTGTCATTTGACCTAACGTAAGAGGGTCTACTTTTTTGCACTTCATGTACCTGACCTTGGGATCGAGTCATCGGAGGTTGCATATCTATTTGTTTTTTGAGACTGAGGGTGTATCTCCCGGATTTGGCTCTGGGAACAACTACTTGTATTAATAACATTTATGTGACCCTTATGATTATGGTTACGAAGATCCATGGACTCGATTATGTTGGAACTTTTTATATATTTAAAAACTTGGGAATCAAGGAATTTACCTGTAGATGCTTCAAATAAATTAACGTTAATACCAATTTCATTTGTGTTTCCCGGTCGTTTGTTCTGTTTGGATCGTCTTAAGTAGTTGATTGTTTTCCAGTTTTCCTCTATGTTATTATAGTGTACCTCGGTGTTCTGTCTCTCCTAGTGCTGTTTATTAGCGTCTTTTTCCAGATCCATCCAATCCGTGTTGCATTTTTTGTCTTTTGAACTCTAGTAGTTGATGATGTTATGTAACGACCCGAGAGCACCCCTTAGTCGTTACCGGCGTATTCGACCTCGAAGAGGTCTTATACAAGCCCTTAGCGTTCGTCATAGCATGTATCATAGAATAAAATGACGAAAAATTTAAAACTTTTACTTTGGAAGTTCAACTTCACTTCATATATGAAAAATAGAATCTAACTTCGTCACAATGTACCATCTAGACATAGAAGTATTGAAAATGGGACTTAGCCCTTATATCAATAAGAAGTCTTGAAATGGGAAAGTACAACAATGTCTTTCAACATAAGCAAAGAACTAAACATAGAAGCTATAGATCATAGGGTCTTGTCCTCGGACTTGAGGACTCACCAACTTGGGGAAGCAACTCCAAGTGTCTTGAGAAGTAAGCTTGAATCCTCAACGGCCCGAACCTAAATGTTTGGGGAAAAGGGAGAAAATATGGGTTAGTACAACACACGCACTAAGTATGACTACTATGCTTAAAAACCATTGAAACATGCATAAAAGGACATTTACTCAAAACATGTTTTTTACCAAGTAAATCCAATATGCAAACAAAGTAAGCATCATAGTCCAACGCAACATAATATCATCCCAACATGTAGACAACCCAAGCAATACTAGTGCAATGCAAAGAATAGAACCCCACCCATAACCCTATTCAAAGCCGAGTATCACATTAAGCAACTTACTTCATGCATACATTCATAAAATCATATTTCATCATAACTTACCATATTCATAATGATCATACATAACATAGCTTAAACATACATAAGT
>NW_006239024.1:743042-756449 GCF_000226075.1 Solanum tuberosum | reverse complement strand
TTTACATTAGGTAAATATTGCAATAACCGACATAGACCATGAGAGCTACATGGAATCCGGTGTTCTACTCGCACATCGAAAAGAGAGGGTTAACACTTGCCTAAGGTGTAACCATTCGTACATAGCTATCTAGGTGGATCCACTAAGCTAGAGTCCTATGTGGGCACATAGTTAAGGGTCAAGGAGATTGCTTCTAGAAACCCTAACTTACTAACGTGGGGGTTTCCATCTCATGAGACAACATATACCGTGGGTAATCCAGACTTGCTAAGCATGAGGAAACCCATGTGGGGAGCCGGACTTACTAAACGTGAGACCCCCATCTCATTTACATGCCCTTACAGTTCTAAGCATCTGATTCCCTTTTGTAATCTTCTTTAGTCATCACATAAGTTCACATTAATCTTCATTAGCCTTTACTAGACTCTCTTACCATAATAGCTCATATGTGTTCATAAGTGAGTAACAATCCTTTCACTTTAGAAACACTTAGCAAGTGAGTAAACCTTTCACTTTACGTTACATTATAATCATGAGAACTATCTTTCAATCATATAGCAATCATACCATAACATACATACATACTTCATAGCTAATTCAAGTGTAGAGGGTTAAGGATGAGGAAACTAGGTCATCAACACCACAACAACACATTAGGTATAACATCATTACAATCTAAGTAATTCATCTTTCATACTTGAGTTCAAAGAAGAACCAACCTTCATACCTTCTTGCCCTTCATGGGACATCCATACTTCAATTACCAAACAATTCATAACCAATACATAATACAAGGTAATTCATGAAGTAATAACATAATCAACATCAATATAAGCAATTGACATATTCCCTTCATAGCTTTCGAGGCTTCATTCAAAGACTCAGCCCTAATTTCATAGAGATTATACATAACCTAGGGTAGAATCATCATACAAACATGAATTACATAACATCACATTCAATTCATAGCCTTCAATCAATATCCAACACAAACTAGGGGTTAGAATTAGGAAAAGAAGGAGAAACATGGGTCTCATGGGGAATTCTTCAAGAAACCACCAATACAACATATATTCATCCATAATTGTTCATATAACATCAATCAAAGTCAGTTTATAACATCAATTTCACTTTAGAAAGAAGACCCACATTTTTGGATTGAAACCTAGAAATTGGAGATTTTGAAATTCATCTTGAAGGGGCCTCTTGGGGAAAGGAATCCCAAGAGTGATAAGCAACCATACCTTATTGACGAATTAGCCACGAAAATCCAAGTTGAAACCTTGGAGAGTTGGTCTTCTTATTGAAGCTCCAATCTTCTTCAATGAAGTTCTTGAGAAGAGAGAGATAGTAGAGAGAAGGAGGAACTTTAGGTTTTGATCTTTGGAGTTTTGTGTTTGAGTGATAAAAGTGAGGTAAATTGATTTAAAAATCATTATATACACGTCCCCTAAAGTACCCTAAATACCCCTCACTTAGTTGGACTCTTTAATAAAGTAAAAATCGATTTCTGAATTTCTGTATTTTCGTCGCAGAACAAGTCCGCGACGCGGAGCTGTTCCCTGAAGATATTTGGAATTAAATTTCGAGACAGTAGAGTCCGCAACACGACCGCGTCGCGAACTAAAATTTTGCTCCTTGGGGGAGTTAGTCCGCGATGCGGAGCTATTCCCTCCAAGTGCAATCTGCAAGCTGCCTTGGCAGCTTGCTTGGCCCAGATTGGGGTCCTCCTAGGGGTCCCTTAGGGTGGCACCGGGGTGTCGTATTTGAACGTTTTGACCCTATAAACATATATTTACCTAATTTAAACCTTTTTACAAGATTATATCATCATACAACACTCCCAAACCTGCCCAAAACCTAAGGACACACTAGAACACACTATTCTCTAGTTTCCGGACGTCGTGGTCGTTTCTTGGTGTTTAGACTTTTACTCTTCCAAACCAAGTCAATTGCATTAATTTAGGTTTATAAACATCATTTTAACTATTTTAAGTCATTATTCATAAGGTGAGGCTCTAACTTAAGTCATAGAATTTTCGGGGTGTTACATGTTATGATCTAGAACACCACAATTATTGGAAAAAATGTTTTATCCTTCATAGACTATGTTCTGCTTGTGATGACCAATATAAATAAATTTTCAAACTGGTGTCTAATGGAACTTTAACACAAATACGTGCATAACGACTTCCCAAAAGTGAGTTTCCTAAGCGTCTATATTGACGTTGTGATCACTAATTTGATAGCATGATGGTGTTTGGGGGAATTTTAAAAGCGGATAGCTCATGTGTGGTAGATTTAGAGTGCTCATGTTTGGCTTTGAGGTAGGCTTCAATCTACTTTCTTGATTGAGCTTCTTAGATAAGGCCTAATATTAGATTTCATGTAATTTTGGATGGTATTTGCCGTGTATTTAGCTTTCCTCTTATTATTCCATCCTTTCTTGATTCTGTAGGAGCCTTGGGCTTATTGTGGGTGTTTGGATCCTTAGTTTAGGTTGTGGCTTCGCTTGTGGTATAGATGATCTTTCTTATCCTTGTTAGGATTTATTCGTGGTGGCCTTAGACTAGGCTGTACATTAGATGTTTTAGGTTGTGTTTTACCGCCTCGTAGTTATGATTTGCTCCCCCTTTAGGGCTTGTTTTGGGTGGTTCTCCTTGCGTTGATGCTTGTGACCTTTGTGGCTCGTCGTAGCCATGAGTTGGTCCTAGTTGTGCTAAATCTGGGACTAGAACAGTGTGATTGGGGTAGGGCATTGTCCCTTGAGTTTGCTCCCCCTTCTATTGATTTGAAATCTCTTCTTGATACCTTTGCTTGTTGATTAGTGGTGAGCATGTTGTATCCTTATTGAGCTTATGATTATACTGTTGGGCCCTAGGCTTTATGTGAGGACAGATTGGATCCCAGGTTAGTACTGTTTGCTTTGGTAGCGTGATTTCATTGGCGGTATAATTATTTGATTTTGAGTGCCTTGTTTGAATGCATGTGATGACATGCATTGCATTGTTTGATCATTCTCACGGATTTTGTGGTACGATCCCGGTCCATGCATTGACATATTTATCATTTATGATGAGATATCTTTTTACTCTATTTTTATTCTAAACTTGTTTTAATAAGAGTCGTACCACCTGAATCACTTAACTTACTAATTTTTGAGATTACGAGGCATTGAGGACGTGTTTCTTTTTCTACTTGAGATACTAGAGGCATCTGTGATGTGCTCACTCATTACTTGACTAGTCCATGCATCGACACTCTTTTTTACATGCTTCTGGTTTTGCGGCGCCCTTGGGAGTTTACTGGTTGGGTAGCTGGCTCCATTATTGGTTACTCACGGTTCGAGGCCATTACTTCTGGTTGAGGCTAATGCACACGGTTCGAGGTTGTTACTCCCAGTTTGAGGCTGCTTCCCATGGTTTGAGGCCGTTATCTCCAAACTGAGGCTGATATTGATGGTTCGAGGCCATTATTCCCAGTTCGAGGTTGATGCTTTATGATTCAAGGCGATTACCTCTGGTTAGAGGGTTGGATGGTTACTGATGTTCTCGCTGCTCACCGTACATTCATAAGCATCACCATTCACTAGTATATTTGTTCGTTTATTGTGATAACACTCAACTACACCTCATCCAATACTAGGTGTAGGCGATCACAATCTAGTATGAACCCAAGAAAGAGTTGGGGTCGATCCCACAAGGAGTGATACAAGTTAGAATTCAGTTACGAAGTGAAGGGCATGTTCTAATTGATTGTAGGAATAGAAATTATCGAGATCATTCAATTAAATCTAAGGGGTTAACAACAAATATCAAATGGGGGGGGGGGGTTAAGGTTTGTTAATTAACAACTATAGAAAACATGGGAGTAATCAAGTAGATAAGGGATACTTGGGGATGTGATTGATTAATTGTCAATTCCGCTATACGGGTGATTATTAATTACCAAAGTTTGCTGAATCTTAGTGGGTAGGCTAAGCTTTAGATGTAATAGCCATCCTTGATCAACTATCACGAATTAAGTGAGTTCTCTCGAACCTCAACAAGCATCAACTATAAACAGCTCAAAACCTTAATTTATCTACTCTCTCGAGCTAGATAGGTAGGATCGAATTAAGATTCACTCTCTCGAGCTAAACCCAAAACAACCTAATCACTACAATCATCAATCGATAATCTTAATTCTAAAACCTCTCTCTCTCGCAAGCATATAATGCTAATCTAGAACTGCATTTGCAACTACAATTCATAAGTGAAAACTCAATTACCAACTGAACCCACTTCAAAACAACATTTAAATCAGTAATTATTAATACCCATAAGCTAAATTAGACAATCAATCACATAATCACACCCGAAGAATGGGGGTTTTAGCCATACATCATAAAAAGCAAGAAATCAATACCAATTACATTCTCCATAATCTGGGTATTGCAATCCACGTCATTACAATGATCCAAATTGCTCAATATCAAAAACCCAACTCAAAATCTACTAGAAAACTCCTAAAACTAAGAAAAGTATTGTTCAAAATGAAAGTTCCAAGTTCAACAATGGAGAAATTACTTAGGATATCACTGGGCTCTTTTTGAATTTTAATTTATACGATCTCAAATTTTGTCATTCAGGGTCATTCGATGAAGTTAGTCGAGCATTGCCGACCAAGTTGGCGATGCACCAATGGCTCCATTCAATCACCGGTTTTCTTTGTCTCTTCATCCTTCAGACCCTGTAACTTTAGGCGATCCAAGTTTGTGTCGCCAATCCGTTTGGCGGTTCGCCGAATGTCCAAGTCCATTGCCAAGTTGGCTTCTCACCAGGGCTGGCAGGCTGGAACTTTAGGCGAGCTGAAGTGCCAATCGGCGAATCACCGAGTGGCTTTGGCGATTCTCAGCTGATAGATACTGAAACTGAAATAACTGAATGTAAAGTCAAAACATTATTTTTAAAATCATAACATAAGCTTAAATCATATTCTTTGAGGAATTCATAAAAACCTTTGAAGAAAACATAGTTCTTTCGTGGGATGTTTACCATTAATTGACATAGATCATGTGAGCTATAACATGGAATTCAGTGTCTTTACCGCACCGAAAAGAGATTTTCCTACTTTCCAAGGTAAGGACCATACATATTAGTTTAGGTGAATCCACTATCTATGTTTTTCTAAGACAAATCCTACGGGGCACGTAGTTAGGGACAAATGAATTGCTTCTAAAGACCAAATCTCTACGAGCTAGCAGTAGGGCCTCAATTACAAATTTCTCTCGGTGTTAAGTAATAGAAATAAGCATAATAATATCATAATACTTGGGAAGGTAAGAGTCTTGTACTACCAACCCAATCATAGCTTCATATCGTAGAATAAATCCTTTCAAAATCACGATTTCATAACATATTCATAAAGACACTTATCTCAAAGCATCTAAATTATTATATCTAAAAATATACTGAGAGATACTTTATCTGAAAGCATCCTAATTTCAAAAAAATTTGATAATTTGATAAATACATTCTAAAAAGCACAATTTTGAGCCATAAAATGCTTGCATGCTATATATTCATGAAAATATAATTGAAAAATGGAATTATAACCAAAATTATGCAATTAAAGATTAATAATGAAGAAGAAATTGAATTTTAATAGAACCCATGAAGATCATAAAAGCCCTGGTTTTAGAGAAATCATAACTTGAAGAAATTGGAGTTTCTTTGGGACTCAATGGATGAAGGGAAACCCACTGATGAAACTTGAATGAAATTTTTGATAGAATCATTGAACTTGAAGCTAAATATAGTTTTATTGAACTCTTTCATAAAGTAATGCACTTGAAATTACATATAATAATACTTATTTAAAATAATGCACTAGAAACAAAATATATTTTCTTGAAACTCTTCTAAAATAATGCACTTGAAATTAAAGATATTCATACTCTCTTGAAATACTTCTTGAAAATAATGCAATTGAAGTAAAATATACCTTCTTGAAAATAATGCAATTGAAGTAAAATATACCTTCTTGAAAATAATGCAATTGAAGTAAAATATACCTTCTTGAAAATAATGCAATTGAAGTAAAATATACCTTCTTGAAAATAATGCAATTGAAGTAAAATATACCTTCTTGAAAATAATGCAATTGAAGTAAAATATACCTTCTTGAAAATAATGCAATTGAAGTAAAATATACCTTCTTGAAAATAATGCAATTGAAGTAAAATATACCTTCTTGAAACTCTTCTAAAATAATGCACTTTAAATTAAAGATAATAATAATTTCTTGAAATACTTCTTGAAAATAATGTAATTGAAGTAAAATATACTTTCTTGAAACTCTTCTAAAATCGTGCACTTGAAATTAAAGATAATAATACTTTCTTTAAATACTCCTTTAAAATCTTGGACATATTTTATTTGTGAAACTAATACATATGAAATACTACGATAAAGTTTTTAAGTAACTTTGATTAGAAAGTTGTCCAAATGGTATAATAAGCACAAATCATGAATCAATAATCATTAATGACATGAAGTACCATCATTTTGATGATCAAGAATCAATGATAGGAGATAAAGGGAATTTAAAATCATAGAATCTTGGGTAAAATCCATAGATTTGATCTTAAAATAATATATTGTAGAAGTAGAGTGTGAGCAAGATCAAAGTTTCCCACTTTAATAATCTTACATACCTTAAACGCTTTATGAATCTTGAAGTGTCACGACCCAAAATTGGACGTGATGGCACTCGTCTTATCCCACCAAGACAAGTCAGCCTAAAATTCAACAATTACGATAAAATGCGGAAATTTATAATCAACTTAAAAATAACTCCAAAACCTGGTTGTCACGTTCACAAGCCTCTAAAGTATTACAATTGAATCGAAAGAAAACATAAGTCTGTTGTCTCTAAAATAGAACAAGATCATAAATAGGAGTAAGAAGGTCCGCTTAGATGACAAATAGCTACCTCACAAATCTCCACAGGAAGCCTCGAAAAATAAGAGAATAGAGAGTATCACGAAGGTCCGGGCTAGTAAATTACAAAAATGTAGAAGCAAGGGGTGAGTACCAAACCACTCGGTACTCAGCAAGTAAACTTCTAAACACAAGCTAAGGGAATATAATATGGTACTCCTTAGACCCCAACCGAACCTCCACCACTACAACTTGCATAAAATCAGCCCAACCTAACAATTCACAATTTACAAAGCACACAGCTCAACAACAACACTCTAACAATATCATATTCTCAACAACAAGCTCAATATTCATCAATCATAAGTTCCACTGAAAGGCACTCACAAGATCAACAACACACAAGATCAAGTTCACCAATGATAAAGATGTCAATGCAATGAAATGTAATGTCAAGTATAATGATGCATGCCTGACCTATTGATACACACCCGTTGTCTCTCAGTCTGGGACTCATGGGGGACATATCTGTCCATGCATCTATTGCGGTGTGCGATACGTCCCTCGATAATAGCATCCATCGCGGCACGCAATACGTCCCTCGATATATAGTATCCATCACGGCGTGCAGCATGTCCCTCGAAATATAGTATCCATCGTGGCGCGCGATACGTCCCTCGAAATGGTACCTCCTCTTTAATTTCTTATTCTTTCTCAATTCACATAACACTTGTCACAACCATGTCTCAGAACAATGCAAATGACATGTTCACACAAATAATGAGGAGATGACCATTTTCATAACATTGCACAATTTACAACAACACAATCATGATATAACACCAACAATGATCAATAAGTCTTTCAAAATCATTCTCAACATATCACATAACAACAATTAATCACATTGCATTTTATTACCCCTTTTTCATCGTTAGAATTATTCAACATGGACAAGTCAACCCATCACCAAGTCCCATTACTCCCCAACACATACCACAAGGAAATACACGACTCTATGCACTTAACAAGGGTTTAGAAATCCACTTGCCTCAATCAATCAAGAATTCACTCCAGAACTTGAGCCTTCCCCTTTCATTGAACTTCCAACTCAAAGAAATCTATTCACATTAATAATCACAATAAGATTTTGAAACTAACAACACCTATATCACTATATGTCTAACATAGACCCAAAAACTCACATCGAATCTATAATGTTGAACTTCCAACTCAAAGAAATCTATTCACATTAATAATCACAATAAGATTTCGAAACTAACAACACCCATATCACTATATGTCTAACATAGACCCAAAAACTCACATCAAATCTATAATCAAGTTCCTATATCTTAATGGTAATTAACATGTCAACTTTTTCAATTTTCTCCAAATTTCAAGCGTAAGGTTTAAGTCTTACTTCCTCCAATATCATAATTTAATGGTATCATATAGTACAATACACCTAAAATTTTATTACATATCTCAATATACAAAAAAATTTGATTCATATCCGACAACAAAATTTCAGCTACAAAATAGTATGCGAACCTAATTTATAACATCACAGGTCGTAACTATGAATAGTATCACACAATTAACAACTTCAATCATTGTTTCATGATTATCCCTCCATCTTTTTTTCCCTTAATTTTTCCTCTCTAAGTAGACGTTATTAGAGACACTTACTGCTAACCTCAAATTAATAACCAATAAAAATCACCTAAGTGCTATCAAAGTAATGATAAGAAAATTCCAAGAAGGTATTAAAGTGTACGAACTTAAAATAGAAGTTCTTACCTGAAGCACCAAATATTCCTTTTCAAAATAGAGATTTTGAGCGTCTGCGGTAGGGTTGATATTATTTAATTCTAATTTTTCATATATAGCGGCCAGGTGGTGTAGGGTATTAATAAGTTATGGGCTTGACCCATTAACT
Organism: Solanum tuberosum; assembly: GCF_000226075.1. NCBI lineage: Eukaryota > Viridiplantae > Streptophyta > Magnoliopsida > Solanales > Solanaceae > Solanum > Solanum tuberosum. Next base: position 747,584 of record NW_006239024.1, on the reverse strand, counting down.
ATCAATTAAATAAATAAATTATAATATATATACCCATCAATTAAATAACCGTAGTTATCGAATAGTTTAAAATTCTCAAAACAACTTCACCGACTAATCATAAATGACTCGGAACAACTAATGGGAGGGGTAAAATGGTAATTTATGAAAATTTCTAAAAATGACCTTACAGGTCATTACATTATTCACCACTAAAAATTCATGTTCGTCCTCGAAAATACGGAAGAAGAAGGAAGAATAACTGACATTATCAAAAGCCTAAGTTATGACCTACCAGTCGATGTTCATCTCTCTAAGTGAACTCCTCCTTAAGACCATTCCATCAAAATCAACAACTAAGAGCTGAACTTTCGAATCAAACTTTTGAAGGTCTATAAATCAAGAGTGATTATCAACTGATCCATGAACCTAAACTAAATTGAAACCCACTGGACCATAACATAACCATCATGACGAATCTTTTCTCACATAACAAAGATAACATTCTGAATTGATACCGGCTACATTCAAAAGTGAACTTTAACCAACCACCACACACTCATAATGCACAAAACATCATAGATCTTATCAAGATTTCCTTTGCACACCACAATCTTTTCACGAGCTTAAGTTATAAAAATCTTAACTTTAGACATCAGGTACTCACCAAAGGAGGATTAATTTATCTAACCCAAAAAGAAGAACAAGATCAAGTAATCACCCAACAAGCGGTACACCCAAGTATACAAAACCTCTAACAATACTTATTGAAAATGCTAGATCAATAGTTATGACTATAAACTAACCTTAAAAATAGTAAAACTAGACCCAATGGTCCTCCCATTCAATCACACCTAGTCAAAACGTGACCTCGACGATTATATGAATAATCGTACAACTATAACTATTCACGATAGCTCTTTCATAAGTTCTCATAAGCAAGGTAATACGTATAAAGCTACTGGAAAATTTTAACTACCCCAAGGCAACACAATCTGCCATATCTGAAATGTTCAAGTCTATCCAATCATCCTACCCTACCAAGAGGACATCACAAGATCGGTATACCTGATGCACCACAAGGAATCCACCCAAAGATGTGAAAATACGCGTAGCATAAGCAGTGAATCATACTCCAAATAATGTCCAGTACGAAAAAGGTGGTCACATAAGAATATACAGAAGCAAGGTTGAATAACATAAAATACTCCTTCCATAGTACCCATATAAATAAAATTCCATTCATTTGACGCCATCTCTCGATTTTTAGCCACCCACAATCACCAATCTAGTCCTTATTATAATTGCACACATACTTGGTTTATCGAACCCCACATGTTCTTCACAATACTCCATTGAAGTCAACCCTCCTAATACTAATAAATCATCATAACCACACTGATCATTTACCTTACTCTCAAACCGTTACTAGTATCAAAGTCTTCTGAGCAAACACATTATCGCCTCCAAATTTTTTGAACTATGACTCTCTCTCTTTCCATGATACGGGTCATACCCAAGACTAATAGCACTAATTACAATCTGATAGTACTTTCTCATCGAAATAAAGCTATTAAATCACGTCCAATGTCAACTCCACACAATCTTTCACATACCAAGTTTCAACTATTATTCAAACGACCGTATACCTCATACCAATACTTAAGAAATTCTTGGTCACTCCAATAATTCGGTATATTATAAGTTCATAACCTCTAAAGTCTACACCCCATCAAATGCCAATGTAACACATCATAACAAGCCTGCACCTTCCCATAAACAAAGTAGTTTCAATTTCCTCAAAATCCTCATTAATCATGTAGAACTGTAGGTTTACACCGTTGAACATCCATAAGTTACCTATCATAATTTGAACAATCTAGCTCGACATAACCACATAGAATCTTCCATACATCATTGCTTGTAACCCAAACCAAAACTCGATCCTTATAAAAGTTGATGGTAAAACCCTAGTAAGTCTATACCGAATAAATTCACATCCATAGTCATATTAGAACTTATATATTAAAATCCATACATCCTTCAACTTCGAACCAAGGGTCTATATGAGAGGTCTTATTCCTTCACATCTCTTAAATTCTTCCCATGACGCAAATTTTAAATACCTTGAACTCTTCAATACACCAGACTCTTTTTCTTTGCGCTGACTTGCTTACCAATCTTATCCTTTGATCAACATCCCATGATATTTTACCTTATACTTTAAACCAAAACTTTAAGAGAAGTACTTTCTTAGACCCTTTAACAATCAAAAGTAACAAACTCTACGACCCAAACCCTGCACATGTTCTTCCAAATGCTCAATAACTAATGCGATCTATCATTTCTTATCTTACCAATCCATATCTTGACATAAATACTGCCATGAACTTAGACTCACAATGAAAACAAATTGAATTCTGATTCCAACCATACAAATTACCAAACTCGAAACCACAAAAGAACTTATCACTACACTCGAGTCGAACGTCTGTAGACTTCTTTCTCAAATCTTATACAATAGTTATTTTTTAACCCATATGAATGACATGTAACACTATCACCATAATCTGAGCAAAAGAGCCCAAATCTCTGCTCTATATGAAGATATATCTTTTGCCCTTGCAATCAGAGTAAATATTCTTGTCCTCGCCCCTTTTCGAAGGATAAACTACATCCCACTAATTCCTTCCATTTATAACTCTAATTCACTTCAATTCTATTCGAGTAGAGTCTCAAAATATCCTACAATTTTTCATACGATCATGCTACTCACCAAATAGTAGCAAACCACAACTTTAGGTACCCGCAAGTTGCCATTATCTTACATAATCTGTTCAACCAACCATTTTGATGATATATTTACATCCTAAAATTACAATTCATCACGAACTCTTGTTACCATTATGCTTAGTAGCCATTGCTATCATCTCGAAGTGAACCTTGTCATCGACATGACATCTCAAACCCAACTATATCAATCAAATTCAATGGACTAACTCAATTTTATACGCCCTTTCTTACTAAAATTATCAATTACCTTCACACAAGTATACTCGTTGGAAATTCCTATACCCATAAGCTTGTTATCCTAATATTGATACACTTCCATTGAGCTTACGATGAAATCACCACTCATTAAAATCTTCAAGATACACTTCACAACCTGAACACATTAATACCGTATTAAAGACCCACCATTAAAATTTTTCTTATAAACAATGCTTAACCCTAATGTCTGCAGTAACAACTAGTTGGTTGCTCAAATGTGAATGCAACATCGAATCTCATTATACGAGCATGTGATACATCTGATAACTCCTTAAGTAGTTAGTATTCGAACTTTACAATCGACATATCCATTTCCATGTACTAGTAGGACCACATTGCAAAAATTTATTAGATCCACCACTAGAACATATCATACCTACCGAGAAGATTGTACCTAAATAGCCCACACATTTCTATCCATCGAATAACTGCAAAACATTGTCAAATTCGTTCAGCCTCTCATACAAAGTGATATGCATTCCTTCGTATATTAGATCCATAGCAAGAGTAACACAGTCCATAACTCTAACCAAGTTAGAATTGGTACCATTGTAATAGTCGTATCATGGCCCCCTTTGATATACACTTAATATATAAAATCGTAGTAGAGAATCTGACCTCAATTGGTGCAACATCTTTCTCATCATTTGCTAAGCAACCCATACATGTTATGACAACTTTACTTACTGTAATTTCCATAGATACAATGTTAATTACCTAGCCACCCCTTTAATGATTCCATTTCCCATTGGTAAACCACTCAAGATATTGCCTATACCACACAAGTACTATTTCTCTGTTTGGGAAACTAACCTAAAAAGGGTAACATATTCATGAAGTCTCTCAAACCATAGTTCAAACTCATCATTCGAATATCCTCAAAATGCATCGTCAAGTCATCACCTTACTCAACCCTTTCAAATATGATTACATGTCCTTTTCATAAGTATATCACTTCCACCTTAATACTAGATATGACATCCAACCAATATACAACACAACAACTACTCACATGAGGAACTGTGCACTAGTCATCACATAAGTGAGAGTGAACGGAATAAAGCGATAAGAACCAGAACAACAAAGGATGCACGATAGAGATTCAAGAAGTGAAGATTTTTCCTAAAAGTCACTATACCATCTCGAAGATAATTAGAGACGTTATGGTCTGTCTGTGAACACATCCACATCAACACCATACAAGTAGTGTCTCCAAATCATGAGTGCAAACACCACTGCTGCAAGCTCGAGGTCATGAGTCAGATAATTATTCTCATGCACCTTAAGCTGTCTAGAAGCATAAGCTATAACCTTACCTCACTTCATCAGCACACAACCTAGGCCGACCTTAGATGCATCACAATAGATCACATAACCATTTGAACCCTCTGGTAGAGTTAAGACAGGAGCTATAGTCAACCTAGTTTTCAGTTTTGCAAAGCTTTTCTCACAATTATCTGACTACTGGAACTTAACCTTTTTCTTAGTCAACCTAGTCAATGGTGAGGCTAT